>NW_027476113.1:0-370833 GCF_051020955.1 Megalopta genalis | reverse complement strand
TTGTTCATCTGTTCATTTGTTCATTTGTTCATTTGTTCATTTGTTCATTTGTTCATTTGTTCATTTGTTCATTTGTTCATTTGTTCATTTGTGCGATTGTCTATTCGCTCATCTGTTCATTCGTTCATTTGCCTATTCGCTCATCTGTTCATTCGTTCATTTGCCTCTTCGCTCATTTGTTCATTTGTTCGTTTGTTCATTTGTTAATTTGTTCATTTGTTCATTTGTTCATTTTTTCATTTGTTCATTTGGTTATTTGTTCATTCGTTCATTTGTTCATTCGTTCATTTGTTCATTTGTGCATTTGATCATTTGTTCATTTGTTCATTTGTTCATTTGTTCATTTGTTCATTTGTTCATTTGTTCATTTGTTCATTTGTTCATTTGTTCATTTGTTCATTTGTTCATTTGTTCATTTGTTCATTTGTTCATTTGTTCATTTGTTCATTTGTTCATTTGATCATTTGTTCATTTGTTCATTTGTTCATTTGTTCATTTGTTCATTTGTTCATTTGTTCATTTGTTCATTTGTTCATTTGTTCATTTGTTCATTTGTTCATTTGTTCATTTGTTCATTTGTTCATTTGTTCAGTTGTTCATTTGTTCATTTGTTCATTTGTTCACATGTTCGTTTGTTCATTTGTTCACTTGTTCATTTGTTCACTTGTTCATTTGTTCACTTGTGTATTTCTTCATTTGTTCATTTGTTCGTTTGTTCATCTGTTCATTTGTTCATTTGTTCATTTGTTCATTTGTTCATTTGTTCATTTGTGCGATTGTCTATTCGCTCATCTGTTCATTCGTTCATTTGCCTATTCGCTCATCTGTTCATTCGTTCATTTGCCTCTTCGCTCATTTGTTCATTTGTTCGTTTGTTCATTTGTTAATTTGTTCATTTGTTCATTTTTTCATTTGTTCATTTGGTTATTTCTTCATTCGTTCATTTGTTCATTCGTTCATTTGTTCATTTGTGCATTTGATCATTTGTTCATTTGTTCATTTGTTCATTTGTTCATTTGTTCATTTGTTCATTTGTTCATTTGTTCATTTGTTCATTAGTTCATTTGTTCATTTGTTCATTTGTTCATTTGTTCATTTGTTCATTTGTTCATTTGTTCATTCGTTCATTTGTTCATTCGTTCATTTGTTCATTTGATCATTTGTTCATTTGTTCATTTGTTCATTTGTTCATTTGTTCATTTGTTCATTTGTTCATTTGTTCATTTGTTCATTTGTTCATTTGTTCATTTGTTCATTTGTTCATTTGTTCATTTGATCATTTGTTCATTTGTTCAATTGTTCACTTGTTCATTTGTTCATTTGTTCATTTGTTCATTTGTTCATTTGTGCGATTGTCTATTCGCTCATTTGTTCATTCGTTCATTTGTTAATTTGTTCATTTGTTCATTTGTTCATATGTTCATTTGTTCATTTGTTCATTCGTTCATTTGTTCATTTGTTCATTTGATCATTTGTTCACATGTTCGTTTGTTCATTTGTTCACTTGTTCATTTGTTCACTTGTTCATTTGTTCACTTGTGTATTTCTTCATTTGTTCATTTGTTCGTTTGTTCATCTGTTCATTTGTTCATTTGTTCATTTGTTCATTTGTTCATTTGTTCATTTGTTCATTTGTGCGATTGTCTATTCGCTCATCTGTTCATTCGTTCATTTGCCTATTCGCTCATCTGTTCATTCGTTCATTTGCCTCTTCGCTCATTTGTTCATTTGTTCGTTTGTTCATTTGTTAATTTGTTCATTTTTTCATTTGTTCATTTGGTTATTTCTTCATTCGTTCATTTGTTCATTCGTTCATTTGTTCATTTGTGCATTTGATCATTTGTTCATTTGTTCATTTGTTCATTTGTTCATTTGTTCATTTGTTCATTTGTTCATTTGTTCATTTGTTCATTTGATCATTTGTTCATTTGTTCATTTGTTCATTTGTTCATTTGTTCATTAGTTCATTTGTTCATTTGTTCATTTGTTCATTTGTTCATTTGTTCATTTGTTCATTTGTTCATTTGTTCATTTGTTCATTTGTTCATTTGTTCATTTGTTCATTTGTTCATTTGTTCATTTGTTCATTTGTTCATTTGTTCATTTGTTCATTTGTTCATTTGTTCATTTGTTCATTTGTTCATTTGTTCTTTTGTTCATTTGTTCATTTGTTTATTTGTTCGTTTGTTCAGTTGTTCATTTGTTCATTTGTTCATTCGTTCGATTGTCTATTCGCCAATTTGTTCATTCGTTCATTTGTTCATTTGATCATTTGTTCATTTGTTCATTTGTTCATTTGTTCATTTGTTCATTTGCTCATTTGTACATTTGTTCATTTGATCATTTGTTCATTTGTTCATTTGTTCATTTGTTCATTTGTTCATTTGTTGATTTGTTCATTTGTTCATTTGTTCATTTGTTCATTTGTTCATTTGTTCATTTGTTCATTTGTTCATTTGTTCATTTGTTCATTAGTTCATTTGTTCATTTGTTCATTTGTTCAGTTGTACATTTGTTTATTTGTACATTTGTTCATTTGTTCACTTGTTCATTTGTTCACTTGTGTATTTCTTCATTTGTTCATTTGTTCATTTGTTCATATGTTCATTTGTTCATTTGTTCATTTGTTCATTTGTTCATTTGTTCATTTGTTCATTTGTTCATTTGTTCATTTGTTCATTTGTTCATTTGTTCATTTGTTCATTTGTTCATTTGTTCATTTGATCATTTGTTCATTTGTTCATTTGTTCATTTGTGCGATTGTCTATTCGCTCATTTGTTCATTCGCTCAATTGTTCATTCGTTCATTTGTTAATTTGTTCATTTGTTCATTTGTTCATTTGTTCATTTGGTTATTTGTTCATTTGTTCATTTGTTCATTCGTTCATTTGTTCATTCGTTCATTTGTTCATTTGTTCATTTGATCATTTGTTCATTTGTTCATTTGTTCATTTGTTCATTTGTTCATTTGTTCATTTGTTCATTTGTTCATTTGTTCATTTGTTCATTTGTTCATTTGTTCATTTGTTCATTTGTTCATTTGTTCATTTGTTCATTTGATCATTTGTTCATTTGTTCAATTGTTCACTTGTTCATTTGTTCATTTGTTCATTTGTTCATTTGTTCATTTGTGCGATTGTCTATTCGCTCATTTGTTCATTCGCTCATTTGTTCATTCGTTCATTTGTTAATTTGTTCATTTGTTCATTTGTTCATATGTTCATTTGTTCATTTGTTCATTCGTTCATTTGTTCATTTGTTCATTTGATCATTTGTTCATTTGTTCATTTGTTCATTTGTTGATTTGTTCGTTTGTTCATTTGTTCATTTGTTCATTTGTTCATTTGTTCATTTGTTCATTTGTTCATTTGTTCATTTGTTCATTTGTTCATTTGTTCATTTGTTCATTTGTTCATTTGTTCATCTGTGCGATTGTCTATTCGCTCATTTGTTCATTCGTTCATTTGTTCATTTGTTCATTTTGCTCATATTGCTCATTTGTTCATTTGTTCATTTGTTCATTTGTTCATATGTTCATTTGTTCATTTGTTCATTTGTTCATTTGTTCATTTGTTCATTTGTTCATTTGTGCGATTGTCTATTCGCTCATCTGTTCATTCGTTCATTTGCCTATTCGCTCATCTGTTCATTCGTTCATTTGCCTCTTCGCTCATTTGTTCATTTGTTCATTTGTTCGTTTGTTCATTTGTTAATTTGTTCATTTGTTCATTTGTTCATTTTTTCATTTGTTCATTTGGTTATTTGTTCATTCGTTCATTTGTTCATTTGTGCATTTGATCATTTGTTCATTTGTTCATTTGTTCATTTGTTCATTTGTTCATTTGTTCTTTTGTTCATTTGTTCATTTGTTCATTTGTCCATTTGTTCATTTGTTCATTTGTTCATTTGTTCATTTGTTCATTTGTTCATTTGTCCATTTGTTCATTTGTCCATTTGTTCATTTGTTCATTTGTACATTTGTTCATTTGTTCATTTGTTCATTTGTTCATTTGTTCATTTGTTCATTTGTTCATTTGTTAATTTGTTCATTTGTTCATTCGTTCATTTGCTCATTTGTTCAGGTGTTCATTTGTTCATTTGTTCATTTGTTCATTTGTTTATTTGTTCATTTGTTCATTTGTCCATTTATTCTTTTGTTCATTTGTTCATTTGTTCATTTGTTCATTTGTTCATTTGTTCATTTGTTCATTTGTTCATTTGTTCATTTGTTCATTTGTTCATTTGTTCATTTGTTCATTTGTTCATTAGTTCATTTGTCCATTTGTTCATTTGTTCATTTGTTCATTTGTTCATTTGTTCATTTGTTCATTTGTCCATTTGTTCATTTGTCCATTTGTTCATTTGTTCATTTGTTCATTTTGCTCATATTGCTCATTTGTTCATTTGTTCATTTGTTCATTTGTTCATTTGTTCATTTGTTCATTTGTGCGATTGTCTATTCGCTCATCTGTTCATTCGTTCATTTGCCTATTCGCTCATCTGTTCATTCGTTCATTTGCCTCTTCGCTCATTTGTTCATTTGTTCGTTTGTTCATTTGTTAATTTGTTCATTTGTTCATTTGTTCATTTTTTCATTTGTTCATTTGGTTATTTGTTCATTCGTTCATTTGTTCATTCGTTCATTTGTTCATTTGTGCATTTGATCATTTGTTCATTTGTTCATTTGTTCATTTGTTCATTTGTTCATTTGTTCATTTGTTCATTTGATCATTTGTTCATTTGTTCATTTGTTCATTTGTTCATTTGTTCATTAGTTCATTAGTTCATTTGTTCATTTGTTCATTTGTTCATTTGTTCATTTGTTCATTTGTTCATTTGTTCATTTGTTCATTTGTTCATTTGTTCATTTGTTCATTTGTTCATTTGTTCATTTGTTCATTTGTTCATTTGTTCATTTGTTCATTTGTTCATTTGTTCATTTGTTCATTTGTTCATTTGTTCATTTGTTCATTTGTTCATTTGTTCATTTGTTCATTTGTTCATTTGTTCATTTGTTCATTTGTTCATTTGATCATTTGTTCATTTGTTCATTTGTTCATTTGTTCATTTGTTCATTTGTTCATTTGTTCATTTGTTCATTTGTTCATTTGTTCACTTGTTCATTTGTTCACTTGTTCATTTGTTCACTTGTGTATTTCTTCATTTGTTCATTTGTTCATTTGTTCATTAGTTCATTTGTTCATTTGTTCATTTGTTCATTTGTTCATTTGTTCATTTGTTCATTTGTTCATTTGTTCATTTGTTCATTTGTTCATTTGTTCATTTGTTCATTTGTTCATTTGTTCATTTGTTCATTTGATCATTTGTTCATTTGTTCATTTGTTCATCTGTTCATTTGTTCATTTTTCCATTTGTACATTTGTTCGTTTGTTCGCTTGTTCGTTTGTTCGTTTGTTCATTTGTTCATTTGATCATTTGTTCATTTGTTCATTTGTTCATTTTTGCGATTGTCTCTTCGCTCATCTGTTCATTCGTTCATTTGCCTATTCGCTCATTTGTTCATTTGTTCATTTGTTCGTTTGTTCATTTGTTCATTTGTTCATTTGTTAATTTGTTCATTTGTTCATTTGTTCATTTGTTCATTTGTTCATTTGGTTATTTGTTCATTTGATCATTTGTTCATTTGTTCATTTGTTCATTTGTTCATTTGATCATTTGTTCATTTGTTCATTTGTTCATCTGTTCATTTGTTCATTTTTTCATTTGTACATTTGTTCGTTTGTTCGCTTGTTCGTTTGTTCGTTTGTTCATTTGTTCATTTGATCATTTGTTCATTTGTTCATTTGTTCATTTTTGCGATTGTCTCTTCGCTCATTTGTTCATTCGTTCATTTGCCTATTCGCTCATTTGTTCATTTGCTCATTTGTTTGTTTGTTCATTTGCTCATTTGTTTGTTTGTTCATTTGTTCATTTGTTCATTTGTTCATTTGTTCATTTGTTCATCTGTTCATTTGTTCATTTGTTCATTTGTTCATTTGTTCATTTGTTCATTTGTTCATTTGTTCATTTGTTCATTTGTTCATTTGTACATTTGTTTATTTGTTCATTTGTTCAGTTGTTCATTTGTTCACTTGTTCACTTGTTCATTTGTTCACTTGTTCATTTGTTCATTTGTTCACTTGTTCATTTGTTCACTTCTGTATTTCTTCATTTGTTCATTTGTTCATTTGTTCATTTGTTCATATGTTCATTTGTTCATTTGTTCATTTGCTCATTTGTTCATTTGTTCATTTGTTCATTTGTTCATTTGTTCATTTGTTCATTTGTTCATTTGTTCATTTGTTCAATGTTCATTTGTTCATTTGTTCATTTGTTCATTTGTTCATTTGTTCATTTGTTCATTTGTTCATTTGTTCATTTGATCATTTGTTCATTTGTTCATTTGTTCATTTGTTCATTTGTTCATTTGTTCATTTGTTCATTTGTTCATTTGTTCATTTGTTCATTTGTTCATTTATTCATTTGTTCATTTGTTCATTTGTTCATTTGTTCATTTGTTCATTTGTTCATTTGTTCATTTGTTCATTTGTGCGATTGTCTATTCCCTCATTTGTTCATTCGCTCATTTGTTCATTCGTTCATTTGTTCATTTGTTCATTTTGCTCATATTGCTCATTTGTTCATTTGTTCATTTGTTCATTTGTGCGATTGTCTATTCGCTCATTTGTTCATTCGCACATTTGTTCATTCTTTCATTTGTTCATTTTGCTCATATTGCTCATTTGTGCGATTGTCTATTCGCTCATTTGTTCATTCGCTCATTTGTTCATTCGTTCATTTGTTCATTTGTTCATTTGTGCGATTGTCTATTCGCTCATCTGTTCATTCGTTCATTTGCCTATTCGCTCATTTGTTCATTTGTTCATTTGTTCGTTTGTTCATTTGTTCATTTGTTCATTTGTTCATTTGTTAATCTGTTCATTTGTTCATTTGTTCATTTGTTCATTTGTTCATTTGGTTATTTGTTCATTTGTTCATTTGTTCATTCGTTCATTTGTTCATTTGTTCATTTGATCATTTGTTCATTTGTTCATTTGTTCATTTGTTCATTTGTTGATTTGTTCATTTGTTCATTTGTTCATTTGTTCAGTTGTTCAGTTGTTCATTTGTTCACTTGTTCATTTGTTCACTTGTTCATTTGTTCATTTGTTCACTTGTTCATTTGTTCACTTGTGTATTTCTTCATTTGTTCATTTGTTCATTTGTTCATTTGTTCATTTGTTCATTTGTTCATTTGTTCATTTGTTCATTTGTTCATTTGTTCATTTGTTCATTTGTTCATTTGTTCATTTGTTCATTCGATCATTTGTTCATTTGTTCATTTGTTCATTTGTTCGTTTGTTCATTTGATCATTTGTTCATTCGTTCCTTTGTTCGTTTGTTCGTTTGTTCATTTGTTCATTTGTTCACCTGTTCACTTGTTCGTTTGTTCGTTAGTTCATTTGCTCATTTGCTCATTTGTTCATTTGTTCGTTTGTTCATTTGTTCATTGTTCATTTGTTCATTTGTTCATTTGTTCATTTGTTCACTTGTTCATTTGTTCATTTGTTCATTTGTTCATTTGTTCATTTGTTCATTTGTTCACTTGTTCATTTGTTCATTTGTTCATTTGTTCGTTTTGTTCGTTTGTTCGTTTGTTCGTTTGTTCATTTGTTCATTTGTTCATTCGTTCAATTGATCATTTGATCATTTGTTCATTTGTTCATTTGTTGACATGTTCACTTTTTCAATTGTTCATTTGTTCATTTGTTCATTTGTTCATTTGTTCATTTGTTCATTTGTACATTTGTTCATTTGTTCATTTGTTCATTTGTTCATTTGTTCATTTGTTCATTCGTTCATTCGTTCATTTGTTCATTTGTTCATTTGTTCATTTGTTCATTTGTTCATTTGTTCATTTGTTGACATGTTTACTTTTTCAATTGTTCATTTGATCATTTGTTCATTTGTTCATTTGTTCATTTGGTCATTTGTTCATTTGTTCATTTGTTCATTTGTTCATCTGTTCATTTGTTCATTTTTTCATTTGTACATTTGTTCGTTTGTTCGCTTGTTCGTTTGTTCGTTTGTTCATTTGTTCATTTGATCATTTGTTCATTTGTTCATTTGTTCATTTTTGCGATTGTCTCTTCGCTCATTTGTTCATTCGTTCATTTGCCTATTCGCTCATTTGTTCATTTGCTCATTTGTTTGTTTGTTCATTTGCTCATTTGTTTGTTTGTTCATTTGTTCATTTGTTCATTTGTTCATTTGTTCATTTGTTCATTTGTTCATTTGTTCATTTGTTCATTTGTTCATTTGTTCATTTGTTCATTTGTTCATTTGTTCATTTGTTCATTTGTTCATTTGTTCATTTGTTCATTTGTTCATTTGTTCATTTGTTCATTTGTACATTTGTTTATTTGTTCATTTGTTCAGTTGTTCATTTGTTCACTTGTTCACTTGTTCATTTGTTCACTTGTTCATTTGTTCATTTGTTCACTTGTTCATTTGTTCACTTCTGTATTTCTTCATTTGTTCATTTGTTCATTTGTTCATTTGTTCATATGTTCATTTGTTCATTTGTTCATTTGCTCATTTGTTCATTTGTTCATTTGTTCATTTGTTCATTTGTTCATTTGTTCATTTGTTCATTTGTTCATTTGTTCATTTGTTCATTTGTTCATTTGTTCATTTGTTCATTTGTTCATTTGTTCATTTGTTCATTTGTTCATTTGTTCATTTGTTCATTTGTTCATTTGTTCATTTGTTCATTTGTTCATTTGTTCATATGTTCATTTGTTCATTTGTTCATTTGCTCATTTGTTCATTTGTTCATTTGTTCATTTGTTCATTTGTTCATTTGTTCATTTGTTCATTTGTTCATTTGTTCATTTGTTCATTTGTTCATTTGTTCATTTGTTCATTTGTTCATTTGTTCATTTGTTCATTTGTTCATTTGTTCATTTGTTCATTTGTTCATTTGTTCATTTGTTCATTTGTTCATTTGTTCATTTGTTCATTTGTTCATTTGATCATTTGTTCATTTGTTCATTTGTTCATTTGTTCATTTGTTCATTTGTTCATTTGTTCATTTGTTCATTTGTTCATTTGTTCATTTGTTCATTTATTCATTTGTTCATTTGTTCATTTGTTCATTTGTTCATTTGTTCATTTGTTCATTTGTTCATTTGTTCATTTGTGCGATTGTCTATTCGCTCATTTGTTCATTCGCTCATTTGTTCATTCGTTCATTTGTTCATTTGTTCATTTTGCTCATATTGCTCATTTGTTCATTTGTTCATTTGTTCATTTGTGCGATTGTCTATTCGCTCATTTGTTCATTCGCACATTTGTTCATTCTTTCATTTGTTCATTTTGCTCATATTGCTCATTTGTGCGATTGTCTATTCGCTCATTTGTTCATTCGCTCATTTGTTCATTCGTTCATTTGTTCATTTGTTCATTTGTGCGATTGTCTATTCGCTCATCTGTTCATTCGTTCATTTGCCTATTCGCTCATTTGTTCATTTGTTCATTTGTTCGTTTGTTCATTTGTTCATTTGTTAATCTGTTCATTTGTTCATTTGTTCATTTGTTCATTTGTTCATTTGGTTATTTGTTCATTTGTTCATTTGTTCATTCGTTCATTTGTTCATTTGTTCATTTGATCATTTGTTCATTTGTTCATTTGTTCATTTGTTCATTTGTTGATTTGTTCATTTGTTCATTTGTTCATTTGTTCAGTTGTTCATTTGTTCACTTGTTCATTTGTTCACTTGTTCATTTGTTCATTTGTTCACTTGTTCATTTGTTCACTTGTTCATTTGTTCACTTGTGTATTTCTTCATTTGTTCATTTGTTCATTTGTTCATTTGTTCATTTGTTCATTTGTTCATTTGTTCATTTGTTCATTTGTTCATTTGTTCATTTGTTCATTTGTTCATTTGTTCATTTGTTCATTTGTTCATTTGTTCATTTGTTCATTTGTTCATTTGTTCATTTGTTCATTTGTTCATTTGTTCATTTGTTCATTTGTTCATTTGTTCGTTTGTTCATTTGATCATTTGTTCATTTGTTCCTTTGTTCGTTTGTTCGTTTGTTCATTTGTTCATTTGTTCACCTGTTCACTTGTTCGTTTGTTCATTTGTTCATTTGTTCATTTGTTAATTTGTTCATTTGTTCATTTGTTCATTTGTTCATTTGTTCATTCGATCATTTGTTCATTTGTTCATTTGTTCATTTGTTCGTTTGTTCATTTGTTCCTTTGTTCGTTTGTTCGTTTGTTCATTTGTTCATTTGTTCACCTGTTCACTTGTTCGTTTGTTCGTTTGTTCGTTTGTTCGTTTGTTCATTTGCTCATTTGCTCATTTGTTCATTTGTTCATTTGTTCATTTGTTCATTTGTTCATTTGTTCATTTGTTCATTTGTTCATTTGTTCATTTGTTCACTTGTTCATTTGTTCATTTGTTCATTTGTTCATTTGTTCATTTGTTCACTTGTTCATTTGTTCATTTGTTCATTTGTTCGTTTTGTTCGTTTGTTCGTTTGTTCATTTGTTCATTTGTTCATTAGTTCATTCGTTCATTTGTTCATTTGATCATTTGTTCGTTTGTTCATTTGTTGACATGTTCACTTTTTCAAGTGATCATTTGTTCATTTGTTCATTTGTTCATTTGTTCATTTGTTCATTTGTTCATTTGTTCATTTGTTCATTTGTTCATTTGTTCATTTGTTCATTTGTTCATTTGTTCATTTGTTCATTTGTTCATTTGATCATTTGTTCATTTGTTCATTTGTTCATTTGTGCGATTGTCTATTCGCTCATTTGTTCATTCGCTCAATTGTTCATTCGTTCATTTGTTAATTTGTTCATTTGTTCATTTGTTCATTTGTTCATTTGGTTATTTGTTCATTTGTTCATTTGTTCATTCGTTCATTTGTTCATTCGTTCATTTGTTAATTTGTTCATTTGATCATTTGTTCATTTGTTCATTTGTTCATTTGTTCATTTGTTCATTTGTTCATTTGTTCATTTGTTCATTTGTTCATTTGTTCATTTGTTCATTTGTTCATTTGTTCATTTGATCATTTGTTCATTTGTTCAATTGTTCACTTGTTCATTTGTTCATTTGTTCATTTGTTCATTTGTTCATTTGTGCGATTGTCTATTCGCTCATTTGTTCATTCGCTCATTTGTTCATTCGTTCATTTGTTAATTTGTTCATTTGTTCATTTGTTCATATGTTCATTTGTTCATTTGTTCATTTGTTCATTTGTTCATTTGTTCATTTGTTCATTTGTTCATTTGTTCATTTGTTCATTTGTTCATTTGTTCATTTGTTCATTTGTTCATTTGTTCATTTGTTCATTTGTTCATCTGTGCGATTGTCTATTCGCTCATTTGTTCATTCGTTCATTTGTTCATATGTTCATTTTGCTCATATTGCTCATTTGTTCATTTGTTCATTTGTTCATTTGTTCATTTGTTCATTTGTTCATTTGTTCATTTGTTCATTTGTTCATTTGTTCATTTGTACGATTGTCTATTCGCTCATCTGTTCATTCGTTCATTTGCCTATTCGCTCATCTGTTCATTCGTTCATTTGCCTCTTCGCTCATTTGTTCATTTGTTCATTTGTTCATTTGTTCTTTTGTTCATTTGTTCATTTGTTCATTTGTCCATTTGTGCATTTGTTCATTTGTTCATTTGTTCATTTGTTCATTTGTTCATTTGTCCATTTGTTCATTTGTCCATTTGTTCATTTGTTCATTTGTACATTTGTTCATTTGTTCATTTGTTCATTTGTTCATTTGTTCATTTGTTCATTTGTTCATTTGTTAATTTGTTCATTTGTTCATTCGTTCATTTGCTCATTTGTTCAGTTGTTCATTTGTTCATTTGTTCATTTGTTCATTTGTTTATTTGTTCATTTGTTCATTTGTCCATTTATTCTTTTGTTCATTTGTTCATTTGTTCATTTGTTCATTTGTTCATTTGTTCATTTGTTCATTTGTTCATTTGTTCATTTGTTCATTTGTTCATTTGTTCATTAGTTCATTTGTCCATTTGTTCATTTGTTCATTTGTTCATTTGTTCATTTGTTCATTTGTTCATTTGTCCATTTGTTCATTTGTCCATTTGTTCATTTGTTCATTTGTACATTTGTTCATTTGTTCATTTGTTCATTTGTTCATTTGTTCATTTGTTCATTTGTTCATTTGTTCATTTGTTAATTTGTTCATTTGTTCATTCGTTCATTTGCTCATTTGTTCAGTTGTTCATTTGTTCATTTGTTCAGTTGTACATTTGTTTATTTGTACATTTGTTCATTTGTTCACTTGTTCATTTGTTCATTTGTTCATTTGTTCATTTGTTCAGTTGTACATTTGTTTATTTGTACATTTGTTCATTTGTTCATTTGTTCATTCGTTCATTTGTTCATTTGTCCATTTATTCTTTTGTTCATTTGTTCATTTGTTCATTTGTTCATTTGTTCATTTGTTCATTTGTTCATTTGTTCATTTGTTCATTTGTTCATTTGTTCATTTGTTCATTTGTTCATTTGTTCATTTGTTCATTTGTTCATTAGTTCATTTGTTCATTTGTCCATTTGTTCATTTGTCCATTTGTTCATTTGTTCATTTGTTCATTTGTTCATTTATTCATTTGTTCATTTGTTCATTTGTTCATTTGTTCATTTGTTCATTTGTTCATTTGTTCATTTGTTCATTTGTGCGATTGTCTATTCGCTCATTTGTTCATTCGCTCATTTGTTCATTCGTTCATTTGTTCATTTGTTCATTTTGCTCATATTGCTCATTTATTCTTTTGTTCATTTGTTCATTTGATCATTTGTTCATTTGTTCATTTGTTCATTTGTTCATTTGTTCATTTGTTCATTTGTTCATTAGTTCATTTGTTCATTTGTTCATTCGTTCATTTGCTCATTTGTTCAGGTGTTCATTTGTTCATTTGTTCATTTGTTCATTTGTTTATTTGTTCATTTGTTCATTTGTCCATTTATTCTTTTGTTCATTTGTTCATTTGTTCATTTGTTCATTTGTTCATTTGTTCATTTGTTCATTTGTTCATTTGTTCATTTGTTCATTTGTTCATTAGTTCATTTGTTCATTTGTTCATTTGTTCAGTTGTACATTTGTTTATTTGTACATTTGTTCATTTGTTCACTTGTTCATTTGTTCATTTGTTCATTTGTTCATTTGTTCATTTGTTCATTTGTTCATTTGTTCATTAGTTCATTTGTTCATTTGTTCATTCGTTCATTTGATCATTTGTTCATTTGTTCATTTGTTCATTTGTTCATTTGTTTATTTGTTCATTTGTTCATTTGTCCATTTATTCTTTTGTTCATTTGTTCATTTGTTCATTTGTTCATTTGTTCATTTGTTCATTTGTTCATTTGTTCATTTGTTCATTTGTTCATTTGTTCATTAGTTCATTTGTTCATTTGTTCATTTGTTCAGTTGTACATTTGTTTATTTGTACATTTGTTCATTTGTTCACTTGTTCATTTGTTCATTTGTTCATTTGTTCATTTGTTCATTTGTTCATTTGTTCATTTGTTCATTAGTTCATTTGTTCATTTGTTCATTCGTTCATTTGATCATTTGTTCATTTGTTCATTTGTTCATTTGTTCATTTGTTCATTTGTTCATTTGTTCATTTGTTCATTAGTTCATTTGTTCATTTGTTCATTTGTTCAGTTGTACATTTGTTTATTTGTACATTTGTTCATTTGTTCACTTGTTCATTTGTTCATTTGTTCATTTGTTCATTTGTTCAGTTGTACATTTGTTTATTTGTACATTTGTTCATTTGTTCATTTGTTCATTCGTTCATTTGATCATTTGTTCATTTGTTCATTTGTTCATTTGTTCATTTGTTCATTTGTTCATTTGTTCATTTGTTCATTCGTTCATTTGATCATTTGTCCATTTGTTCATTTGTTCATTTGTTCATTTGTTCATTTGTTCATTTGTTCATTTGTTCATTCGTTCATTTGTTCATTTGTTCATTTGTTCATTTGTTCATTTGTTCATTTGTTCATTTGTTCATTTGTTCATTTGTTCATTTGTTCACTTGTTCATTTGTTCATTTGTTCATTTGTTCATTTGTTCATTTGATCATTTGTTCATTTGTTCATTTGTTCATTTGTTCATTTGTTCATTTGTTCATTTGTTCATTTGTTCATTTGTTCATTTGTTCATTTGTTCATTTGTTCATTTGTTCATTTGTTCATTTGTTCATTTGTTCATTTGTTCATTAGTTCATTTGTTCATTTGTTCATTTGTTCAGTTGTATATTTGTTTATTTGTACATTTGTTCATTTGTTCACTTGTTCATTTGTTCACTTGTGTATTTCTTCATTTGTTCATTTGTTCATTTGTTCATATGTTCATTTGTTCATTTGTTCATTTGTTCATTTGTTCATTTGTTCATTTGTTCATTTGTTCATTTGTTCATTTGTTCATTTGTTCATTTGTTCATTTGTTCATTTGTTCATTTGTTCACTTGTTCATTTGTTCATTTGTTCATTTGTTCATTTGATCATTTGTTCATTTGTTCATTTGTTCATTTGTGCGATTGTCTATTCGCTCATTTGTTCATTCGCTCAATTGTTCATTTGTTCATTTGTTCATTTGTTCATTTGTTCATTTGATCATTTGTTCATTTGTTCATTTGTTCATTTGTTCATTTGTTCATTTGTTCATTTGTTCATTTGTTCATTTGTTCAGTTGTTCATTTGTTCACTTGTTCATTTGTTCATTTGTTCACTTGTTCATTTGTTCACTTGTTCATTTGTTCACTTGTTCATTTGTTCACTTGTTCATTTGTTCACTTGTTCATTTGTTCACTTGTTCATTTGTTCACTTGTGTATTTCTTCATTTGTTCATTTGTTCATTTGATCATATGTTTATTTGTTCATTTGTTCATTTGTTCATTTGTTCATTTGTTCATTTGTTCATTTGTTCATTTGTTCATTTGTTCATTTGTTCATTTGTTCATTTGTTCATTCGTTCATTTGTTCATTTGTTCATTTGATCATTTGTTCATTTGTTCATTTGTTCATTTGTTGATTTGTTCGTTTCTTCATTTGTTCATTTGTTCATTTGCTCATTTGTTCGTTTGTTTATTTGTTCATTTGTTCATTTGTTCATTTGTTCATTTGTTCATTTGTTCATTTGTACATTTGTTCATTTGTTCATTTGTTCATTTGTTCGTTTGTTCATTTGTTCCTTTTGCTCATTTTGCTCATTTGTTCATTTGTTCATTTGTTCATTTGTTCATTTGTTCATTTGTTCATTTGTTCATTTGTTCATTTGTTCATTTGTTCATTTGTTCATTTGTTCATTTGTTCATTTGTTCATTTGTTCATTTGTTCATTTGTTCAATTGTTCATTTGTTCATTTGTTCATTTGTTCATTTGTTCATTTGTTCATTTGTTCATTTGTTCATTTGCTCATTTGCTCATTTGCTCGTTTGTTCGTTTGTTCATTTGTTCATTTGTTCATTTGTTCATTTGTTCATTTGTTCATTTGGTCATTTGTTCATTTGTTCATTTGTTCATTTGTTCATTTGTTCATTTGTTCATTTGTTCATTTGTTCATTTGTTCATTTGTTCATTTGTTCATTTGTTCATTTGTTCATTTGTTCATTTGTTCATTTGTTCATTTGTTCATTTGTTCATTTGTTCATTTGTTCATTTGTTCATTTGTTCATTTGTTCATTTGTTCATTTGTTCATTTGTTCATTTGTTCATTTGTTCATTTGTTCATTTGTTCATTTGTTCATTCGATCATTTGTTCATTTGTTCATTTGTTCATTTGTTCGTTTGTTCATTTGATCATTTGTTCATTTGTTCCTTTGTTCGTTTGTTCGTTTGTTCATTTGTTCATTTGTTCACCTGTTCACTTGTTCGTTTGTTCGTTTGTTCATTTGCTCATTTGCTCATTTGTTCATTTGTTCATTTGTTCATTTGTTCATTCGTTCATTCGTTCATTTGTTCATTTGTTCATTTGTTCATTTGTTCATTTGTTCATTTGTTGACATGTTCACTTTTTCAATTGTTCATTCGATCATTTGTTCATTTGTTCATTTGTTCATTTGGTCATTTGTTCATTTGTTCATTTGTTCATTTGTTCATCTGTTCATTTGTTCATTTTTTCATTTGTACATTTGTTCGTTTGTTCGCTTGTTCGTTTGTTCGTTTGTTCATTTGTTCATTTGATCATTTGTTCATTTGTTCATTTGTTCATTTTTGCGATTGTCTCTTCGCTCATTTGTTCATTCGTTCATTTGCCTATTCGCTCATTTGTTCATTTGCTCATTTGTTTGTTTGTTCATTTGCTCATTTGTTTGTTTGTTCATTTGTTCATTTGTTCATTTGTTCATTTGTTCATTTGTTCATTTGTTCATTTGTTCATTTGTTCATTTGTTCATTTGTTCATTTGTTCATTTGTACATTTGTTTATTTGTTCATTTGTTCAGTTGTTCATTTGTTCATTTGTTCACTTGTTCATTTGTTCACTTGTTCATTTGTTCATTTGTTCACTTGTTCATTTGTTCACTTCTGTATTTCTTCATTTGTTCATTTGTTCATTTGTTCATTTGTTCATATGTTCATTTGTTCATTTGTTCATTTGCTCATTTGTTCATTTGTTCATTTGTTCATTTGTTCATTTGTTCATTTGTTCATTTGTTCATTTGTTCATTTGTTCATTTGTTCATTTGTTCATTTGTTCATTTGTTCATTTGTTCATTTGTTCATTTGTTCATTTGTTCATTTGTTCATTTGTTCATTTGTTCATTTGTTCATTTGTTCATTTGTTCATTTGTTCATTTGTTCATTTGTTCATTTGATCATTTGTTCATTTGTTCATTTGTTCATTTGTTCATTTGTTCATTTGTTCATTTGTTCATTTGTTCATTTGTTCATTTGTTCATTTGTTCATTTATTCATTTGTTCATTTGTTCATTTGTTCATTTGTTCATTTGTTCATTTGTTCATTTGTGCGATTGTCTATTCGCTCATTTGTTCATTCGCTCATTTGTTCATTCGTTCATTTGTTCATTTGTTCATTTTGCTCATATTGCTCATTTGTTCATTTGTTCATTTGTTCATTTGTGCGATTGTCTATTCGCTCATTTGTTCATTCTTTCATTTGTTCATTTTGCTCATATTGCTCATTTGTGCGATTGTCTATTCGCTCATTTGTTCATTCGCTCATTTGTTCATTCGTTCATTTGTTCATTTGTTCATTTGTGCGATTGTCTATTCGCTCATCTGTTCATTCGTTCATTTGCCTATTCGCTCATTTGTTCATTTGTTCATTTGTTCGTTTGTTCATTTGTTCATTTGTTCATTTGTTCATTTGTTAATCTGTTCATTTGTTCATTTGTTCATTTGTTCATTTGTTCATTTGGTTATTTGTTCATTTGTTCATTTGTTCATTCGTTCATTTGTTCATTTGTTCATTTGATCATTTGTTCATTTGTTCATTTGTTCATTTGTTCATTTGTTGATTTGTTCATTTGTTCATTTGTTCATTTGTTCATTTGTTCAGTTGTTCATTTGTTCACTTGTTCATTTGTTCACTTGTTCATTTGTTCATTTGTTCACTTGTTCATTTGTTCACTTGTTCATTTGTTCACTTGTGTATTTCTTCATTTGTTCATTTGTTCATTTGTTCATTTGTTCATTTGTTCATTTGTTCATTTGTTCATTTGTTCATTTGTTCATTTGTTCATTTGTTCATTTGTTCATTTGTTCATTTGTTCATTTGTTCATTTGTTCGTTTGTTCATTTGATCATTTGTTCATTTGTTCCTTTGTTCGTTTGTTCGTTTGTTCATTTGTTCATTTGTTCACCTGTTCACTTGTTCGTTTGTTCATTTGTTCATTTGTTCATTTGTTAATTTGTTCATTTGTTCATTTGTTCATTTGTTCATTTGTTCATTCGATCATTTGTTCATTTGTTCATTTGTTCATTTGTTCGTTTGTTCATTTGATCATTTGTTCATTTGTTCCTTTGTTCGTTTGTTCGTTTGTTCATTTGTTCATTTGTTCACCTGTTCACTTGTTCGTTTGTTCGTTTGTTCATTTGCTCATTTGCTCATTTGTTCATTTGTTCATTTGTTCATTTGTTCATTTGTTCATTTGTTCATTTGTTCATTTGTTCACTTGTTCATTTGTTCATTTGTTCATTTGTTCATTTGTTCATTTGTTCATTTGTTCATTTGTTCACTTGTTCATTTGTTCATTTGTTCATTTGTTCGTTTTGTTCGTTTGTTCGTTTGTTCATTTGTTCATTTGTTCATTAGTTCATTCGTTCATTTGTTCATTTGATCATTTGTTCATTTGTTCATTTGTTGACATGTTCACTTTTTCAAGTGTTCATTTGTTCATTTGTTCATTTGTTCATTTGTTCATTTGTTCATTTGTTCATTCGTTCATTTGTTCGTTTGTTCGTTTGTTCGTTTGTTCATTTGTTCATTTGTTCATTCGTTCAATTGATCATTTGATCATTTGTTCATTTGTTCATTTGTTGACATGTTCACTTTTTCAATTGTTCATTTGTTCATTTGTTCATTTGTTCATTTGTTCATTTGTTCATTTGTTCATTTGTTCATTTGTTCATTTGTTCATTGGTTCATTTGTTCATTTTTTCACTTGTTCATTTGTTCATTTGTTCATTTGTTCATTTGTTCATTTGTTCATTTGTTCATTTGTTCATTTGTTCGTTTGTTCATTTGTTCGTTTGTTCATTTGTTCATTTGGTTATATGTTCATTTGGTTATTTGTTCATTTGTTCATTTCGTTATTTGTTCATTTGTTCATTTGTTCACTTGTTCATTTGTTCATTTGTTTAGTTGTTCATTTGTTCATTTGTTCATTTGTTCAGTTGTTCATTTGTTCATTTGTTCATTTGTTCATTTGTTCATTTGTTCATTTGTTCATTTGTTCATTTGTTCATTTGTTCATTTGTTCATTTGTTCATTTGTTCATTTGTTCATTTGTTCATTTGTTCATTTGTTCATTTGTTCATTTGTTCATTTGTTCATTTGTTCATTTTTTCATTTGTTCATTTGATCATTTGTTCATTTGTTCATTTGTTCATTTGTTCATTTGTTCATTTGTTCATTTGTTCATTTGTTCATTTGTTCATGTGTACATTTGTTCATTTGTTCATTTGTTCATTTGTTCATTTGTTCATTTGTTCATTTGTTCATTTGTTCATTTGTGCGATTGTCTATTCGCTCATTTGTTCATTCGTTCATTTGTTCATTTGTTCGTTTTGCTCATATTGCTCATTTGTTCATTTGTTCATTTGTTCATTTGTGCGATTGTCTATTCGCTCATTTGTTCATTCGCTCATTTTTTCATTCTTTCATTTGTTCATTTTGCTCATATTGCTCATTTGTGCGATTGTCTATTCGCTCATTTGTTCATTCGCTCATTTGTTCATTCGTTCATTTGTTCATTTGTTCATTCGTTCATTTGTTCATTTGTTCATTTTGCTCATATTGCTCATTTGTTCATTTGTTCATTTGTGCGATTGTCTATTTGCTCATCTGTTCATTCGTTCATTTGCCTATTCGCTCATTTGTTCATTTGTTCATTTGTTCGTTTGTTCATTTGTTCATTTGTTCATTTGTTAATTTGTTCATTTGTTCATTTGTTCATTTGTTCATTTGGTTATTTGTTCATTTGTACATTTGTTCATTCGATCATTTGTTCATTTTTTCATTTGATCATTTGTTCATTTGTTCATTTGTTCATTTGTTCGTTTGTTCGTTTGTTCATTTGTTCATTTGTTCATTTGTTCATTTGTTCATTTGTTCATTTGTTCATTTGTTCATTTGTTCGTTTGTTTATTTGTTCATTTGTTCATTTGTTCATTTGTTCATTTGTTCATTTGTACATTTGTTCATTTGTTTATTTGTTCGTTTGTTCGTTTGTTCATTTGTTCCTTTTGCTCATTTTGCTCATTTGTTCATTTGTTCATTTGTTCATTTGTTCATTTGTTCATTTGTTCATTTGTTCATTTGTTCGTTTGTTCGTTTGTTCATTTGTTCGTTTGTTCATTTGTTCATTTGATCATTTGTTCATTTGTTCATTTGTTCATTTGTTCATTTGTTCATTTGTTCATTTGTTCATTTGTTCATTTGTTCATTTGTTCATTTGTTCATTTGTTCATTTGTTCATTTGTTCATTTGTTCATTTGTTCATTTGTTCATTTGTTCATTTGTTCATTTGTTCATTTGTTCATTTGTTCATTTGTTCATTTGTTCATTTGTTCATTTGTTCATTTGTTCATTTGTTCATTTGTTCATTTGTTCATTTGTTCATTTGTTCATTTGTTCATTTGTTCATTTGTTCATTTGTTCATTTGTTCATTTGTTCATTTGTTCATTTGTTCATTTGTTCATTTGTTCATTTGTTCATTTGTTCATTTGTTCATTTGTTCATTTGTTCATTTGTTCGTTTGTTCGTTGGTTCGTTGGTTCGTTGGTTCGTTGGTTCGTTTGTTCGTTTGTTCGTTTGTTCGTTTGTTCGTTTGTTCGTTTGTTCGTTTGTTCGTTTGTTCGTTTGTTCATTTGTTCATTTGTACATTTGTTCATTTGTTCATTTGTTCATTTGTTCATTTGTTCATTTGTTCATTTGTTCATTTGTTCATTTGTTCATATGTTCATTTGTTCATTTGTTCATTTGTACATTTGTTCATTTGTTCATTTGTTCATTTGTTCATTTGTTCATTTGTTCATTTGTTCATTTGTTCATTTGTTCATTTGTTCATTCGCTCATCTGTTCATTCGTTCATTTGCCTATTCGCTCATTTGTTCATTTGTTCATTTGTTCGTTTGTTCATTTGTTCATTTGTTCATTTGTTAATTTGTTCATTTGTTCATTTGTTCATTTGTTCATTTGTTCATTTGTTCATTTGGTTATTTGTTCATTTGTTCATTTGTTCATTCGTTCATTTGTTCATTTGTTCATTTGATCATTTGTTCATTTGTTCATTTGTTCATTTGTTGATTTGTTCGTTTGTTGATTTGTTCATTTGTTCATTTGTTCATTTGTTCATTTGTTCGTTTGTTTATTTGTTCATTTGTTCATTTGTTCATTTGTTCATTTGTTCATTTGTACATTTGTTCATTTGTTCATTTGTTCGTTTGTTCATTTGTTCCTTTTGCTCATTTTGTTCATTTGTTCATTTGTTCATTTGTTCATTTGTTCATTTGTTCATTTGTTCATTTGTCCATTTGTTCATTTGTTCATTTGTTCATTTGTTCATTTGTTCAATTGTTCATTTGTTCATTTGTTCATTTGTTCATTTGTTCATTTGTTCGTTGGTTCGTTGGTTCGTTTGTTCGTTTGTTCGTTTGTTCGTTTGTTCGTTTGTTCGTTTGTTCGTTTGTTCGTTTGTTCGTTTGTTCATTTGTTCCTTTGTTCATTTGTTCATTTGTTCGTTTGTTCATTTGTTCCTTTGTTCATTTGTTCATTTGTTCATTTGTTCATTTGTTCATTTGTTCATTTGTTCATTTGTTCATTTGTTCATTTGTTCATTTGTTCATTTGTTCATTTGTTCATTTGTTCATTTGTTCATTTGTTCATTTGTTCATTTGTTCATTTGTTCATTTGTTCATTTGTTCATTTGTTCATTTGTTCATTTGTTCATTTGTTCATTTGTTCATTTGTGCGATTGTCTATTCGCTCATTTGTTCATTCGTTCATTTGTTCATTTGTTCATTTTGCTCATATTGCTCATTTGTTCATTTGTTCATTTGTTCATTTGTTCATTTGTTCATTTGTTCATTTGTTCATTTGTTCATTTGTTCATTTGTTCGTTGGTTCGTTTGTTCGTTTGTTCGTTTGTTCGTTTGTTCATTTGTTCGTTTGTTCGTTTGTTCATTTGTTCATTTGTTCATTTGTTCGTTTGTTCATTTGTTCATTTGTTCACTTGTTCATTTGTTCATTTGTTCATTTGTTCATTTGTTCATTTGTTCATTTGTTCATTTGTTCATTTGTTCATTTGTTCATTTGTTCATTTGTTCATTTGTTCATTTGTTCATTTGTTCATTTGTTCATTTGTTCATTTTGCTCATATTGCTCATTTGGTCATTTGTTCATTTGTTCATTTGTTCTTTTGTTCATTTGTTCATTTGTTCATTTGTTCATTTGTTCATTTGTTCATTTGTTCATTTGTTCATTTGTTCATTTGTTCATTTGTTCATTTGTCCATTTGATCATTTGTTCATTTGTTCATTTGTTCATTTGTTCATTTGTCCATTTGTTCATTTGTTCATTTGTTCATTTGTTCATTTGTTCATTTGTTCATTTGTTCATTTGTTCATTTGTTCATTTGTTCATTTGTTCATTTGTTCATTTGTTCATTTGTTCATTTGTTCATTTGTTCATTTGTTCATTTGTTCATTTGTTCATTTGTTCATTTGTTCATTTGTTCATTTGTTCATTTGTTCATTTGTTCATTTGTTCATTTGTTCATTTGTTCATTTGTTTATTTGTTCATTCGCTCATTTGTTCATTTGTTCATTCGTTCAATTGTTCATTTGTTCATTCGTTCATTTTTTCATTTGCTCATTTGTTCAGTTGTTCATTTGTTCATTTGTTCATTCGTTCGATTGTCTATTCGCCAATTTGTTCATTCGTTCATTTGATCATTTGTTCATTTGTTCATTTGTTCATTTGTTCATTTGTTCATTTGTTTATTTGTTCATTTGTTCATTTGTCCATTTATTCTTTTGTTCATTTGTTCATTTGTTCATATGTTCATTTGTTCATTTGTTCATTTGTTCATTTGTTCATTTGTTCATTTGTTCATTTGTTCATTTGTTCATTTGTTCATTTGTTCATTTGTTCATTTGTTCATTTGTTCATTTGTTCATTTGTTCATTTGTTCGTTGGTTCGTTTGTTCGTTTGTTCGTTTGTTCGTTTGTTCATTTGTTCATTTGTTCATTTGTTCATTTGTTCATTTGTTCATTTGTTCATTTGTTCATTTGTTCACTTGTTGATTTGTTCATTTGTTCATTTGTTCATTTGTTCATTTGTTCATTTGTTCATTTGTTCATTTGTTCATTTGTTCATTTGTTCATTTGTTCATTTGTTCATTCGTTCATTTGATCATTTGTTCATTTGTTCATTTGTTCATTTGTTCATTTGTTCATTTGTTCATTTGTTCATTTGTTCATTTGTTCATTTGTTCATTTGTTCATTTGTTCATTTGTCCATTTGTTCATTTGTTCATTTGTTCATTTGTTCATTTGTTCATTTGTTCATTTGTTCATTTGTTCATTTGTTCATTTGTTCATTTGTTCATTTGTTCATTTGTTCATTTGTTCATTTGTTCATTTGTTCATTTGTTCATTTGTTCATTTGTTCATTTGTTCATTTGTTCATTTGTTCATTTGTTCATTTGTTCATTTGTTCATTTGTTCATTTGTTCATTTGTTCATTTGTTCATTTGTTCATTTGTTCATTTGTTCATTTGTTCATTTGTTCATTTGTTTATTTGTTCATTCGCTCATTTGTTCATTTGTTCATTCGTTCAATTGTTCATTTGTTCATTCGTTCATTTTTTCATTTGCTCATTTGTTCAGTTGTTCATTTGTTCATTTGTTCATTTGTTCATTTGTTCATTTGTTCATTTGTTCATTTGTTCATTTGTTCATTTGTTCATTTGTTCATTTGTTCATTTGTTCATTTGTTCATTTGTTCATTTGTTCATTTGTTCATTTGTTCATTTGTTCATTTGTTCATTTGTTCATTTGTTCATTTGTTCATTTGTTCATTTGTTCATTTGTTCATTTGTTCATTTGTTCATTTGTTCATTTGTTCATTTGTTTATTTGTTCATTCGCTCATTTGTTCATTTGTTCATTCGTTCAATTGTTCATTTGTTCATTCGTTCATTTTTTCATTTGCTCATTTGTTCAGTTGTTCATTTGTTCATTTGTTCATTCGTTCGATTGTCTATTCGCCAATTTGTTCATTCGTTCATTTGATCATTTGTTCATTTGTTCATTTGTTCATTTGTTCATTTGTTCATTTGTTTATTTGTTCATTTGTTCATTTGTCCATTTATTCTTTTGTTCATTTGTTCATTTGTTCATTTGTTCATTTGTTCATTTGTTCATTTGTTCATTTGTTCATTTGTTCATTTGTTCATTTGTTCATTTGTTCATTTGTTCATTTGTTCATTTGTTCATTTGTTCATTTGTTCATTTGTTCATTTGTTCATTTGTTCATTTGTTCATTTGTTCATTTGTTCATTTGTTCATTTGTTCATTTGTTCATTTGTTCATTTGTTCATTTGTTCATTTGTTCATTTGTTCATTTGTTCATTTGTTCATTTGTTCATTTGTTCATTTGTTCGTTTGTTCGTTGGTTCGTTGGTTCGTTGGTTCGTTGGTTCGTTGGTTCGTTTGTTCGTTTGTTCGTTTGTTCGTTTGTTCGTTTGTTCGTTTGTTCGTTTGTTCGTTTGTTCGTTTGTTCGTTAGTTCGTTTGTTCGTTTGTTCGTTTGTTCGTTTGTTCGTTTGTTCGTTTGTCCATTTGTTCATTTGTTCATTTGTTCATTTGTTCATTTGTTCGTTTGTTCGTTTGTTCGTTTGTTCGTTTGTTCGTTTGTTCGTTTGTTCGTTTGTTCGTTTGTTCGTTTGTTCGTTTGTTCGTTTGTTCGTTTGTTCATTTGTTCATTTGTTCATTTGTCCATTTGTTCATTTGTTCATTTGTTCATTTGATCATTTGTTCATTTGTTCATTTGTTCATTTGTTCATTTGTCCATTTGTTCATTTGTTCATTTGTTCATTTGTTCATTTGTTCATTTGTTCATTTGTTCATTTGTTCATTTGTTCATTTGTGCGATTGTCTATTCGCTCATTTGTTCATTCGTTCATTTGTTCATTTGTTCATTTTGCTCATATTGCTCATTTGTTCATTTGTCCATTTGTTCATTTGTTCATTTGTTCATTTGATCATTTGTTCATTTGTTCATTTGTTCATTTGTTCATTTGTTCATTTGTCCATTTGTTCATTTGTTCATTTGTTCATATGTTCATTTATTCATTTGTTCATTTGTACATTTGTTCATTTGTTCATTTGTTCATTTGTTCATTTGTTCATTTGTTCATTTGTTCATTTGTTCATTTGTTCATTTGTTCATTTGTTCATTTGTTCATTTGTTCATTTGTTCATTTGTTCATTTGTTCATTTGTTCATTTGTTCATTTGTTCATTTGTTCATTTGTTCATTTGTGCGATTGTCTATTCGCTCATTTGTTCATTCGTTCATTTGTTCATTTGTCCATTTGTACATTTGTTCATTTGTTCATTTGTTCATTTGTTCATTTGTTCATTTGTTCATTTGTTCATTTGTTCATTTGTTCATTTGTTCATTTGTGCGATTGTCTATTCGCTCATCTGTTCATTCGTTCATTTGCCTATTCGCTCATCTGTTCATTCGTTCATTTGCCTCTTCGCTCATTTGTTCATTTGTTCATGTGTTCGTTTGTTCATTTGTTAATTTGTTCATTTGTTCATTTGTTCATTTTTTCATTTGTTCATTTGGTTATTTGTTCATTCGTTCATTTGTTCATTTGTTCATTTGTTCATTTGTTCATTTGTTCATTTGTTCATTTGTTCATTTGTTCATTTGTTCATTTGTCCATTTGTTCATTTGTTCATTTGTTCATTTGTTCATTTGTTCATTTGTTCGTTTGTTCGTTTGTTCGTTTGTTCGTTTGTTCGTTTGTTCGTTTGTTCGTTTGTTCGTTTGTTCATTTGTTCATTTGTTCATTTGTTCATTTGTTCATTTGTTCATTTGTTCATTTGTTCATTTGTTCATTTGTTCATTTGTTCATTTGTTCATTTGTTCATTTGTGCGATTGTCTATTCGCTCATTTGTTCATTCGTTCATTTGTTCATTTGTTCATTTTGCTCATATTGCTCATTTGTTCATTTGTTCATTTGTTAATTTGTTCATTTGTTCATTTGTTCATTTGTTCATTTGTTCATTTGTTCATTTGTTCATTTGTTCATTTGTTCATTTGTTCATTTGTTCATTTGTTCATTTGTTCATTAGTTCGTTGGTTCGTTTGTTCGTTTGTTCGTTTGTTCATTTGTTCGTTTGTTCATTTGTTCATTTGTTCATTTGTTCATTTGTTCGTTTGTTCATTTGTCCATTTGTTCACTTGTTCATTTGTTCATTTGTTCATTTGTTCATTTGTTCATTTGTTCATTTGTTCATTTGTTCACTTGTTCATTTGTTCATTTGTTCATTTGTTCATTTGTTCATTTGTTCATTTGTTCATTTGTTCATTTGTTCATTTGTTCATTTGTTCATTTGTTCATTTGTTCATTTGTTCATTTGTTCATTTGTTCATTTGTTCATTTGTTCATTTGTTCATTTGTTCATTTGTTCATTTGTTCATTTGTTCATTTGTTCTTTTGTTCATTTGTTCATTTGTTCATTTGTTCATTTGTTCATTTGTTCATTTGTTCATTTGTTCATTTGTTCATTTGTTCATTTGTTCATTTGTTCATTTGTTCATTTGTTCATTTGTTCATTTGTTCATTTGTTCATTTGTTCATTTGTTCATTTGTTCATTTGTTCATTTGTCCATTTGTTCATTTGTTCATTTGTTCATTTGTTCATTTGTTCATTTGTTCATTTGTTCATTTGTTCATTTGTTCATTTGTTCATTTGTTCATTTGTTCATTTGTTCATTTGTTCATTTGTTCATTTGTTCATTTGTTCATTTGTTCATTTGTTCATTTGTTCATTTGTTCATTTGTTCATTTGTTCGTTTGTTCGTTTGTTCGTTTGTTCGTTTGTTCGTTGGTTCGTTGGTTCGTTTGTTCGTTTGTTCGTTTGTTCGTTTGTTCGTTTGTTCGTTTGTTCGTTTGTTCGTTTGTTCGTTTGTTCGTTTGTTCGTTTGTTCATTTGTTAATTTGTTCATTTGTTCATTTGTTCATTTTTTCATTTGTTCATTTGGTTATTTGTTCATTCGTTCATTTGTTCATTTGTTCATTTGTTCATTTGTTCATTTGTTCATTTGTTCATTTGTTCATTTGTTCATTTGTTCATTTGTTCATTTGTTCATTTGTCCATTTGTTCATTTGTCCATTTGTTCATTTGTTCATTTGTTCATTTGTTCGTTTGTTCGTTTGTTCGTTTGTTCGTTTGTTCGTTTGTTCGTTTGTTCGTTTGTTCGTTTGTTCGTTTGTTCATTTGTTCATTTGTTCATTTGTTCATTTGTTCATTTGTTCATTTGTTCATTTGTTCATTTGTTCATTTGTTCATTTGTTCATTTGTTCATTTGTTCATTTGTTCATTTGTTCATTTGTTCATTTGTTCATTTGTTCATTTGTTCATTTGTTCATTTGTTCATTTGTTCATTTGTGCGATTGTCTATTCGCTCATTTGTTCATTCGTTCATTTGTTCATTTGTTCATTTTGCTCATATTGCTCATTTGTTCATTTGTTCATTTGTTAATTTGTTCATTTGTTCATTTGTTCATTTGTTCATTTGTTCATTTGTTCATTTGTTCATTTGTTCATTTGTTCATTTGTTCATTTGTTCATTTGTTCATTTGTTCATTTGTTCGTTGGTTCGTTTGTTCGTTTGTTCGTTTGTTCGTTTGTTCATTTGTTCGTTTGTTCGTTTGTTCATTTGTTCATTTGTTCATTTGTTCGTTTGTTCACTTGTTCATTTGTTCATTTGTTCATTTGTTCATTTGTTCATTTGTTCATTTGTTCATTTGTTCATTTGTTCATTTGTTCATTTGTTCATTTGTTCATTTGTTCATTTGTTCATTTGTTCATTTGTTCATTTGTTCATTTGTTCATTTGTTCATTTGTTCATTTGTTCATTTGTTCATTTGTTCATTTGTTCATTTGTTCATTTGTTCATTTGTTCATTTGTTCATTTGTTCATTTGTTCATTTGTTCATTTGTTCATTTGTTCATTTGTTCATTTGTTCATTTGTTCATTTGTTCATTTGTTCATTTGTTCATTTGTTCATTTGTTCATTTGTTCGTTTGTTCGTTTGTTCATTTGTTCATTTGTTCATTTGTTCATTTGTTCATTTGTTCATTTGTTCATTTGTTCATTTGTGCGATTGTCTATTCGCTCATTTGTTCATTCGTTCATTTGTTCATTTGTTCATTTTGCTCATATTGCTCATTTGTTCATTTGTTCATTTGTTAATTTGTTCATTTGTTCATTTGTTCATTTGTTCATTTGTTCATTTGTTCATTTGTTCATTTGTTCATTTGTTCGTTGGTTCGTTTGTTCGTTTGTTCGTTTGTTCATTTGTTCGTTTGTTCGTTTGTTCATTTGTTCATTTGTTCATTTGTTCGTTTGTTCATTTGTTCATTTGTTCACTTGTTCATTTGTTCATTTGTTCATTTGTTCATTTGTTCATTTGTTCATTTGTTCATTTGTTCATTTGTTCATTTGTTCATTTGTTCATTTGTTCATTTGTTCATTTGTTCATTTGTTCATTTGTTCATTTGTTCATTTGTTCATTTGTTCTTTTGTTCATTTGTTCATTTGTTCATTTGTTCATTTGTTCATTTGTTCATTTGTTCATTTGTTCATTTGTTCATTTGTTCATTTGTTCATTTGTTCATTTGTTCATTTGTCCATTTGATCATTTGTTCATTTGTTCATTTGTTCATTTGTTCATTTGTTCATTTGTTCATTTGTTCATTTGTTCATTTGTTCATTTGTTCATTTGTCCATTTGTTCATTTGTTCATTTGTTCATTTGTTCATTTGTTCATTTGTTCATTTGTTCATTTGTTCATTTGTTCATTTGTTCATTTGTTCATTTGTTCATTTGTTCATTTGTTCATTTGTTCATTTGTTTATTTGTTCATTCGCTCATTTGTTCATTTGTTCATTCGTTCAATTGTTCATTTGTTCATTCGTTCATTTTTTCATTTGCTCATTTGTTCAGTTGTTCATTTGTTCATTTGTTCATTCGTTCGATTGTCTATTCGCCAATTTGTTCATTCGTTCATTTGATCATTTGTTCATTTGTTCATTTGTTCATTTGTTCATTTGTTCATTTGTTTATTTGTTCATTTGTTCATTTGTCCATTTATTCTTTTGTTCATTTGTTCATTTGTTCATTTGTTCATTTGTTCATTTGTTCATTTGTTCATTTGTTCATTTGTTCATTTGTTCATTTGTTCATTTGTTCATTTGTTCATTTGTTCATTTGTTAATTTGTTCATTTGTTCATTTGTTCATTTGTTCATTTGTTCATTTGTTCATTTGTTCATTTGTTCATTTGTTCATTTGTTCATTTGTTCATTTGTTCATTTGTTCATTTGTTCATTTGTTCATTTGTTCATTTGTTCATTTGTTCATTTGTTCATTTGTTCATTTGTTCATTTGTTCGTTTGTTCGTTTGTTCGTTGGTTCGTTGGTTCGTTTGTTCGTTTGTTCGTTTGTTCGTTTGTTCGTTTGTTCGTTTGTCCATTTGTTCATTTGTTCATTTGTTCATTTGTTCATTTGTTCGTTTGTTCGTTTGTTCGTTTGTTCGTTTGTTCGTTTGTTCGTTTGTTCGTTTGTTCGTTTGTTCGTTTGTTCGTTTGTTCGTTTGTTCATTTGTTCATTTGTTCATTTGTCCATTTGTTCATTTGTTCATTTGTTCATTTGATCATTTGTTCATTTGTTCATTTGTTCATTTGTTCATTTGTTCATTTGTTCATTTGTTCATTTGTCCATTTGTTCATTTGTTCATTTGTTCATTTGATCATTTGTTCATTTGTTCATTTGTTCATTTGTTCATTTGTTCATTTGTCCATTTGTTCATTTGTTCATTTGTTCATATGTTCATTTATTCATTTGTTCATTTGTACATTTGTTCATTTGTTCATTTGTTCATTTGTTCATTTGTTCATTTGTTCATTTGTTCATTTGTTCATTTGTTCATTTGTTCATTTGTTCATTTGTTCATTTGTTCATTTGTTCATTTGTTCATTTGTTCATTTGTTCATTTGTTCATTTGTTCATTTGTTCATTTGTTCATTTGTTCATTTGTTCATTTGTGCGATTGTCTATTCGCTCATTTGTTCATTCGTTCATTTGTTCATTTGTCCATTTGTACATTTGTTCATTTGTTCATTTGTTCATTTCTTCATTTGTTCATTTGTTCATTTGTTCATTTGTTCATTTGTTCATTTGTTCATTTGTTCATTTGTTCATTTGTTCATTTGTTCATTTGTGCGATTGTCTATTCGCTCATCTGTTCATTCGTTCATTTGCCTATTCGCTCATCTGTTCATTCGTTCATTTGCCTCTTCGCTCATTTGTTCATTTGTTCATGTGTTCGTTTGTTCATTTGTTAATTTGTTCATTTGTTCATTTGTTCATTTTTTCATTTGTTCATTTGGTTATTTGTTCATTCGTTCATTTGTTCATTTGTTCATTTGTTCATTTGTTCATTTGTTCATTTGTTCATTTGTTCATTTGTTCATTTGTTCATTTGTTCATTTGTCCATTTGTTCATTTGTCCATTTGTTCATTTGTTCATTTGTTCATTTGTTCGTTTGTTCGTTTGTTCGTTTGTTCGTTTGTTCGTTTGTTCGTTTGTTCGTTTGTTCGTTTGTTCATTTGTTCATTTGTTCATTTGTTCCTTTGTTCATTTGTTCATTTGTTCATTTGTTCATTTGTTCATTTGTTCATTTGTTCATTTGTTCATTTGTTCATTTGTTCATTTGTTCATTTGTTCATTTGTTCATTTGTTCATTTGTTCATTTGTTCATTTGTTCATTTGTTCATTTGTTCATTTGTTCATTTGTTCATTTGTTCATTTGTTCATTTGTTCATTTGTTCATTTGTGCGATTGTCTATTCGCTCATTTGTTCATTCGTTCATTTGTTCATTTTGCTCATATTGCTCATTTGTTCATTTGTTCATTTGTTAATTTGTTCATTTGTTCATTTGTTCATTTGTTCATTTGTTCATTTGTTCATTTGTTCATTTGTTCATTTGTTCATTTGTTCATTTGTTCGTTGGTTCGTTTGTTCGTTTGTTCGTTTGTTCGTTTGTTCATTTGTTCGTTTGTTCGTTTGTTCATTTGTTCATTTGTTCATTTGTTCGTTTGTTCATTTGTTCATTTGTTCATTTGTGCGATTGTCTATTCGCTCATTTGTTCATTCGTTCATTTGTTCATTTGTCCATTTGTACATTTGTTCATTAGTTCATTTGTTCATTTGTTCATTTGTTCATTTGTTCATTTGTTCATTTGTTCATTTGTTCATTTGTTCATTTGTTCATTTGTTCATTTGTTCATTTGTTCATTTGTTCTTTTGTTCTTTTGTTCATTTGTTCATTTGTTCATTTGTTCATTTGTTCATTTGTTCATTTGTTCATTTGTTCATTTGTTCATTTGTTCATTTGTTCATTTGTTCATTTGTTCATTTGTTCATTTGTCCATTTGATCATTTGTTCATTTGTTCATTTGTTCATTTGTTCATTTGTCCATTTGTTCATTTGTTCATTTGTTCATTTGTTCATTTGTTCATTTGTTCATTTGTTCATTTGTTCATTTGTTCATTTGTTCATTTGTTCATTTGTTCATTTGTTCATTTGTTCATTTGTTCATTTGTTCATTTGTTCATTTGTTCATTTGTTCATTTGTTCATTTGTTCATTTGTTCATTTGTTCATTTGTTCATTTGTTCATTTGTTCATTTGTTCATTTGTTCATTTGTTCATTTGTTCATTTGTTCATTTGTTCATTTGTTCATTTGTTCATTTGTTCATTTGTTCATTTGTTCATTTGTTCATTTGTTCATTTGTCCATTTGTTCATTTGTTCATTTGTTCATTTGTTCATTTGTTCATTTGTTCATTTGTTCATTTGTTCATTTGTTCATTTGTTCATTTGTTCATTTGTTCATTTGTTCATTTGTTCATTTGTTCATATGTTCATTTGTTCATTTGTTCATTTGTACATTTGTTCATTTGTTCATTTGTTCATTTGTTCATTTGTTCATTTGTTCATTTGTTCATTTGTTCATCTGTTCATTTGTTCATTTGTTCATTTGTTCATTTGTTCATTTGTTCATTTGTTCATTTGTTCATTTGTTCATTTGTTCATTTGTTCATTTGTTCATTTGTGCGATTGTCTATTCGCTCATTTGTTCATTCGTTCATTTGTTCATTTGTCCATTTGTACATTTGTTCATTTGTTCATTTGTTCATTTGTTCATTTGTTCATTTGTTCATTTGTTCATTTGTTCATTTGTTCATTTGTTCATTTGTTCATTTGTTCATTTGTTCATTTGTTCATTTGTTCATTTGTTCATTTGTGCGATTGTCTATTCGCTCATCTGTTCATTCGTTCATTTGCCTATTCGCTCATCTGTTCATTCGTTCATTTGCCTCTTCGCTCATTTGTTCATTTGTTCATGTGTTCGTTTGTTCATTTGTTAATTTGTTCATTTGTTCATTTGTTCATTTTTTCATTTGTTCATTTGGTTATTTGTTCATTCGTTCATTTGTTCATTTGTGCATTTGATCATTTGTTCATTTGTTCATTTGTTCATTTGTTCATTTGTTCATTTGTTCATTTGTTCATTTGTTCATTTGTTCATTTGTCCATTTGTTCATTTGTTCATTTGTTCATTTGTTCATTTGTTCATTTGTTCATTTGTTCATTTGTTCATTTGTTCTTTTGTTCATTTGTTCATTTGTTCATTTGTTCATTTGTCCATTTGTTCATTTGTTCATTTGTTCATTTGTTCATTTGTTCATTTGTTCATTTGTTCATTTGTTCATTTGTTCATTTGTTCATTTGTTCATTTGTTCATTTGTTCATTTGTTCATTTGTTCATTTGTTCATTTGTTCATTTGTTCATTTGTTCATTTGTTCATTTGTTCATTTGTTCATTTGTTCATTTGTTCATTTGTTCATTTGTTCATTTGTTCATTTGTTCATTTGTTCATTTGTTCATTTGTTCATTTGTTCATTTGTTCATTTGTTCATTTGTTCATTTGTTCATTTGTTCATTTGTTTATTTGTTCATTCGCTCATTTGTTCATTTGTTCATTCGTTCAATTGTTCATTTGTTCATTCGTTCATTTTTTCATTTGCTCATTTGTTCAGTTGTTCATTTGTTCATTTGTTCATTCGTTCGATTGTCTATTCGCCAATTTGTTCATTCGTTCATTTGATCATTTGTTCATTTGTTCATTTGTTCATTTGTTCATTTGTTTATTTGTTCATTTGTTCATTTGTCCATTTATTCTTTTGTTCATTTGTTCATTTGTTCATTTGTTCATTTGTTCATTTGTTCATTTGTTCATTTGTTCATTTGTTCATTTGTTCATTTGTTCATTTGTTCATTTGTTCATTTGTTCATTTGTTCATTTGTTCATTTGTTCATTTGTTCATTTGTTCATTTGTTCATTTGTTCATTTGTTCATTTGTTCATTTGTTCATTTGTTCATTTGTTCATTTGTTCATTTGTTCATTTGTTCATTTGTTCATTTGTTCATTTGTTCATTTGTTCATTTGTTCATTTGTTCATTTGTTCATTTGTTCATTTGTTCATTTGTTCATTTGTTCATTTGTTCATTTGTTCATTTGTTCATTTGTTCATTTGTTCATTTGTTCATTTGTTCATTTGTTCATTTGTTCATTTGTTCATTTGTTCATTTGTTCATTTGTTCGTTTGTTCGTTTGTTCGTTGGTTCGTTGGTTCGTTTGTTCGTTTGTTCGTTTGTTCGTTTGTTCGTTTGTTCGTTTGTTCGTTTGTTCGTTTGTTCGTTTGTTCGTTTGTTCATTTGTCCATTTGTTCATTTGTTCATTTGTTCATTTGTTCATTTGTTCATTTGTTCGTTTGTTCGTTTGTTCGTTTGTTCGTTTGTTCGTTTGTTCGTTTGTTCGTTTGTTCGTTTGTTCGTTTGTTCGTTTGTTCATTTGTTCATTTGTTCATTTGTTCATTTGTTCATTTGTCCATTTGTTCATTTGTTCATTTGTTCATTTGATCATTTGTTCATTTGTTCATTTGTTCATTTGTTCATTTGTTCATTTGTCCATTTGTTCATTTGTTCATTTGTTCATATGTTCATTTGTTCATTTGTTCATTTGTACATTTGTTCATTTGTTCATTTGTTCATTTGTTCATTTGTTCATTTGTTCATTTGTTCATTTGTTCATTTGTTCATTTGTTCATTTGTTCATTTGTTCATTTGTGCGATTGTCTATTCGCTCATTTGTTCATTCGTTCATATGTTCATTTGTCCATTTGTACATTTGTTCATTTGTTCATTTGTTCATTTGTTCATTTGTTCATTTGTTCATTTGTTCATTTGTTCATTTGTTCATTTGTTCATTTGTTCATTTGTTCATTTGTTCATTTGTTCATTTGTTCATTTGTTCATTTGTGCGATTGTCTATTCGCTCATCTGTTCATTCGTTCATTTGCCTATTCGCTCATCTGTTCATTCGTTCATTTGCCTCTTCGCTCATTTGTTCATTTGTTCATGTGTTCGTTTGTTCATTTGTTAATTTGTTCATTTGTTCATTTGTTCATTTTTTCATTTGTTCATTTGGTTATTTGTTCATTCGTTCATTTGTTCATTTGTTCATTTGTTCATTTGTTCATTTGTTCATTTGTTCATTTGTTCATTTGTTCATTTGTTCATTTGTTCATTTGTCCATTTGTTCATTTGTTCATTTGTTCATTTGTTCGTTTGTTCGTTTGTTCTTTTGTTCATTTGTTCATTTGTTCGTTTGTTCATTTGTTCATTTGTTCATTTGTTCATTTGTTCATTTGTTCATTTGTTCATTTGTTCATTTGTTCATTTGCTCATTTGTTCATTTGTTCATTTGTTCATTTGTTCATTTGTTCATTTGTTCATTTGTTCATTTGTTCATATATTCATTTGTTCATTTGTTCATTTGTACATTTGTTCATTTGTTCATTTGTTCATTTGTTCATTTGTTCATTTGTTCATTTGTTCATTTGTTCATTTGTTCATTTGTTCATTTGTTCATTTGTTCATTTGTTCATTTGTTCATTTGTTCATTTGTTCATTTGTTCATTTGTGCGATTGTCTATTCGCTCATTTGTTCATTCGTTCATTTGTTCATTTGTCCATTTGTACATTTGTTCATTTGTTCATTTGTTCATTTGTTCATTTGTTCATTTGTTCATTTGTTCATTTGTTCATTTGTTCATTTGTTCATTTGTTCATTTGTTCATTTGTGCGATTGTCTATTCGCTCATCTGTTCATTCGTTCATTTGCCTATTCGCTCATCTGTTCATTCGTTCATTTGCCTCTTCGCTCATTTGTTCATTTGTTCATGTGTTCGTTTGTTCATTTGTTAATTTGTTAATTTGTTCATTTGTTCATTTTTTCATTTGTTCATTTGGTTATTTGTTCATTCGTTCATTTGTTCATTTGTGCATTTGATCATTTGTTCATTTGTTCATTTGTTCATTTGTTCATTTGTTCATTTGTTCATTTGTTCATTTGTCCATTTGTTCATTTGTTCATTTGTTCATTTGTTCATTTGTTCATTTGTTCTTTTGTTCATTTGTTCATTTGTTCATTTGTTCATTTGTTCATTTGTTCATTTGTTCATTTGTTCATTTGTTCATTAGTTCATTTGTTCATTTGTTCATTTGTTCAGTTGTACATTTGTTTATTTGTACATTTGTTCATTTGTTCACTTGTTCATTTGTTCACTTGTGTATTTCTTCATTTGTTCATTTGTTCATTTGTTCATTTGTTCATTTGTTCATTTGTTTATTTGTTCATTCGCTCATTTGTTCATTTGTTCATTCGTTCATTTTTTCATTTGCTCATTTGTTCAGTTGTTCATTTGTTCATTTGTTCATTCGTTCGATTGTCTATTCGCCAATTTGTTCATTCGTTCATTTGATCATTTGTTCATTTGTTCATTTGTTCATTTGTTTATTTGTTCATTTGTTCATTTGTCCATTTATTCTTTTGTTCATTTGTTCATTTGTTCATTTGTTCATTTGTTCATTTGTTCATTTGTTCATTTGTTCATTTGTTCATTTGTTCATTTGTTCATTTGTTCATTTGTTCATTTGTTCATTTGTTCATTTGTTCATTTGTTCATTTGTTCATTTGTTCATTTGTTCATTTGTTCATTTGTTCGTTTGTTCAGTTGTTCATTTGTTCATTTGTTCATTCGTTCGATTGTCTATTCGCCAATTTGTTCATTCGTTCATTTGTTCATTTGTTCATTTGTTCATTTGTTCATTTGTTCATTTGTTCATTTGTTCATTTGTTCATTTGTTCATTTGTTCATTTGTTCATTTGTTCATTTGTTCATTTGTTCATTTGTTCATTTGTTCATTTGTTCATTTGTTCATTTGTTCATTTGTTCATTTGTTCATTTGTTCATTTGTTCATTTGATCATTTGTTCATTTGTTCATTTGTTCATTTGTTCATTTGTTCATTTGTTCATTTGTTCATTCGCTCATTTGTTCATTCGTTCATTTGTTCATTTGTTCATTTTGCTCATATTGCTCATTTGTTCATTTGTTCATTTGTTCATTTGTGCCATTGTCTATTCGCTCATTTGTTCATTCGCTCATTTTTTCATTCTTTCATTTGTTCATTTTGCTCATATTGCTCATTTGTGCGATTGTCTATTCGCTCATTTGTTCATTCGCTCATTTGTTCATTTGTTCATTTGTTCATTTTGCTCATATTGCTCATTTGTTCATTTGTTCATTTGTGCAATTGTCTATTCGCTCATCTGTTCATTCGTTCATTTGCCTATTCGCTCATTTGTTCATTTGTTCATTTGTTCGTTTGTTCTTTTGTTCATTTGTTCATTTGTTAATTTGTTCATTTGTTCATTTGTTCATTTGGTTATTTGTTCATTTGTTCATTTGTTCATTTGTTCATTCGTTCATTTGTTCATTTGTTCATTTGATCATTTGTTCATTTGTTCATTTGTTCATTTGTTGATTTGTTCGTTTGTTCATTTGTTCATTTGTTCATTTGTTCATTTGTTCATTTGTTCATTTGTTCATTTGTACATTTGTTCATTTGTTCATTTGTTCATTTGTTCGTTTGTTCATTTGTTCCTTTTGCTCATTTTGTTCATTTGTTCATTTGTTCATTTGTTCATTTGTTCATTTGTTCATTTGTCCATTTGTTCATTTGTTCATTTGTTCATTTGTTCATTTGTTCATTTGTTCATTTGTTCGTTTGTTCGTTTGTTCGTTTGTTCGTTTGTTCGTTTGTTCATTTGTTCATTTGTTCATTTGTTCATTCGTTCATTTGTTCATTTGTTCATTCGTTCATTTGTTCATTTGTTCATTTGTTCATTTGTTCATTTGTTCATTTGTTCATTTGTTCATTTGTTCATTTGTTCATTTGTTCATTTGTTCATTTGTTCATTTGTTCATTTGTTCATTTGTTCATTTGTTCATTTGTTCATTTGTTCATTTGTTCATTTGTTCATTTGTTCATTTGTTCATTTGTTCATTTGTTCATTTGTTCATTTGTTCATTTGTTCATTTGTTCATTTGTTCATTTGTTCATTTGTTCATTTGTTCATTTGTTCATTTGTCCATTTGTTCATTTGTTCATTTGTTCATTTGTTCATTTGTTCATTTGTTCATTTGTCCATTTGTTCATTTGTTCATTTGTTCATTTGTTCATTTGTTCATTTGTTCATTTGTTCATTTGTTCATTTGTTCACTTGTTCATTTGTTCATTTGTTCACTTGTTCATTTGTTCATTTGTTCATTTGTTCATTTGTTCATTTGTTCATTTGTTCATTTGTTCATTTGTTCATTTGTTCACTTGTTCATTTGTTCATTTGTTCATTTGTTCATTTGTTCATTGGTTCATTTGTTCATTTGTTCATTTGTGCGATTGTCTATTCGCTCATTTGTTCATTCGTTTATTTGTTCATTTGTTCATTTTGCTCATATTGCTCATTTGTTCATTTGTTCATTTGTTCATTTGTGCGATTGCCTATTCGCTCATCTGTTCATTCGTTCATTTGCCTATTCGCTCATCTGTTCATTCGTTCATTTGCCTCTTCGCTCATTTGTTCATTTGTTCGTTTGTTCATTTGTTAATTTGTTCATTTGTTCATTTGTTCATTTTTTCATTTGTTCATTTGGTTATTTGTTCATTCGTTCATTTGTTCATTTGTGCATTTGATCATTTGTTCATTTGTTCATTTGTTCATTTGTTCATTTGTTCATTTGTTCATTTGTTCATTTGTTCATTTGTTCATTTGTTCATTTGTTCATTTGTTCATTTGTTCATTTGTTCATTTGTTCATTTGTTCATTTGTTCATTTGTTCATTTGTTCATTTGTTCATTTGTTCATTTGTTCATTTGTTCATTTGTTCATTTGTTCATTTGTTCATTTGTTCATTTGTTCATTTGTTCATTTGTTCATTTGTTCATTTGTTCATTTGTTCATTTGTTCATTTGTTCATTTGTTCATTTGTTCATTTGTTCATTTGTTCATTTGTTCATTTGTTCATTTGTTCATTTGTTCATTTGTTCATTTGTTCATTTGTTCATTTGTTCATTTGTTCATTTGTTCATTTGTTCATTTGTTCATTTGTTCATTTGTTCATTTGTTCATTTGTTCATTTGTTCATTTGTTCATTTGTTCATTTCTTCATTTGTGCGATTGTCTATTCGCTCATTTGTTCATTCGTTCATTTGTTCATTTGTCCATTTGTACATTTGTTCATTTGTTCATTTGTTCATTTGTTCATTTGTTCATTTGTTCATTTGTTCATTTGTTCATTTGTTCATTTGTTCATTTGTTCATTTGTTCATTTGTTCATTTGTTCATTTGTTCATTTGTTCATTTGTTCATTTGTTCATTTGTTCATTTGTTCATTTGTTCATTTGTTCATTTGTTCATTTGTTCATTTGTTCATTTGTTCATTTGTTCATTTGTGCGATTGTCTATTCGCTCATCTGTTCATTCGTTCATTTGCCTATTCGCTCATCTGTTCATTCGTTCATTTGCCTCTTCGCTCATTTGTTCATTTGTTCATGTGTTCGTTTGTTCATTTGTTAATTTGTTCATTTGTTCATTTGTTCATTTTTTCATTTGTTCATTTGGTTATTTGTTCATTCGTTCATTTGTTCATTTGTGCATTTGATCATTTGTTCATTTGTTCATTTGTTCATTTGTTCATTTGTTCATTTGTCCATTTGTTCATTTGTTCATTTGTTCATTTGTTCATTTGTTCATTTGTTCATTTGTTCATTTGTTCATTTGTTCATTTGTTCATTTTTTCATTTGTTCATTTGGTTATTTGTTCATTCGTTCATTTGTTCATTTGTTCATTTGTTCATTTGTTCATTTGTTCATTTGTTCATTTGTTCATTTGTTCATTTGTGCGATTGTCTATTCGCTCATCTGTTCATTCGTTCATTTGCCTATTCGCTCATCTGTTCATTCGTTCATTTGCCTCTTCGCTCATTTGTTCATTTGTTCATGTGTTCGTTTGTTCATTTGTTAATTTGTTCATTTGTTCATTTGTTCATTTTTTCATTTGTTCATTTGGTTATTTGTTCATTCGTTCATTTGTTCATTTGTTCATTTGTTCATTTGTTCATTTGTTCATTTGTTCATTTGTTCATTTGTTCATTTGTTCATTTGTTCATTTGTTCATTTGTTCATTTGTTCATTTGTTCATTTGTTCATTTGTTCATTTGTTCATTTGTTCATTTGTTCATTTGTTCATTTGTTCATTTGTTCATTTGTTCATTTGTTCATTTGTTCATTTGTTCATTTGTTCATTTGTTCATTTGTTCATTTGTTCATTTGTTCATTTGTTCATTTGTTCATTTGTTCATTTGTTCATTTGTTCATTTGTTCATTTGTTCATTTGTTCATTTGTTCATTTGTTCATTTGTTCATTTGTTCATTTGTGCGATTGTCTATTCGCTCATTTGTTCATTCGTTCATTTGTTCATTTGTCCATTTGTACATTTGTTCATTTGTTCATTTGTTCATTTCTTCATTTGTTCATTTGTTCATTTGTTCATTTGTTCATTTGTTCATTTGTTCATTTGTTCATTTGTTCATTTGTTCATTTGTTCATTTGTTCATTTGTTCATTTGTGCGATTGTCTATTCGCTCATTTGTTCATTCGTTCATTTGTTCATTTGTCCATTTGTACATTTGTTCATTTGTTCATTTGTTCATTTGTTCATTTGTTCATTTGTTCATTTGTTCATTTGTTCATTTGTTCATTTGTTCATTTGTTCATTTGTTCATTTGTTCATTTGTTCATTTGTGCGATTGTCTATTCGCTCATCTGTTCATTCGTTCATTTGCCTATTCGCTCATCTGTTCATTCGTTCATTTGCCTCTTCGCTCATTTGTTCATTTGTTCATGTGTTCGTTTGTTCATTTGTTAATTTGTTCATTTGTTCATTTGTTCATTTTTTCATTTGTTCATTTGGTTATTTGTTCATTCGTTCATTTGTTCATTTGTGCATTTGATCATTTGTTCATTTGTTCATTTGTTCATTTGTTCATTTGTTCATTTGTTCATTTGTTCATTTGTCCATTTGTTCATTTGTTCATTTGTTCATTTGTTCATTTGTTCATTTGTTCATTTGTTCTTTTGTTCATTTGTTCATTTGTTCATTTGTTCATTTGTCCATTTGTTCATTTGTTCATTTGTTAATTTGTTCATTTGTTCATTTGTTCATTTGTTCATTTGTTCATTTGTTCATTTGTTCATTTGTTCATTTGTTCATTTGTTCATTTGTTCATTTGTTCATTTGTTCATTTGTTCATTTGTTCATTTGTTCATTTGTTCATTTGTTCATTTCTTCATTTGTTCATTTGTTCATTTGTTCATTTGTTCATTTGTTCATTTGTTCATTTGTTCATTTGTTCATTTGTTCATTTGTTCATTTGTTCATTTGTTCATTTGTTCATTTGTTCATTTGTTCATTTGTTCATTTGTTCATTTGTTCATTTGTTCATTTGTTCATTTGTTCATTTGTTTATTTGTTCATTCGCTCATTTGTTCATTTGTTCATTCGTTCAATTGTTCATTTGTTCATTCGTTCATTTTTTCATTTGCTCATTTGTTCAGTTGTTCATTTCTTCATTTGTTCATTCGTTCGATTGTCTATTCGCCAATTTGTTCATTCGTTCATTTGTTCATTTGTTCATTTGTTCATTTTGATCATTTGTTCATTTGTTCATTTGTTCATTTGTTCATTTGTTCATTTGTCCATTTGTTCATTTGTTCATTTGTTCATATGTTCATTTGTTCATTTGTTCATTTGTACATTTGTTCATTTGTTCATTTGTTCATTTGTTCATTTGTTCATTTGTTCATTTGTTCATTTGTTCATTTGTTCATTTGTTCATTTGTTCATTTGTTCATTTGTGCGATTGTCTATTCGCTCATTTGTTCATTCGTTCATATGTTCATTTGTCCATTTGTACATTTGTTCATTTGTTCATTTGTCCATTTGTACATTTGTTCATTTGTTCATTTGTTCATTTGTTCATTTGTTCATTTGTTCATTTGTTCATTTGTTCATTTGTTCATTTGTTCATTTGTTCATTTGTTCATTTGTTCATTTGTTCATTTGTTCATTTGTGCGATTGTCTATTCGCTCATCTGTTCATTCGTTCATTTGCCTATTCGCTCATCTGTTCATTCGTTCATTTGCCTCTTCGCTCATTTGTTCATTTGTTCATGTGTTCGTTTGTTCATTTGTTAATTTGTTCATTTGTTCATTTGTTCATTTTTTCATTTGTTCATTTGGTTATTTGTTCATTCGTTCATTTGTTCATTTGTGCATTTGATCATTTGTTCATTTGATCATTTGTTCATTTGTTCATTTGTGCATTTGTTCATTTGTTCATTTGTTCATTTATTCATTTGTTCATTTGTTCATTTGTTCAGTTGTTCATTTGTTCATTTGTTCATTCGTTCGATTGTCTATTCGCCAATTTGTTCATTGGATCATTTGTTCATTTGTTCATTTGTTCATTTGCTCAATTGTTCATTTGTTCATTTGTTCATTTGTTCATTTGTTCATTTGTTCATTTGTTCATTTGTTCATTTGTTCATTTGTTCATTTGTTCATTTGTTCATTTGTTCATTTGTTCATTTGTTCATTTGTTCATTTGTTCATTTGTTCATTTGTTCATTTGTTCATTTGTTCATTTGTTCATTTGTTCATTTGTTCATTTGTTCATTTGTTCATTTGTTCATTTGTTCACTTGTTCATTTGTTCATTTGTTCATTTGTTCACTTGTTCATTTGTTCATTTGTTCATTTGCGCGATTGTCTATTCGCTGATTTGTTCATTCGCACATTTGTTAATTCGTTCATTTGTTCATTTGTTCATTTTGCTCGTTTTGCTCATTTGTTCATTTGTTCATTTGTTCATTTGTGCGATTGTCTATTCGCTCATTTGTTCATTCGTTCATTTGCCTATTCGCACATTTGTCCATTTGTTCGTTTGTTCATTTGTTCATTTGTTCATTTATTAATTTGTTCATTTGTTCATTTGTTCATTTGTTCATTTGTCCATTTGTTCATTTGTTCATTTGTTCATTTGTTCATTTGTTCATTTGTTCATTTGTTCATTTGTTCATTTGTTCATTTGTTCATTTGTTCATTTGTTCATTTGTTCATTAGTTCATTAGTTCATTTGTTCATTTGTTCGTTTGTTCGTTTGTTCATTTGTTCGTTTGTTCGTTTGTTCATTTGATCATTCGTTCATTTGTTCATTTGTTCATTTGTTCATTTGTTCATTTGTTCATTTGTTCATTTGTTCATTTGTTCATTTGTTCATTTGTTCATTTGTTCATTTGTTCATTTGTTCATTTGTTCATTTGTTCATTTGTTCATTTGTTCATTTGTTCATTTGTTCACTTGTTCATTTGTTCATTTGTTCATTTGTTCATTTGTTCATTGGTTCATTTGTTCATTTGTTCATTTGTGCGATTGTCTATTCGCTCATTTGTTCATTCGTTTATTTGTTCATTTGTTCATTTTGCTCATATTGCTCATTTGTTCATTTGTTCATTTGTTCATTTGTGCGATTGCCTATTCGCTCATCTGTTCATTCGTTCATTTGCCTATTCGCTCATCTGTTCATTCGTTCATTTGCCTCTTCGCTCATTTGTTCATTTGTTCGTTTGTTCATTTGTTAATTTGTTCATTTGTTCATTTGTTCATTTTTTCATTTGTTCATTTGGTTATTTGTTCATTCGTTCATTTGTTCATTTGTGCATTTGATCATTTGTTCATTTGTTCATTTGTTCATTTGTTCATTTGTTCATTTGTTCATTTGTTCATTTGTTCATTTGTTCATTTGTTCATTTGTTCATTTGTTCATTTGTTCATTTGTTCATTTGTTCATTTGTTCATTTGTTCATTTGTTCATTTGTTCATTTGTTCATTTGTTCATTTGTTCATTTGTTCATTTGTTCATTTGTTCATTTGTTCATTTGTTCATTTGTTCATTTGTTCATTTGTTCATTTGTTCATTTGTTCATTTGTTCATTTGTTCATTTGTTCATTTGTTCATTTGTTCATTTGTTCATTTGTTCATTTGTTCATTTGTTCATTTGTTCATTTGTTCATTTGTTCATTTGTTCATTTGTTCATTTGTTCATTTGTTCATTTGTTCATTTGTTCATTTGTTCATTTGTTCATTTGTTTATTTGTTCATTTGTTCATTTGTTCATTTGTTCATTTCTTCATTTGTGCGATTGTCTATTCGCTCATTTGTTCATTCGTTCATTTGTTCATTTGTCCATTTGTACATTTGTTCATTTGTTCATTTGTTCATTTGTTCATTTGTTCATTTGTTCATTTGTTCATTTGTTCATTTGTTCATTTGTTCATTTGTTCATTTGTTCATTTGTTCATTTGTTCATTTGTTCATTTGTTCATTTGTTCATTTGTTCATTTGTTCATTTGTTCATTTGTTCATTTGTTCATTTGTTCATTTGTTCATTTGTTCATTTGTTCATTTGTTCATTTGTTCATTTGTTCATTTGTTCATTTGTGCGATTGTCTATTCGCTCATCTGTTCATTCGTTCATTTGCCTATTCGCTCATCTGTTCATTCGTTCATTTGCCTCTTCGCTCATTTGTTCATTTGTTCATGTGTTCGTTTGTTCATTTGTTAATTTGTTCATTTGTTCATTTGTTCATTTTTTCATTTGTTCATTTGGTTATTTGTTCATTCGTTCATTTGTTCATTTGTGCATTTGATCATTTGTTCATTTGTTCATTTGTTCATTTGTTCATTTGTTCATTTGTCCATTTGTTCATTTGTTCATTTGTTCATTTGTTCATTTGTTCATTTGTTCATTTGTTCATTTGTTCATTTGTTCATTTGTTCATTTTTTCATTTGTTCATTTGGTTATTTGTTCATTCGTTCATTTGTTCATTTGTTCATTTGTTCATTTGTTCATTTGTTCATTTGTTCATTTGTTCATTTGTTCATTTGTGCGATTGTCTATTCGCTCATCTGTTCATTCGTTCATTTGCCTATTCGCTCATCTGTTCATTCGTTCATTTGCCTCTTCGCTCATTTGTTCATTTGTTCATGTGTTCGTTTGTTCATTTGTTAATTTGTTCATTTGTTCATTTGTTCATTTTTTCATTTGTTCATTTGGTTATTTGTTCATTCGTTCATTTGTTCATTTGTTCATTTGTTCATTTGTTCATTTGTTCATTTGTTCATTTGTTCATTTGTTCATTTGTTCATTTGTTCATTTGTTCATTTGTTCATTTGTTCATTTGTTCATTTGTTCATTTGTTCATTTGTTCATTTGTTCATTTGTTCATTTGTTCATTTGTTCATTTGTTCATTTGTTCATTTGTTCATTTGTTCATTTGTTCATTTGTTCATTTGTTCATTTGTTCATTTGTTCATTTGTTCATTTGTTCATTTGTTCATTTGTTCATTTGTTCATTTGTCCATTTGTTCATTTGTTCATTTGTTCATTTGTTCATTTGTTCATTTGTTCATTTGTTCATTTGTTCATTTGTTCATTTGTTCATTTGTTCATTTGTTCATTTGTTCATTTGTTCATTTGTTCATTTGTTCATATGTTCATTTGTTCATTTGTTCATTTGTACATTTGTTCATTTGTTCATTTGTTCATTTGTTCATTTGTTCATTTGTTCATTTGTTCATTTGTTCATTTGTTCATTTGTTCATTTGTTCATTTGTTCATTTGTTCATTTGTTCATTTGTTCATTTGTTCATTTGTTCATTTGTTCATTTGTTCATTTGTTCATTTGTTCATTTGTTCATTTGTTCATTTGTTCATTTGTTCATTTGTTCATTTGTTCATTTGTTCATTTGTTCATTTGTGCGATTGTCTATTCGCTCATTTGTTCATTCGTTCATTTGTTCATTTGTCCATTTGTACATTTGTTCATTTGTTCATTTGTTCATTTGTTCATTTGTTCATTTGTTCATTTGTTCATTTGTTCATTTGTTCATTTGTTCATTTGTTCATTTGTTCATTTGTTCATTTGTTCATTTGTTCATTTGTTCATTTGTTCATTTGTTCATTTGTGCGATTGTCTATTCGCTCATCTGTTCATTCGTTCATTTGCCTATTCGCTCATCTGTTCATTCGTTCATTTGCCTCTTCGCTCATTTGTTCATTTGTTCATGTGTTCGTTTGTTCATTTGTTAATTTGTTCATTTGTTCATTTGTTCATTTTTTCATTTGTTCATTTGGTTATTTGTTCATTCGTTCATTTGTTCATTTGTGCATTTGATCATTTGTTCATTTGTTCATTTGTTCATTTGTTCATTTGTTCATTTGTTCATTTGTTCATTTGTCCATTTGTTCATTTGTTCATTTGTTCATTTGTTCATTTGTTCATTTGTTCATTTGTTCTTTTGTTCATTTGTTCATTTGTTCATTTGTTCATTTGTCCATTTGTTCATTTGTTCATTTGTTAATTTGTTCATTTGTTCATTTGTTCATTTGTTCATTTGTTCATTTGTTCATTTGTTCATTTGTTCATTTGTTCATTTGTTCATTTGTTCATTTGTTCATTTGTTCATTTGTTCATTTGTTCATTTGTTCATTTGTTCATTTGTTCATTTGTTCATTTCTTCATTTGTTCATTTGTTCATTTGTTCATTTGTTCATTTGTTCATTTGTTCATTTGTTCATTTGTTCATTTGTTCATTTGTTCATTTGTTCATTTGTTCATTTGTTCATTTGTTCATTTGTTCATTTGTTCATTTGTTCATTTGTTCATTTGTTCATTTGTTCATTTGTTCATTTGTTTATTTGTTCATTCGCTCATTTGTTCATTTGTTCATTCGTTCAATTGTTCATTTGTTCATTCGTTCATTTTTTCATTTGCTCATTTGTTCAGTTGTTCATTTCTTCATTTGTTCATTCGTTCGATTGTCTATTCGCCAATTTGTTCATTCGTTCATTTGTTCATTTGTTCATTTGTTCATTTTGATCATTTGTTCATTTGTTCATTTGTTCATTTGTTCATTTGTTCATTTGTCCATTTGTTCATTTGTTCATTTGTTCATATGTTCATTTGTTCATTTGTTCATTTGTACATTTGTTCATTTGTTCATTTGTTCATTTGTTCATTTGTTCATTTGTTCATTTGTTCATTTGTTCATTTGTTCATTTGTTCATTTGTTCATTTGTTCATTTGTGCGATTGTCTATTCGCTCATTTGTTCATTCGTTCATATGTTCATTTGTCCATTTGTACATTTGTTCATTTGTTCATTTGTCCATTTGTACATTTGTTCATTTGTTCATTTGTTCATTTGTTCACTTGTTCATTTGTTCATTTGTTCATTTGTTCATTTGTTCATTTGTTCATTTGTTCATTTGTTCATTTGTTCATTTGTTCATTTGTTCATTTGTTCATTTGTGCGATTGTCTATTCGCTCATCTGTTCATTCGTTCATTTGCCTATTCGCTCATCTGTTCATTCGTTCATTTGCCTCTTCGCTCATTTGTTCATTTGTTCATGTGTTCGTTTGTTCATTTGTTAATTTGTTCATTTGTTCATTTGTTCATTTTTTCATTTGTTCATTTGGTTATTTGTTCATTCGTTCATTTGTTCATTTGTGCATTTGATCATTTGTTCATTTGATCATTTGTTCATTTGTTCATTTGTGCATTTGTTCATTTGTTCATTTGTTCATTTATTCATTTGTTCATTTGTTCATTTGTTCAGTTGTTCATTTGTTCATTTGTTCATTCGTTCGATTGTCTATTCGCCAATTTGTTCATTGGATCATTTGTTCATTTGTTCATTTGTTCATTTGCTCAATTGTTCATTTGTTCATTTGTTCATTTGTTCATTTGTTCATTTGTTCATTTGTTCATTTGTTCATTTGTTCATTTGTTCATTTGTTCATTTGTTCATTTGTTCATTTGTTCATTTGTTCATTTGTTCATTTGTTCATTTGTTCATTTGTTCATTTGTTCATTTGTTCATTTGTTCATTTGTTCATTTGTTCATTTGTTCATTTGTTCATTTGTTCATTTGTTCACTTGTTCATTTGTTCATTTGTTCATTTGTTCACTTGTTCATTTGTTCATTTGTTCATTTGCGCGATTGTCTATTCGCTGATTTGTTCATTCGCACATTTGTTAATTCGTTCATTTGTTCATTTGTTCATTTTGCTCGTTTTGCTCATTTGTTCATTTGTTCATTTGTTCATTTGTGCGATTGTCTATTCGCTCATTTGTTCATTCGTTCATTTGCCTATTCGCACATTTGTCCATTTGTTCGTTTGTTCATTTGTTCATTTGTTCATTTATTAATTTGTTCATTTGTTCATTTGTTCATTTGTTCATTTGTCCATTTGTTCATTTGTTCATTTGTTCATTTGTTCATTTGTTCATTTGTTCATTTGTTCATTTGTTCATTTGTTCATTTGTTCATTTGTTCATTTGTTCATTTGTTCATTAGTTCATTAGTTCATTTGTTCATTTGTTCGTTTGTTCGTTTGTTCATTTGTTCGTTTGTTCGTTTGTTCATTTGATCATTCGTTCATTTGTTCATTTGTTCATTTGTTCATTTGTTCATTTGTTCATTTGTTCATTTGTTCATTTGTTCATTTGTTCATTTGTTCATTTGTTCATTTGTTCATTTGTTCATTTGTTCATTTGTTCATTTGTTCATTTGTTCATTTGTTCATTTGTTCATTTGTTCATTTGTTCATTTGTTCATTTGTTCATTTGTTCATTTGTTCATTTGTTCATTTGTTCATTTGTTCATTAGTTCATTAGTTCATTTGTTCATTTGTTCGTTTGTTCGTTTGTTCATTTGTTCATTTGTTCATTTGTTGACATGTTCACTTTTTCAATTGTTCATTTGTTCATTTGTACATTTGTTCATTTGTTCATTTGTTCATTTGTTCATTTGTTCATTTGTTCATTTGTTCATTTGTTCATTTGTTCATTTGTTCATTTGTTCTTTTGTTCATTTGTTCATTTGTTCATTTGTTCATTTGTTCATTTGTTCGTGTGTTCATTTGTTCGTGTGTTCATTTGTTCATTTGTTCATTTGTTCATTTGTTCATTTGTTCATTTGTTCATTTGTTCATTTGTTCATTTGTTCATTTGTTCATTTGTTCATTTGTTCATTTGTTCGTTTGTTCGTTGGTTCGTTGGTTCGTTTGTTCGTTTGTTCGTTTGTTCGTTTGTTCGTTTGTTCGTTTGTTCGTTTGTTCGTTTGTTCGTTTGTTCGTTTGTTCGTTTGTTCGTTTGTTCGTTTGTTCATTTGTCCATTTGTTCATTTGTTCATTTGTTCATTTGTTCATTTGTTCATTTGTTCGTTTGTTCGTTTGTTCGTTTGTTCGTTTGTTCGTTTGTTCGTTTGTTCGTTTGCTCATTTGTTCATTTGTCCATTTGTTCATTTGTTCATTTGTTCATTTGTTCATTTGTTCATTTGTTCATTTGTTCATTTGTTCATTTGTTCATTTGTTCATTTGTTCATCTGTTCGTTTGTTCATTTGTTCCTTTTGCTCATTTTGCTCATTTGTTCATTTGCTCATTTGTTCATTTGTTCATTTGTTCATTTGTTCATTTCTTCATTTGTTCATTAGTTCATTTTTTCATTTGTTCATTTGTTCATTTGTTCATTTGTTCATTTGTTCATTTGTTCATTATTTGTTCACTTGTTCATTTGTTCATTTTTTCATTTGTTCATTTGTTCACTTGTTCATTTGTTCATTTTTTCATTTGTTCATTTGTTCATTGGTTCATTTCTGCATTTCTTCATTTGTTCATTTGTTCATTTGTTCATTTGTTCATTTGTTCATTTGTTCATTTGTTCATTTGTTCATTTGTTCATTTGTTCATTTGTTCATTTGTTCATTTGTTCACTTGTTCATTTGTTCATTTTTTCATTTGTTCATTTGTTCACTTGTTCATTTGTTCATTTTTTCATTTGTTCATTTGTTCATTGGTTCATTTCTTCATTCGTTCATTTGTTCATTTGTTCATTTGTTCATTTGTTCATTTGTTCATTTGTTCATTTGTTCATTTGTTCATTTGTTCATTTGTACATTTGTTCATTTGTTCATTTGTTCATTTGTTCATTTGTGCGATTGTCTATTCGCTCATTTGTTCATTCGTTCATTTGCCTAGTCGCTCATTTGTTCATTTGTTCGTTTGTTCATTTGTTCATTTGTTCATTTGGTTATTTGTTAATTTGGTTATTTGTTCAGTTGCTCATTTGTTCACTTGTTCATTTGTGCATTTATTCATTTGTTCATTTGTTCATTTGTTCATTTGTTCATTTGCTCATTTGTTCATTTGTTCACTTGTTCATTTGTTCATTTGTTCATTTGTTCATTTGTTCATTTGTTCATTTGTTCATTTGTTCATTTGTTCATTTGTTCATTTGTTTATTTGTTCATTTGTTCATTTGTACATTTGTTCATTTGTTCATTTGTTCATTTGTTCATATGTACATTTGTTCATTTGATCTTTTGTTCATTTGTTCGTTTGATCGTTTGTTCGTTTGTTCATTTGTACGTTTGTTCGTTTGTTCATTTGATCATTCGTTCATTTGTTCATTTGTTCATTTGTTCATTTGTTCATTTGTTCATTTGTTCATTTGTTCATATGTACATTTGTTCATTTGTTCTTTTGTTCATTTGTTCGTTTGTTCGTTCGTTCGTTCGTTCGTTTGTTCGTTTGTTCATTTGTTCATTTGTTCATTTGTTCATTTGTTCATTTGTTCATTTGTTCATTTGTTCATTTGTTCATTTGTTCATTTGTTCATTTGTTCATTTGTTCATTTGTTCATTTGTTCATTTGTTCATTTGTTCATTTGTTCATTTGTTCATTTGTTCATTTGTTCATTTGTTCATTTGTTCATTTGTTCATTTGTTCATTTGTTCATTTGTTCATTTGTTCATTTGTTCATTTGTTCATTTGTTCATTTGTTCATTTGTTCATTTGTTCATTTGTTCATTTGTTCATTTGTTCATTTGTTCATTTGTTCATTTGTTCATTTGTTCATTTGTTCATTTGTTCATTTGTTCATTTGTTCATTTGTTCATTTGTTCATTTGTTCATTTGTTCATTTGTTCATTTGTTCATTTGTTCATTTGTTCATTTGATCATTTGTTCATTTGTTCATTTGTTCATTTGTTCATTTGTTCATTTGTTCATTTGTTCATTTGTTCATTTGTTCATTTGTTCATTTGTTCATTTGTTCATTTGTTCATTTGTTCATTTGTTCATTTGTTCATTTGTTCATTTGTTCATTTGTTCATTTGTTCATTTGTTCATTTGTTCATTTGTTCATTTGTTCATTTGTTCATTTGTTCATTTGTTCATTTGTTCATTTTTCCATTTGTTCATTTGTCCATTTGATCATTTGTTCATTTGTTCATTTCTACATTTGTTCATTAGTTCATTAGTTCATTTGTTTATTTGTTCGTTTGTTCGTTTGTTCGTTTGTTCATTTGTTCATTGGTTCATTTGTTCATTTGTTCATTTGTTCATTTGTTCATTTGTTCATTTGTTCATTTGTTCATTTGTTCATTTGTTCATTTGTTCATTTGTACATTTGTTCATTTGTTCATTTGTTCATTTGTTCATTTGTTCATTTGTTCATTTGTTCATTTGTTCATTTGTTCGTTTGTTCGTTTGTTCGTTTGTTCGTTTGTTCATTTGTTCATTCGTTCATTCGTTCATTCGTTCATTTGTTCATTTGATCATTTGTTCATTTGTTCATTTGTTGACATGTTCACTTTTTCAATTGTTCATTTGTTCATTTGTTCATTTGTTCATTTTTTCATTTGTTCATTTGTTCATTTGTTCATTTGTTCATTTGTTCATTTGTTCATTTGTTCATTTGTTCTTTTGTTCATTTGTTCATTTGTTCATTTGTTCATTTGTTCATTTGTTCATTTGTTCGTTTGTTCAGTTGTTCATTTGTTCATTTGTTCATTCGTTCGATTGTCTATTCGCCAATTTGTTCATTCGTTCATTTGTTCATTTGATCATTTGTTCATTTGTTCATTTGTGCATTTGTTCATTTGTTAATTTGTTCATTTGTTCATTTATTCATTTGTTCATTTGTTCATTTGTTCGTTTGTTCAGTTGTTCATTTGTTCATTTGTTCATTTGTACATTTGTTCATTTGTTCATTTGTTCATTTGTTCATTTGTTCATTTGTTCATTTGATCATTTGTTCATTTGTTCATTTGTTCACTTGCACATTTGTTCATTTGTTCATTTGTTCATTTGTTCATTTGTTCATTTGTTCATTTGTTCATTTGTTCATTTGTTCATTTGTTCATTTGTTCATTTGTTCATTTGTTCATTTGTTCATTTGTTCATTTGTTCATTTGTTCATTTGTTCATTTCTTCATTTCTTCATTTCTTCATTTCTTCATTTCTTCATTTGTTCATTTGTTCATTTCTTCATTTCTTCATTTCTTCATTTCTTCATTTCTTCATTTGTTCATTTGTTCATTTGTTCATTTGTTCATTTGTTCATTTGTTCATTTGTTCATTTGTTCATTTGTTCATTTGTTCATTTGTTCATTTGTTCATTTGTTCATTTGTTCATTTGTTCATTTGTTCATTTGTTCATTTGTTCATTTGTTCATTTGTTCATTTGTTCATTTGTTCATTTGTTCATTTGTTCATTTGTTCATTTGTTCATTTGTTCATTTGTTCATTTGTTCATTTGTTCATTTGTTCATTTGTTCATTTGTTCATTTGTTCATTTGTTCATTTGTTCATTTGTTCATTTGTTCATTTGTTCATTTGTTCATTTGTTCATTCGTTCGATTGTCTATTCGCCAATTTGTTCATTCGTTCATTTGTTCATTTGATCATTTGTTCATTTGTTCACTTGTTCATTTGTGCGATTGTCTATTCGCTCATTTGTTCATTCGTTCATTTGCCTATTCGCTCATTTGTTCATTTGTCCATTTGTTCATTTGTTCATTTGTTCATTTGTTCATTTGTTCATTTGTTCATTTGTTCATTTGTTCATTTGTTCATTTGTTCATTTGTTCATTTGTTCATTTGTTCATTTGTTCATTTGTTCGTTTGTTCATTTGTTCCTTTTGCTCATTTTGCTCATTTGTTCATTTGCTCATTTGTTCATTTGTTCATTTGTTCATTTGTTCATTTCTTCATTTGTTCATTAGTTCATTTTTTCATTTGTTCATTTGTTCATTTGTTCATTTGTTCATTTGTTCATTATTTGTTCACTTGTTCATTTGTTCATTTTTTCATTTGTTCATTTGTTCACATGTTCATTTGTTCATTTTTTCATTTGTTCATTTGTTCATTGGTTCATTTCTTCATTTCTTCATTTGTTCATTTGTTCATTTGTTCATTTGTTCATTTGTTCATTTGTTCATTTGTTCATTTGTTCATTTGTTCATTTGTTCATTTGTTCATTTGTTCATTTGTTCATTTGTTCATTTGTTCATTTGTTCATTTGTTCATTTGTTCATTTGTTCATTTGTTCATTTGTTCATTCGTTCGATTGTCTATTCGCCAATTTGTTCATTCGTTCATTTGTTCATTTGATCATTTGTTCATTTGTTCACTTGTTCATTTGTGCGATTGTCTATTCGCTCATTTGTTCATTCGTTCATTTGCCTATTCGCTCATTTGTTCATTTGTCCATTTGTTCATTTGTTCATTTGTTCATTTGTTCATTTGTTCATTTGTTCATTTGTTCATTTGTTCATTTGTTCATTTGTTCATTTGTTCATTTGTTCATTTGTTCATTTGTTCCTTTTGCTCATTTTGCTCATTTGTTCATTTGTTCATTTGTTCATTTGTTCACTTGTTCATTTGTTCATTTTTTCATTTGTTCATTTGTTCACTTGTTCATTTGTTCATTTTTTATTTGTTCATTTGTTCATTGGTTCATTTCTTCATTCGTTCATTTGTTCATTTGTTCATTTGTTCATTTGTTCATTTGTTCATTTGTTCATTTGTTCATTTGTTCATTTGTTCATTTGTACATTTGTTCATTTGTTCATTTGTTCATTTGTTCATTTGTGCGATTGTCTATTCGCTCATTTGTTCATTCGTTCATTTGCCTAGTCGCTCATTTGTTCATTTGTTCGTTTGTTCATTTGTTCATTTGTTCATTTGGTTATTTGTTAATTTGGTTATTTGTTCAGTTGCTCATTTGTTCACTTGTTCATTTGTGCATTTATTCATTTGTTCATTTGTTCATTTGTTCATTTGTTCATTTGCTCATTTGTTCATTTGTTCACTTGTTCATTTGTTCATTTGTTCATTTGTTCATTTGTTCATTTGTTCATTTGTTTATTTGTTCATTTGTTCATTTGTACATTTGTTCATTTGTTCATTTGTTCATTTGTTCATATGTACATTTGTTCATTTGTTCTTTTGTTCATTTGTTCGTTTGATCGTTTGTTCGTTTGTTCATTTGTACGTTTGTTCGTTTGTTCATTTGATCATTCGTTCATTTGTTCATTTGTTCATTTGTTCATTTGTTCATTTGTTCATTTGTTCATATGTACATTTGTTCATTTGTTCTTTTGTTCATTTGTTCGTTTGTTCGTTCGTTCGTTCGTTCGTTCGTTCGTTTGTTCGTTTGTTCATTTGTTCATTTGTTCATTTGTTCACTTGTGTATTTCTTCATTTGTTCATTTGTTCATTTGTTCATATGTTTATTTGTTCATTTGTTCATTTGTTCATTTGTTCATTTGTTCATTTGTTCATTTGTTCATTTGTTCATTTGTTCATTTGTTCATTTGTTCATTTGTTCATTTGTTCATTTGTTCATTTGTTCATTTGTTCATTTGTTCATTTGTTCATTTGTTCATTTGTTCATTTGTTCATTTGTTCATTTGTTCATTTGTTCATTTGTTCATTTGTTCATTTGTTCATTTGTTCATTTGTTCATTTGTTCATTTGTTCATTTGTTCATTTGTTCATTTGTTCATTTGTTCATTTGTTCATTTGTTCATTTGTTCATTTGTTCATTTGTTCATTTGATCATTTGTTCATTTGTTCATTTGTTCATTTGTTCATTTGTTCATTTGTTCATTTGTTCATTTGTTCATTTGTTCATTTGTTCATTTGTTCATTTGTTCATTTGATCATTTGTTCATTTGTTCATTTGTTCATTTGTTCATTTGTTCATTTGTTCATTTGTTCATTTGTTCATTTGTTCATTTGTTCATTTGTTCATTTGTTCATTTGTTCATTTGTTCATTTGTTCATTTGTTCATTTGTTCATTTGTTCATTTGTTCATTTGTTCATTTGTTCATTTGTTCATTTGTTCATTTGTTCATTTGTTCATTTGTTCATTTGTTCATTTGTTCATTTGTTCATTTGTTCATTTGTTCATTTGTTCATTTGTTCATTTGTTCATTTGTTCATTTTTCCATTTGTTCATTTGTCCATTTGATCATTTGTTAATTTGTTCATTTCTACATTTGTTCATTAGTTCATTAGTTCATTTGTTTATTTGTTCGTTTGTTCGTTTGTTCGTTTGTTCATTTGATCATTCGTCCATTTGTTCATTTGTTCATTTGTTCATTTGTTCATTTGTTCATTTGTTCATTTGTTCATTTGTTCATTTGTTCATTTGTTCATTTGTTCATTTGTCCATTTGTTCATTTGTTCATTTGTTCATTTGTTCATTTGTTCATTTGTTCATTTGTTCATTTGTTCGTTTGTTCGTTTGTTCATTTGTTCATTTGTTCATTTGTACATTTGTTCATTTGTTCATTTGTTCATTTGTTCATTTGTTCATTTGTTCGTTTGTTCATTTGTTCCTTTTGCTCATTTTGCTCATTTGTTCATTTGTTCATTAGTTCATTTCTTCATTTGTTCATTACTTCATTTTTTCATTCGTTCATTGGTTCATTTGTTCACTTGTTCATTTGTTCATTTGTTCATTTGTTCATTTGTTCATTTGTTCATTTGTTCATTTGTTCATTTGTTCATTTGTTCATTTGTTCATTTGTTCATTTGTTCATTTGTTCATTTGCTCATTTGTTCATTTGTTCATTTGTTCATTTGTTCATTTGTTCATTTGTTCATTTGTTCGTTTGTTCATTTGTTCATTCGTTCATTCGTTCATTCGTTCATTTGTTCATTTGATCATTTGTTCATTTGTTCATTTGTTGACATGTTCACTTTTTCAATTGTTCATTTGTTCATTTGTTCATTTTTTCATTTGTTCATTTGTTCATTTGTTCATTTGTTCATTTGTTCATTTGTTCATTTGTTCATTTGTTCATTTGTTCATTTGTTCATTTGTGCATTTGTTCTTTTGTTCATTTGTTCATTTGTTCATTTGTTCGTTTGTTCAGTTGTTCATTTGTTCATTTGTTCATTCGTTCGATTGTCTATTCGCCAATTTGTTCATTCGTTCATTTGTTCATTTGATCATTTGTTCATTTGTTCATTTGTGCATTTGTTCATTTGTTCATTTGTTCATTTGTTCATTTGTTCATTTGTTCATTTGTTCATTTGTTCATTTGTACATTTGTTCATTTGTTCATTTGTTCATTTGTTCATTTGTTCATTTGTTCATTTGTTCATTTGTTCATTTGTTCATTTGTTCATTTGTTCATTTATTCATTTGTTCATTTGTTCATTTGTTCGTTTGTTCAGTTGTTCATTTGTTCATTTGTTCATTTATAAATTTGTTCATTTGTTCATTTGTTCATTTGTTCATTTGTTCATTTGATCATTTGTTCATTTGTTCATTTGTTCACTTGCTCATTTGTTCATTTGTTCATTTGATCATTTGTTCATTTGTTCATTTGTTCATTTGTTCATTTGTTCATTTGTTCATTTGTTCATTTGTTCATTTGTTCATTTGTTCATTTGTTCATTTGTTCATTTGTTCATTTGTTCATTTGTTCATTTGTTCATTTGTTCATTTGTTCATTTGTTCATTTGTTCATTTGTTCATTTGTTCATTTATTCATTTGTTCATTTGTTCATTTGTTCATTTGTTCATTTGTTCATTTGTTCATTTGTTCATTTGTTCAGTTGTTCATTTGTTCATTTGTTCATTTGATCATTTGTTCATTTGTTCATTTGTTCATTTGTTCATTTGTTCATTTGTTCATTTGTTCATTTGTTCATTTGTTCATTTGTTCATTTGTTCATTTGTTCATTTGTTCATTTGTTCATTTGTACATTTGTTCATTTGTACATTTGTTCATTTGTTCATTTGTTCATTTGTTCATTTGTTCATTTGTTCATTTGTTCATTTGTTCATTTGTTCATTTGTTCATTTGTTCATTTGTTCATTTGTTCATTTGTTCACTTGTTCATTTGTTCATTTGTTCATTTGTTCATTTGTTCATTGGTTCATTTCTTCATTCGTTCATTTGTTCATTTGTTCATTTGTTCATTTGTTCATTTGTTCATTTGTTCATTTGTTCATTTGTTCATTTGTGCGATTGTCTATTCGCTCATTTGTTCATTCGTTCATTTGCCTAGTCGCTCATTTCTTCATTCGTTCATTTGTTCATTTGTTCATTTGTTCATTTGTTCATTTGTTCATTTGTTCATTTGTTCATTTGTTCATTTGTTCATTTGTGCGATTGTCTATTCGCTCATTTGTTCATTCGTTCATTTGCCTAGTCGCTCATTTGTTCATTTGTTCGTTTGTTCATTTGTTCATTTGTTCATTTGTTCATTTGTTCATTTGATCATTTGTTCATTTGTTCATTTGTTCATTTGTTCATTTGTTCATTTGTCCATTTGTTCATTTGTTCATTTGTTCATATGTTCATTTGTTCATTTGTTCATTTGTACATTTGTTCATTTGTTCATTTGTTCATTTGTTCATTTGTTCATTTGTTCATTTGTTCATTTGTTCATTTGTTCATTTGTTCATTTGTTCATTTGTTCATTTGTTCATTTGTGCGATTGTCTATTCGCTCATTTGTTCATTCGTTCATATGTTCATTTGTCCATTTGTACATTTGTTCATTTGTTCATTTGTTCATTTGTTCATTTGTTCATTTGTTCATTTGTTCATTTGTTCATTTGTTCATTTGTTCATTTGTTCATTTGTTCATTTGTTCATTTGTTCATTTGTTCATTTGTTCATTTGTTCATTTGTTCATTTGTTCATTTGTTCATTTGTTCATTTGTGCGATTGTCTATTCGCTCATCTGTTCATTCGTTCATTTGCCTATTCGCTCATCTGTTCATTCGTTCATTTGCCTCTTCGCTCATTTGTTCATTTGTTCATGTGTTCGTTTGTTCATTTGTTAATTTGTTCATTTGTTCATTTGTTCATTTTTTCATTTGTTCATTTGGTTATTTGTTCATTCGTTCATTTGTTCATTTGTTCATTTGTTCATTTGTTCATTTGTTCATTTGTTCATTTGTTCATTTGTTCATTTGTTCATTTGTCCATTTGTTCATTTGTTCATTTGTTCATTTGTTCATTTGTTCGTTTGTTCGTTTGTTCGTTTGTTCGTTTGTTCGTTTGTTCGTTTGTTCGTTTGTTCGTTTGTTCGTTTGTTCATTTGTTCGTTTGTTCTTTTGTTCATTTGTTCATTTGTTCATTTGTTCATTTGTTCATTTGTTCATTTGTTCATTTGTTCATTTGTTCATTTGTTCATTTGTTCATTTGTTCATTTGTTCATTTGTTCATTTGTTCATTTGTTCATTTGTTCATTTGTTCATTTGTTCATTTGTTCATTTGTTCATATATTCATTTGTTCATTTGTTCATTTGTTCATTTGTTCATTTGTTCATTTGTTCATTTGTTCATTTGTTCATTTGTTCATTTGTTCATTTGTTCATTTGTTCATTTGTTCATTTGTTCATTTGTTCATTTGTTCATTTGTTCATTTGTTCATTTGTTCATTTGTTCATTTGTTCATTTGTTCATTTGTTCATTTGTGCGATTGTCTATTCGCTCATTTGTTCATTCGTTCATTTGTTCATTTGTCCATTTGTACATTTGTTCATTTGTTCATTTGTTCATTTGTTCATTTGTTCATTTGTGCATTTGTTCATTTGTTCATTTGTTCATTTGTTCATTTGTTCATTTGTGCGATTGTCTATTCGCTCATCTGTTCATTCGTTCATTTGCCTACTCGCTCATCTGTTCATTCGTTCATTTGCCTCTTCGCTCATTTGTTCATTTGTTCATGTGTTCGTTTGTTCATTTGTTAATTTGTTCATTTGTTCATTTGTTCATTTTTTCATTTGTTCATTTGGTTATTTGTTCATTCGTTCATTTGTTCATTTGTGCATTTGATCATTTGTTCATTTGTTCATTTGTTCATTTGTTCATTTGTTCATTTGTTCATTTGTTCATTTGTTCATTTGTTCATTTGTTCATTTGTTCATTTGTTCATTTGTTCATTTGTTCATTTGTTCATTTGTTCATTTGTTCATTTGTTCATTTGTTCATTTGTTCATTTGTTCATTTGTTCATATATTCATTTGTTCATTTGTTCATTTGTACATTTGTTCATTTGTTCATTTGTTCATTTGTTCATTTGTTCATTTGTTCATTTGTTCATTTGTTCATTTGTTCATTTGTTCATTTGTTCATTTGTTCATTTGTTCATTTTTTCATTTGTTCATTTGGTTATTTGTTCATTCGTTCATTTGTTCATTTGTGCATTTGATCATTTGTTCATTTGTTCATTTGTTCATTTGTTCATTTGTTCATTTGTTCATTTGTTCATTTGTCCATTTGTTCATTTGTTCATTTGTTCATTTGTTCATTTGTTCATTTGTTCATTTGTTCTTTTGTTCATTTGTTCATTTGTTCATTTGTTCATTTGTCCATTTGTTCATTTGTTCATTTGTTAATTTGTTCATTTGTTCATTTGTTCATTTGTTCATTTGTTCATTTGTTCATTTGTTCATTTGTTCATTTGTTCATTTGTTCATTTGTTCATTTGTTCATTTGTTCATTTGTTCATTTGTTCATTTGTTCATTTGTTCATTTCTTCATTTGTTCATTTGTTCATTTGTTCATTTGTTCATTTGTTCATTTGTTCATTTGTTCATTTGTTCATTTGTTCATTTGTTCATTTGTTCATTTGTTCATTTGTTCATTTGTTCATTTGTTCATTTGTTCATTTGTTCATTTGTTCATTTGTTCATTTGTTTATTTGTTCATTCGCTCATTTGTTCATTTGTTCATTCGTTCAATTGTTCATTTGTTCATTCGTTCATTTTTTCATTTGCTCATTTGTTTATTTGTTCGTTTGTTCAGTTGTTCATTTGTTCATTTGTTCATTCGTTCGATTGTCTATTCGCCAATTTGTTCATTTGTTCATTTGTTCATTTGTTTATTTGTTCATTCGCTCATTTGTTCATTTGTTCATTCGTTCATTTTTTCATTTGCTCATTTGTTCAGTTGTTCATTTGTTCATTTGTTCATTCGTTCGATTGTCTATTCGCCAATTTGTTCATTCGTTCATTTGTTCATTTGTTCATTTGTTTATTTGTTCATTTGTTCATTTGTCCATTTATTCTTTTGTTCATTTGTTCATTTGTTCATTTGTTCATTTGTTCATTTGTTCATTTGTTCATTTGTTCATTTGTTCATTTGTTCATTTGTTCATTTGTTCATTTGTTCATTTGTTCATTTGTTCATTTGTTCATTTGTTCATTTGTTCATTTGTTCTTTTGTTCATTTGTTCATTTGTTTATTTGTTCGTTTGTTCAGTTGTTCATTTGTTCATTTGTTCATTCGTTCGATTGTCTATTCGCCAATTTGTTCATTCGTTCATTTGTTCATTTGTTCATTTGTTCATTTGTTCATTTGTTCATTTGTTCATTTGTTCATTTGTTCATTTGTTCATTTGTTCATTTGTTCATTTGTTCATTTGTTCATTTGTTCATTTGTTCATTTGTTCATTTGTTCATTTGTTCATTTGTTCATTTGTTCATTTGTTCATTTGTTCATTTGTTCATTTGTTCATTTGTTCATTTGTTCATTTGTTCATTTGTTCATTTGTTCATTTGTTCATTTGTTCATTTGTTCATTTGTTCATTTGTTCATTTGTTCATTTGTCCATTTGTTCATTTGTTCATTTGTTCATTTGTTCATTTGTTCATTTGTTCATTTGTTCATTTGTTCATTTGTTCACTTGTTCATTTGTTCATTTGTTCACTTGTTCATTTGTTCATTTGTTCATTTGTTCATTTGTTCATTTGTTCATTTGTTCATTTGTTCATTTGTTCATTTGTTCATTTGTTCATTCGTTTATTTGTTCATTTGTTCATTTTGCTCATATTGCTCATTTGTTCATTTGTTCATTTGTTCATTTGTGCGATTGCCTATTCGCTCATCTGTTCATTCGTTCATTTGCCTATTCGCTCATCTGTTCATTCGTTCATTTGCCTCTTCGCTCATTTGTTCATTTGTTCGTTTGTTCATTTGTTAATTTGTTCATTTGTTCATTTGTTCATTTTTTCATTGGTTCATTTGGTTATTTGTTCATTCGTTCATTTGTTCATTTGTGCATTTGATCATTTGTTCATTTGTTCATTTGTTCATTTGTTCATTTGTTCATTTGTTCATTTGTTCAGTTGTACATTTGTTTATTTGTACATTTGTTCATTTGTTCACTTGTTCATTTGTTCACTTGTGTATTTCTTCATTTGTTCATTTGTTCATTTGTTTCTTTTGTTTATTTGTTCATTCGCTCATTTGTTCATTTGTTCATTCGTTCATTTTTTCATTTGCTCATTTGTTCAGTTGTTCATTTGTTCATTTGTTCATTCGTTCGATTGTCTATTCGCCAATTTGTTCATTCGTTCATTTGATCATTTGTTCATTTGTTCATTTGTTCATTTGTTTATTTGTTCATTTGTTCATTTGTTCATTTGTTCATTTGTTCATTTGTTCATTTGTTCATTTGTTCATTTGTTCATTTGTTCATTTGTTCATTTGTTCATTTGTTCATTTGTTCATTTGTTCATTTGTTCATTTGTTCATTTGTTCATTTGTTCATTTGTTCATTTGTTCATTTGTTCTTTTGTTCATTTGTTCATTTGTTTATTTGTTCGTTTGTTCAGTTGTTCATTTGTTCATTTGTTCATTCGTTCGATTGTCTATTCGCCAATTTGTTCATTCGTTCATTTGTTCATTTGTTCATTTGTTCTTTTGTTCATTTGTTCATTTGTTTATTTGTTCGTTTGTTCAGTTGTTCATTTGTTCATTTGTTCATTCGTTCGATTGTCTATTCGCCAATTTGTTCATTCGCCAATTTGTTCATTTGTTCATTTGTTCATTTGTTCATTTGTTCATTTGTTCATTTGTTCATTTGTTCATTTGTTCATTTGTTCATTTGTTCATTTGTTCATTTGTTCATTTGTTCATTTGTTCATTTGTTCATTTGTTCATTTGTTCATTTGTTCATTTGTTCATTTGTTCATTTGTTCATTTGATCATTTGTTCATTTGTTCATTTGTTCATTTGTTCATTTGTTCATTTGTTCATTTGTTCATTTGTTCATTTGTTCATTTGTTCATTTGTTCATTTGTTCATTTGTTCATTTGTTCATTTGTTCATTTGTTCATTTGTTCATTTGTTCATTTGTTCATTTGTTCATTTGTTCATTTGTTCATTTGTTCATTTGTTCATTTGTTCATTTGTTCATTTGTTCATTTGTTCATTTGTTCATTTGTTCATTTTTCCATTTGTTCATTTGTCCATTTGATCATTTGTTCATTTGTTCATTTCTACATTTGTTCATTAGTTCATTAGTTCATTTGTTTATTTGTTCGTTTGTTCGTTTGTTCGTTTGTTCATTTGATCATTCGTCCATTTGTTCATTTGCTCATTTGTTCATTTGTTCATTTGTTCATTTGTTCATTTGTTCATTTGTTCATTTGTTCGTTTGTTCATTTGTTCATTCGTTCATTCGTTCATTTGTTCATTTGATCATTTGTTCATTTGTTCATTTGTTGACATGTTCACTTTTTCAATTGTTCATTTGTTCATTTGTTCATTTTTTCATTTGTTCATTTGTTCATTTGTTCATTTGTTCATTTGTTCATTTGTTCATTTGTTCATTTGTTCATTTGTGCATTTGTTCTTTTGTTCATTTGTTCATTTGTTCATTTGTTCATTTGTTCGTTTGTTCAGTTGTTCATTTGTTCATTTGTTCATTCGTTCGATTGTCTATTCGCCAATTTGTTCATTCGTTCATTTGTTCATTTGTTCATTTGTTCATTTGTTCATTTGTTTATTTGTTCATTTGTTCATTTGTACATTTGTTCATTTGTTCATTTGTTCATTTGTTCATATGTACATTTGTTCATTTGATCTTTTGTTCATTTGTTCGTTTGATCGTTTGTTCGTTTGTTCATTTGTACGTTTGTTCGTTTGTTCATTTGATCATTCGTTCATTTGTTCATTTGTTCATTTGTTCATTTGTTCATTTGTTCATTTGTTCATTTGTTCATATGTACATTTGTTCATTTGTTCTTTTGTTCATTTGTTCGTTTGTTCGTTCGTTCGTTCGTTCGTTTGTTCGTTTGTTCATTTGTTCATTTGTTCATTTGTTCATTTGTTCATTTGTTCATTTGTTCATTTGTTCATTTGTTCATTTGTTCATTTGTTCATTTGTTCATTTGTTCATTTGTTCATTTGTTCATTTGTTCATTTGTTCATTTGTTCATTTGTTCATTTGTTCATTTGTACATTTGTTCATTTGTTCATTTGTTCATTTGTTCATTTGTTCATTTGTTCATTTGTTCATTTGTTCATTTGTTCATTTGTTCATTTGTTCATTTGTTCATTTGTTCATTTGTTCATTTGTTCATTTGTTCATTTGTTCATTTGTTCATTTGTTCATTTGTTCATTTGTTCATTTGTTCATTTGTTCATTTGTTCATTTGTTCATTTGTTCATTTGTTCATTTGTTCATTTGTTCATTTGTTCATTTGTTCATTTGTTCATTTGTTCATTTGTTCATTTGTTCATTTGTTCATTTGTTCATTTGTTCATTTGTTCGTTTGTTCAGTTGTTCATTTGTTCATTTGTTCATTCGTTCGATTGTCTATTCGCCAATTTGTTCATTCGTTCATTTGTTCATTTGATCATTTGTTCATTTGTTCATTTGTGCATTTGTTCATTTGTTAATTTGTTCATTTGTTCATTTATTCATTTGTTCATTTGTTCATTTGTTCGTTTGTTCAGTTGTTCATTTGTTCATTTGTTCATTTGTACATTTGTTCATTTGTTCATTTGTTCATTTGTTCATTTGTTCATTTGTTCATTTGATCATTTGTTCATTTGTTCATTTGTTCACTTGCACATTTGTTCATTTGTTCATTTGTTCATTTGTTCATTTGTTCATTTGTTCATTTGTTCATTTGTTCATTTGTTCATTTGTTCATTTGTTCATTTGTTCATTTGTTCATTTGTTCATTTGTTCATTTGTTCATTTGTTCATTTCTTCATTTCTTCATTTCTTCATTTGTTCATTTGTTCATTTGTTCATTTGTTCATTTGTTCATTTGTGCATTTGTTCATTTGTTCATTTGTTCATTTGTTCATTTGTTCATTTGTTCATTTGTTCATTTGTTCATTTGTTCATTTGTTCATTTGTTCATTTGTTCATTTGTTCATTTGTTCATTTGTTCATTTGTTCATTTGTTCATTTGTTCATTTGTTCATTTGTTCATTTGTTCATTTGTTCATTTGTTCATTTGTTCATTTGTTCATTTGTTCATTCGTTCGATTGTCTATTCGCCAATTTGTTCATTCGTTCATTTGTTCATTTGATCATTTGTTCATTTGTTCACTTGTTCATTTGTGCGATTGTCTATTCGCTCATTTGTTCATTCGTTCATTTGCCTATTCGCTCATTTGTTCATTTGTCCATTTGTTCATTTGTTCATTTGTTCATTTGTTCATTTGTTCATTTGTTCATTTGTTCATTTGTTCATTTGTTCATTTGTTCATTTGTTCATTTGTTCGTTTGTTCATTTGTTCCTTTTGCTCATTTTGCTCATTTGTTCATTTGCTCATTTGTTCATTTGTTCATTTGTTCGTTTGTTCATTTCTTCATTTGTTCATTAGTTCATTTTTTCATTTGTTCATTTGTTCATTTGTTCATTTGTTCATTTGTTCATTATTTGTTCACTAGTTCATTTGTTCATTTTTTCATTTGTTCATTTGTTCACTTGTTCATTTGTTCATTTTTTCATTTGTTCATTTGTTCATTGGTTCATTTGTTCATTTCTTCATTTGTTCATTTGTTCATTTGTTCATTTGTTCATTTGTTCATTTGTTCATTTGTTCATTTGTTCATTTGTTCATTTGTTCATTTGTTCATTTGTTCATTTGTTCATTTGTTCATTTGTTCATTTGTTCATTTGTTCATTTGTTCATTTGTTCATTTGTTCATTTGTTCATTTGTTCATTTGTTCATTTGTTCATTTGTTCATTTGTTCATTTGTTCATTTGTTCATTTGTTCATTTGTTCCTTTTGCTCATTTTGCTCATTTGTTCATTTGTTCATTTGTTCATTTGTTCATTTGTTCACTTGTTCATTTGTTCATTTTTTCATTTGTTCATTTGTTCACTTGTTCATTTGTTCATTTTTTCATTTGTTCATTTGTTCATTGGTTCATTTCTTCATTCGTTCATTTGTTCATTTGTTCATTTGTTCATTTGTTCATTTGTTCATTTGTTCATTTGTTCATTTGTTCATTTGTTCATTTGTACATTTGTTCATTTGTTCATTTGTTCATTTGTTCATTTGTGCGATTGTCTATTCGCTCATTTGTTCATTCGTTCATTTGCCTAGTCGCTCATTTGTTCATTTGTTCGTTTGTTCATTTGTTCATTTGTTCATTTGGTTATTTGTTAATTTGGTTATTTGTTCAGTTGCTCATTTGTTCACTTGTTCATTTGTGCATTTATTCATTTGTTCATTTGTTCATTTGTTCATTTGTTCATTTGCTCATTTGTTCATTTGTTCACTTGTTCATTTGTTCATTTGTTCATTTGTTCATTTGTTCATTTGTTCATTTGTTCGTTTGATCGTTTGTTCGTTTGTTCATTTGTACGTTTGTTCGTTTGTTCATTTGATCATTCGTTCATTTGTTCATTTGTTCATTTGTTCATTTGTTCATTTGTTCATTTGTTCATATGTACATTTGTTCATTTGTTCTTTTGTTCATTTGTTCGTTTGTTCGTTCGTTCGTTCGTTCGTTCGTTCGTTTGTTCGTTTGTTCATTTGTTCATTTGTTCATTTGTTCACTTGTGTATTTCTTCATTTGTTCATTTGTTCATTTGTTCATATGTTTATTTGTTCATTTGTTCATTTGTTCATTTGTTCATTTGTTCATTTGTTCATTTGTTCATTTGTTCATTTGTTCATTTGTTCATTTGTTCATTTGTTCATTTGTTCATTTGTTCATTTGTTCATTTGTTCATTTGTTCATTTGTTCATTTGTTCATTTGTTCATTTGTTCATTTGTTCATTTGTTCATTTGTTCATTTGTTCATTTGTTCATTTGTTCATTTGTTCATTTGTTCATTTGTTCATTTGTTCATTTGTTCATTTGTTCATTTGTTCATTTGTTCATTTGTTCATTTGTTCATTTGTTCATTTGTTCATTTGTTCATTTGTTCATTTGTTCATTTGATCATTTGTTCATTTGTTCATTTGTTCATTTGTTCATTTGTTCATTTGTTCATTTGTTCATTTGTTCATTTGTTCATTTGTTCATTTGTTCATTTGTTCATTTGTTCATTTGTTCATTTGTTCATTTGTTCATTTGTTCATTTGTTCATTTGTTCATTTGTTCATTTGTTCATTTGTTCATTTGTTCATTTGTTCATTTGTTCATTTGTTCATTTGTTCATTTGTTCATTTGTTCATTTGTTCATTTGTTCATTTGTTCATTTGTTCATTTGTTCATTTGTTCATTTTTCCATTTGTTCATTTGTCCATTTGATCATTTGTTCATTTGTTCATTTCTACATTTGTTCATTAGTTCATTAGTTCATTTGTTTATTTGTTCGTTTGTTCGTTTGTTCGTTTGTTCATTTGATCATTCGTCCATTTGTTCATTTGTTCATTTGTTCATTTGTTCATTTGTTCATTTGTTCATTTGTTCATTTGTTCATTTGTTCATTTGTTCATTTGTTCATTTGTCCATTTGTTCATTTGTTCATTTGTTCATTTGTTCATTTGTTCATTTGTTCATTTGTTCATTTGTTCGTTTGTTCGTTTGTTCATTTGTTCATTTGTTCATTTGTACATTTGTTCATTTGTTCATTTGTTCATTTGTTCATTTGTTCATTTGTTCGTTTGTTCATTTGTTCCTTTTGCTCATTTTGCTCATTTGTTCATTTGTTCATTAGTTCATTTCTTCATTTGTTCATTACTTCATTTTTTCATTCGTTCATTGGTTCATTTGTTCACTTGTTCATTTGTTCATTTGTTCATTTGTTCATTTGTTCATTTGTTCATTTGTTCATTTGTTCATTTGTTCATTTGTTCATTTGTTCATTTGTTCATTTGTTCATTTGTTCATTTGTTCATTTGCTCATTTGTTCATTTGTTCATTTGTTCATTTGTTCATTTGTTCATTTGTTCATTTGTTCGTTTGTTCATTTGTTCATTCGTTCATTCGTTCATTCGTTCATTTGTTCATTTGATCATTTGTTCATTTGTTCATTTGTTGACATGTTCACTTTTTCAATTGTTCATTTGTTCATTTGTTCATTTTTTCATTTGTTCATTTGTTCATTTGTTCATTTGTTCATTTGTTCATTTGTTCATTTGTTCATTTGTTCATTTGTTCATTTGTTCATTTGTGCATTTGTTCTTTTGTTCATTTGTTCATTTGTTCATTTGTTCGTTTGTTCAGTTGTTCAGTTGTTCATTTGTTCATTCGTTCGATTGTCTATTCGCCAATTTGTTCATTCGTTCATTTGTTCATTTGATCATTTGTTCATTTGTTCATTTGTGCATTTGTTCATTTGTTCATTTGTTCATTTGTTCATTTGTTCATTTGTTCATTTGTTCATTTGTTCATTTGTTCATTTGTACATTTGTTCATTTGTTCATTTGTTCATTTGTTCATTTGTACATTTGTTCATTTGTTCATTTGTACATTTGTTCATTTGTACATTTGTTCATTTGTTCATTTGTTCATTTGTTCATTTGTTCATTTGTTCATTTGTTCATTTGTTCATTTGTTCATTTGTTCATTTGTTCACTTGTTCATTTGTTCATTTGTTCATTTGTTCATTTGTTCATTTGTTCGTTGGTTCATTTCTTCATTCGTTCATTTGTTCATTTGTTCATTTGTTCATTTGTTCATTTGTTCATTTGTTCATTTGTTCATTTGTTCATTTGTGCGATTGTCTATTCGCTCATTTGTTCATTCGTTCATTTGCCTAGTCGCTCATTTGTTCATTTGTTCGTTTGTTCATTTGTTCATTTGTTCATTTGTTCATTTGTTCATTTGTTCATTTGTTCATTTGTTCATTTGTTCATTTGTTCATTTGTTCATTTGTTCATTTGTGCGATTGTCTATTCGCTCATTTGTTCATTCGTTCATATGTTCATTTGTCCATTTGTACATTTGTTCATTTGTTCATTTGTTCATTTGTTCATTTGTTCATTTGTTCATTTGTTCATTTGTTCATTTGTTCATTTGTTCATTTGTTCATTTGTTCATTTGTTCATTTGTTCATTTGTTCATTTGTTCATTTGTTCATTTGTGCGATTGTCTATTCGCTCATCTGTTCATTCGTTCATTTGCCTATTCGCTCATCTGTTCATTCGTTCATTTGCCTCTTCGCTCATTTGTTCATTTGTTCATGTGTTCGTTTGTTCATTTGTTAATTTGTTCATTTGTTCATTTGTTCATTTTTTCATTTGTTCATTTGGTTATTTGTTCATTCGTTCATTTGTTCATTTGTTCATTTGTTCATTTGTTCATTTGTTCATTTGTTCATTTGTTCATTTGTTCATTTGTTCATTTGTCCATTTGTTCATTTGTTCATTTGTTCATTTGTTCATTTGTTCGTTTGTTCGTTTGTTCGTTTGTTCGTTTGTTCGTTTGTTCGTTTGTTCGTTTGTTCGTTTGTTCGTTTGTTCATTTGTTCGTTTGTTCTTTTGTTCATTTGTTCATTTGTTCATTTGTTCATTTGTTCATTTGTTCATTTGTTCATTTGTTCATTTGTTCATTTGTTCATTTGTTCATTTGTTCATTTGTTCATTTGTTCATTTGTTCATTTGTTCATTTGTTCATTTGTTCATATATTCATTTGTTCATTTGTTCATTTGTACATTTGTTCATTTGTTCATTTGTTCATTTGTTCATTTGTTCATTTGTTCATTTGTTCATTTGTTCATTTGTTCATTTGTTCATTTGTTCATTTGTTCATTTGTTCATTTGTTCATTTGTTCATTTGTTCATTTGTTCATTTGTTCATTTGTGCGATTGTCTATTCGCTCATTTGTTCATTCGTTCATTTGTTCATTTGTCCATTTGTACATTTGTTCATTTGTTCATTTGTTCATTTGTTCATTTGTTCATTTGTGCATTTGTTCATTTGTTCATTTGTTCATTTGTTCATTTGTTCATTTGTGCGATTGTCTATTCGCTCATCTGTTCATTCGTTCATTTGCCTACTCGCTCATCTGTTCATTCGTTCATTTGCCTCTTCGCTCATTTGTTCATTTGTTCATGTGTTCGTTTGTTCATTTGTTAATTTGTTCATTTGTTCATTTGTTCATTTTTTCATTTGTTCATTTGGTTATTTGTTCATTCGTTCATTTGTTCATTTGTGCATTTGATCATTTGTTCATTTGTTCATTTGTTCATTTGTTCATTTGTTCATTTGTTCATTTGTTCATTTGTCCATTTGTTCATTTGTTCATTTGTTCATTTGTTCATTTGTTCATTTGTTCATTTGTTCTTTTGTTCATTTGTTCATTTGTTCATTTGTTCATTTGTTCATTTGTTCATTTGTTCATTTGTTCATTTGTTCATTTGTTCATTTGTTCATTTGTTCATTTGTTCATTTGTTCATTTGTTCTTTTGTTCATTTGTTCATTTGTTTATTTGTTCGTTTGTTCAGTTGTTCATTTGTTCATTTGTTCATTCGTTCGATTGTCTATTCGCCAATTTGTTCATTTGTTCATTTGTTCATTTGTTTATTTGTTCATTCGCTCATTTGTTCATTTGTTCATTCGTTCATTTTTTCATTTGCTCATTTGTTCAGTTGTTCATTTGTTCATTTGTTCATTCGTTCGATTGTCTATTCGCCAATTTGTTCATTCGTTCATTTGATCATTTGTTCATTTGTTCATTTGTTCATTTGTTTATTTGTTCATTTGTTCATTTGTCCATTTATTCTTTTGTTCATTTGTTCATTTGTTCATTTGTTCATTTGTTCATTTGTTCATTTGTTCATTTGTTCATTTGTTCATTTGTTCATTTGTTCATTTGTTCATTTGTTCATTTGTTCATTTGTTCATTTGTTCATTTGTTCATTTGTTCATTTGTTCATTTGTTCTTTTGTTCATTTGTTCATTTGTTTATTTGTTCGTTTGTTCAGTTGTTCATTTGTTCATTTGTTCATTCGTTCGATTGTCTATTCGCCAATTTGTTCATTCGTTCATTTGTTCATTTGTTCATTTGTTCATTTGTTCATTTGTTCATTTGTTCATTTGTTCATTTGTTCATTTGTTCATTTGTTCATTTGTTCATTTGTTCATTTGTTCATTTGTTCATTTGTTCATTTGTTCATTTGTTCATTTGTTCATTTGTTCATTTGTTCATTTGTTCATTTGTTCATTTGTTCATTTGTTCATTTGTTCATTTGTTCATTTGTTCATTTGTTCATTTGTTCATTTGTTCATTTGTTCATTTGTTCATTTGTCCATTTGTTCATTTGTTCATTTGTTCATTTGTTCATTTGTTCATTTGTTCATTTGTTCATTTGTTCATTTGTTCATTTGTTCATTTGTTCATTTGTTCATTTGTTCATTTGTTCATTTGTTCATTTGTTCACTTGTTCATTTGTTCATTTGTTCACTTGTTCATTTGTTCATTTGTTCATTTGTTCATTTGTTCATTTGTTCATTTGTTCATTTGTTCATTTGTTCATTTGTTCATTTGTTCATTCGTTTATTTGTTCATTTGTTCATTTTGCTCATATTGCTCATTTGTTCATTTGTTCATTTGTTCATTTGTGCGATTGCCTATTCGCTCATCTGTTCATTCGTTCATTTGCCTATTCGCTCATCTGTTCATTCGTTCATTTGCCTCTTCGCTCATTTGTTCATTTGTTCGTTTGTTCATTTGTTAATTTGTTCATTTGTTCATTTTTTCATTTGTTCATTTGGTTATTTGTTCATTCGTTCATTTGTTCATTTGTGCATTTGATCATTTGTTCATTTGTTCATTTGTTCATTTGTTCATTTGTTCATTTGTTCATTTGTTCATTTGTTCATTTGTTCATTTGTTCATTTGTTCAGTTGTACATTTGTTTATTTGTACATTTGTTCATTTGTTCACTTGTTCATTTGTTCACTTGTGTATTTCTTCATTTGTTCATTTGTTCATTTGTTTCTTTTGTTTATTTGTTCATTCGCTCATTTGTTCATTTGTTCATTCGTTCATTTTTTCATTTGCTCATTTGTTCAGTTGTTCATTTGTTCATTTGTTCATTCGTTCGATTGTCTATTCGCCAATTTGTTCATTCGTTCATTTGATCATTTGTTCATTTGTTCATTTGTTCATTTGTTTATTTGTTCATTTGTTCATTTGTTCATTTGTTCATTTGTTCATTTGTTCATTTGTTCATTTGTTCATTTGTTCATTTGTTCATTTGTTCATTTGTTCATTTGTTCATTTGTTCATTTGTTCATTTGTTCATTTGTTCATTTGTTCATTTGTTCTTTTGTTCATTTGTTCATTTGTTTATTTGTTCGTTTGTTCAGTTGTTCATTTGTTCATTTGTTCATTCGTTCGATTGTCTATTCGCCAATTTGTTCATTCGTTCATTTGTTCATTTGTTCATTTGTTCTTTTGTTCATTTGTTCATTTGTTCATTTGTTTATTTGTTCGTTTGTTCAGTTGTTCATTTGTTCATTTGTTCATTCGTTCGATTGTCTATTCGCCAATTTGTTCATTCGCCAATTTGTTCATTTGTTCATTTGTTCATTTGTTCATTTGTTCATTTGTTCATTTGTTCATTTGTTCATTTGTTCATTTGTTCATTTGTTCATTTGTTCATTTGTTCATTTGTTCATTTGTTCATTTGTTCATTTGTTCATTTGTTCATTTGTTCATTTGTTCATTTGTTCATTTGTTCATTTGTTCATTTGTTCATTTGTTCATTTGTTCATTTGTTCATTTGTTCATTTGTTCATTTGTTCATTTGTTCATTTGTTCATTTGTTCATTTGTTCATTTGTTCATTTGTTCATTTGTTCATTTGTTCATTTGTTCATTTGTTCATTTGTTCATTTGTTCATTTGTTCATTTGTTCATTTGTTCATTTGTTCATTTTTCCATTTGTTCATTTGTCCATTTGATCATTTGTTCATTTGTTCATTTCTACATTTGTTCATTAGTTCATTAGTTCATTTGTTTATTTGTTCGTTTGTTCGTTTGTTCGTTTGTTCATTTGATCATTCGTCCATTTGTTCATTTGTTCATTTGTTCATTTGTTCATTTGCTCATTTGTTCATTTGTTCATTTGTTCATTTGTTCATTTGTTCATTTGTTCATTTGTTCGTTTGTTCATTTGTTCATTCGTTCATTCGTTCATTTGTTCATTTGATCATTTGTTCATTTGTTCATTTGTTGACATGTTCACTTTTTCAATTGTTCATTTGTTCATTTGTTCATTTGTTCATTTGTTCATTTGTTCATTTGTTCATTTGTTCATTTGTTCATTTGTGCATTTGTTCTTTTGTTCATTTGTTCATTTGTTCATTTGTTCGTTTGTTCAGTTGTTCATTTGTTCATTTGTTCATTCGTTCGATTGTCTATTCGCCAATTTGTTCATTCGTTCATTTGTTCATTTGATCATTTGTTCATTTGTTCATTTGTGCATTTGTTCATTTGTTCATTTGTTCATTTGTTCATTTGTTCATTTGTTCATTTGTTCATTTGTTCATTTGTTCATTTGTTCATTTGTACATTTGTTCATTTGTTCATTTGTTCATTTGTTCATTTGTTCATTTGTTCATTTGTTCATTTGTTCATTTGTTCATTTGTTCATTTGTTCATTTGTTCATTTGTTCATTTGTTCATTTGTTCATTTGTTCATTTGTTCATTTGTTCATTTGTTCATTTATTCATTTGTTCATTTGTTCATTTGTTCGTTTGTTCAGTTGTTCATTTGTTCATTTGTTCATTTATAAATTTGTTCATTTGTTCATTTGTTCATTTGTTCATTTGTTCATTTGTTCATTTGATCATTTGTTCATTTGTTCATTTGTTCACTTGCTCATTTGTTCATTTGTTCACTTGCTCATTTGTTCATTTGTTCATTTGATCATTTGTCCATTTGTACATTTGTTCATTTGTTCATTTGTTCATTTGTTCATTTGTTCATTTGTGCATTTGTTCATTTGTTCATTTGTTCATTTGTTCATTTGTTCATTTGTGCGATTGTCTATTCGCTCATCTGTTCATTCGTTCATTTGCCTACTCGCTCATCTGTTCATTCGTTCATTTGCCTCTTCGCTCATTTGTTCATTTGTTCATGTGTTCGTTTGTTCATTTGTTAATTTGTTCATTTGTTCATTTGTTCATTTTTTCATTTTTTCATTTGGTTATTTGTTCATTCGTTCATTTGTTCATTTGTGCATTTGATCATTTGTTCATTTGTTCATTTGTTCATTTGTTCATTTGTTCATTTGTTCATTTGTTCATTTGTCCATTTGTTCATTTGTTCATTTGTTCATTTGTTCATTTGTTCATTTGTTCTTTTGTTCATTTGTTCATTTGTTCATTTGTTCATTTGTTCATTTGTTCATTTGTTCATTTGTTCATTTGTTCATTTGTTCATTTGTTCATTTGTTCATTTGTTCATTTGTTCATTTGTTCTTTTGTTCATTTGTTCATTTGTTTATTTGTTCGTTTGTTCAGTTGTTCATTTGTTCATTTGTTCATTCGTTCGATTGTCTATTCGCCAATTTGTTCATTTGTTCATTTGTTCATTTGTTTATTTGTTCATTCGCTCATTTGTTCATTTGTTCATTCGTTCATTTTTTCATTTGCTCATTTGTTCAGTTGTTCATTTGTTCATTTGTTCATTCGTTCGATTGTCTATTCGCCAATTTGTTCATTCGTTCATTTGATCATTTGTTCATTTGTTCATTTGTTCATTTGTTTATTTGTTCATTTGTTCATTTGTCCATTTATTCTTTTGTTCATTTGTTCATTTGTTCATTTGTTCATTTGTTCATTTGTTCATTTGTTCATTTGTTCATTTGTTCATTTGTTCATTTGTTCATTTGTTCATTTGTTCATTTGTTCATTTGTTCATTTGTTCATTTGTTCATTTGTTCATTTGTTCATTTGTTCATTTGTTCATTTGTTCATTTGTTCTTTTGTTCATTTGTTCATTTGTTTATTTGTTCGTTTGTTCAGTTGTTCATTTGTTCATTTGTTCATTCGTTCGATTGTCTATTCGCCAATTTGTTCATTCGTTCATTTGTTCATTTGTTCATTTGTTCATTTGTTCATTTGTTCATTTGTTCATTTGTTCATTTGTTCATTTGTTCATTTGTTCATTTGTTCATTTGTTCATTTGTTCATTTGTTCATTTGTTCATTTGTTCATTTGTTCATTTGTTCATTTGTTCATTTGTTCATTTGTTCATTTGTTCATTTGTTCATTTGTTCATTTGTTCATTTGTTCATTTGTTCATTTGTTCATTTGTCCATTTGTTCATTTGTTCATTTGTTCATTTGTTCATTTGTTCATTTGTTCATTTGTCCATTTGTTCATTTGTTCACTTGTTCATTTGTTCATTTGTTCATTTGTTCATTTGTTCATTTGTTCATTTGTTCACTTGTTCATTTGTTCATTTGTTCACTTGTTCATTTGTTCATTTGTTCATTTGTTCATTTGTTCATTTGTTCATTTGTTCATTTGTTCATTTGTTCATTTGTTCATTTGTTCATTTGTTCATTCGTTTATTTGTTCATTTGTTCATTTTGCTCATATTGCTCATTTGTTCATTTGTTCATTTGTTCATTTGTGCGATTGCCTATTCGCTCATCTGTTCATTCGTTCATTTGCCTATTCGCTCATCTGTTCATTCGTTCATTTGCCTCTTCGCTCATTTGTTCATTTGTTCGTTTGTTCATTTGTTAATTTGTTCATTTGTTCATTTGTTCATTTTTTCATTTGTTCATTTGGTTATTTGTTCATTCGTTCATTTGTTCATTTGTGCATTTGATCATTTGTTCATTTGTTCATTTGTTCATTTGTTCATTTGTTCATTTGTTCATTTGTTCATTTGTTCATTTGTTCATTTGTTCATTTGTTCAGTTGTACATTTGTTTATTTGTACATTTGTTCATTTGTTCACTTGTTCATTTGTTCACTTGTGTATTTCTTCATTTGTTCATTTGTTCATTTGTTTCTTTTGTTTATTTGTTCATTCGCTCATTTGTTCATTTGTTCATTCGTTCATTTTTTCATTTGCTCATTTGTTCAGTTGTTCATTTGTTCATTTGTTCATTCGTTCGATTGTCTATTCGCCAATTTGTTCATTCGTTCATTTGATCATTTGTTCATTTGTTCATTTGTTCATTTGTTTATTTGTTCATTTGTTCATTTGTTCATTTGTTCATTTGTTCATTTGTTCATTTGTTCATTTGTTCATTTGTTCATTTGTTCATTTGTTCATTTGTTCATTTGTTCATTTGTTCATTTGTTCATTTGTTCATTTGTTCATTTGTTCTTTTGTTCATTTGTTCATTTGATCATTTGTTCATTTGTTCATTTGTTCATTTGTTCATTTGTTCATTTGCTCATTTGTTCATTTGTTCATTTGTTCATTTGTTCATTTGTTCATTTGTTCATTTGTTCATTTGTTCATTTGTTCATTTGTTCATTTGTTCATTTGTTCATTTGTTCATTTGTTCATTTGTTCATTTGTTCATTTGTTCATTTGTTCATTTGTTCATTTGTTCATTTGTTCATTTGTTCATTTGTTCATTTTTCCATTTGTTCATTTGTCCATTTGATCATTTGTTCATTTGTTCATTTCTACATTTGTTCATTAGTTCATTAGTTCATTTGTTTATTTGTTCGTTTGTTCGTTTGTTCGTTTGTTCGTTTGTTCATTTGATCATTCGTCCATTTGTTCATTTGTTCATTTGTTCATTTGTTCATTTGCTCATTTGTTCATTTGTTCATTTGTTCATTTGTTCATTTGTTCATTTGTTCATTTGTTCGTTTGTTCATTTGTTCATTCGTTCATTCGTTCATTTGTTCATTTGATCATTTGTTCATTTGTTCATTTGTTGACATGTTCACTTTTTCAATTGTTCATTTGTTCATTTGTTCATTTGTTCATTTGTTCATTTGTTCATTTGTTCATTTGTGCATTTGTTCTTTTGTTCATTTGTTCATTTGTTCATTTGTTCGTTTGTTCAGTTGTTCATTTGTTCATTTGTTCATTCGTTCGATTGTCTATTCGCCAATTTGTTCATTCGTTCATTTGTTCATTTGATCATTTGTTCATTTGTTCATTTGTGCATTTGTTCATTTGTTCATTTGTTCATTTGTTCATTTGTTCATTTGTTCATTTGTTCATTTGTTCATTTGTTCATTTGTACATTTGTTCATTTGTTCATTTGTTCATTTGTTCATTTGTTCATTTGTTCATTTGTTCATTTGTTCATTTGTTCATTTGTTCATTTGTTCATTTGTTCATTTGTTCATTTGTTCATTTGTTCATTTGTTCATTTGTTCATTTGTTCATTTGTTCATTTGTTCATTTGTTCATTTGTTCATTTGTTCATTTGTTCATTTGTGCATTTGTTCTTTTGTTCATTTGTTCATTTGTTCATTTGTTCGTTTGTTCAGTTGTTCATTTGTTCATTTGTTCATTCGTTCGATTGTCTATTCGCCAATTTGTTCATTCGTTCATTTGTTCATTTGATCATTTGTTCATTTGTTCATTTGTGCATTTGTTCATTTGTTCATTTGTTCATTTGTTCATTTGTTCATTTGTTCATTTGTTCATTTGTTCATTTGTTCATTTGTTCATTTGTACATTTGTTCATTTGTTCATTTGTTCATTTGTTCATTTGTTCATTTGTTCATTTGTTCATTTGTTCATTTGTTCATTTGTTCATTTGTTCATTTGTTCATTTGTTCATTTGTTCATTTGTTCATTTGTTCATTTGTTCATTTGTTCATTTATTCATTTGTTCATTTGTTCATTTGTTCGTTTGTTCAGTTGTTCATTTGTTCATTTGTTCATTTATAAATTTGTTCATTTGTTCATTTGTTCATTTGTTCATTTGTTCATTTGATCATTTGTTCATTTGTTCATTTGTTCACTTGCTCATTTGTTCATTTGTTCACTTGCTCATTTGTTCATTTGTTCATTTGATCATTTGTTCATTTGTTCATTTGTTCATTTGTTCATTTGTTCATTTGTTCATTTGTTCATTTGTTCATTTGTTCATTTGTTCATTTGTTCATTTGTTCATTTGTTCATTTGTTCATTTGTTCATTTCTTCATTTGTTCATTTGTTCATTTGTTCATTTGTTCATTTGTTCATTTGTTCATTTATTCATTTGTTCATTTGTTCATTTGTTCATTTGTTCATTTGTTCATTTGTCCATTTGTTCATTTGTTCAGTTGTTCATTTGTTCATTTGTTCATTTGTTCATTTGTTCATTTGTTCATTTGTTCATTTGTTCATTTGTTCATTTGTTCATTTGTTCATTTGTTCATTTGTTCATTTGTTCATTTGTTCATTTGTTCATTTGTTCATTTGTTCATTTGTACATTTGTTCATTTGTACATTTGTTCATTTGTTCATTTGTTCATTTGTTCATTTGTTCATTTGTTCATTTGTTCATTTGTTCATTTGTTCATTTGTTCATTTGTTCATTTGTTCATTTGTTCATTTGTTCATTTGTTCATTTGTTCATTTGTTCATTTGTTCGTTTGTTCATTTGTTCCTTTTGCTCATTTTGCTCATTTGTTCATTTGCTCATTTGTTCATTTGTTCATTTGTTCATTTGTTCATTTCTTCATTTGTTCATTAGTTCATTTTTTCATTTGTTCATTTGTTCATTTGTTCATTTGTTCATTTGTTCATTTGTTCATTTGTTCATTTGTTCATTTGTTCCTTTTGCTCATTTTGCTCATTCGTTCATTTGCTCATTTGTTCATTTGTTCATTTGTTCATTTGTTCATTTCTTCATTTGTTCATTAGTTCATTTTTTCATTTGTTCATTTGTTCATTTGTTCATTTGTTCATTTGTTCACTTGTTCATTTGTTCATTTGTTCATTTGTTCATTTGTTCACTTGTTCATTTGTTCATTTGTTCATTTGTTCATTTGTTCATTGGTTCATTTCTTCATTCGTTCATTTGTTCATTTGTTCATTTGTTCATTTGTTCATTTGTTCATTTGTTCATTTGTTCATATGTACATTTGTTCATTTGTTCATTTGTTCATTTGTTCATTTGTGCGATTGTCTATTCGCTCATTTGTTCATTCGTTCATTTGCCTAGTCGCTCATTTGTTCATTTGTTCGTTTGTTCATTTGTTCATTTGTTCATTTGGTTATTTGTTAATTTGGTTATTTGTTCAGTTGTTCATTTGTTCACTTGTTCATTTGTTCATTTATTCATTTGTTCATTTGTTCATTTGTTCATTTGTTCATTTGCTCATTTGTTCATTTGTTCACTTGTTCATTTGTTCATTTGTTCATTTGTTCATTTGTTCATTCGTTCGATTTTCTATTCGCCAATTTGTTCATTCGTTCATTTGTTCATTTGATCATATGTTCATTTGTTCATTTGTGCATTTGTTCATTTGTTCATTTGTTCATATGTTCATTTATTCATTTGTTCATTTGTTCATTTGTTCGTTTGTTCAGTTGTTCATTCGTTCGATTGTCTATTCGCCAATTTGTTCATTCGTTCATTTGTTCATTTGATCAGTTGTTCATTTGTTCATTTGTTCATTTGTGCGATTGTCTATTCGCTCATTTGTTCATTCGTTCATTTGCCTATTCGCTCATTTGTTCATTTGTCCATTTGTTCATTTGTTCATTTGTTCATTTGTTCATTTGTTCATTTGTTCATTTGTTCATTTGTTCATTTGTTCATTTGTTCATTTGTTCATTTGTTCGTTCGTTCATTTGTTCCTTTTGCTCATTTTGCTCATTCGTTCATTTGCTCTTTTGTTCATTTGTTCATTTGTTCATTTGTTCATTTCTTCATTTGTTCATTAGTTCATTTTTTCATTTGTTCATTTGTTCATTTGTTCATTTGTTCATTTGTTCACTTGTTCATTTGTTCATTTGTTCATTTGTTCATTTGTTCATTTGTTCATTGGTTCATTTCTTCATTCGTTCATTTGTTCATTTGTTCATTTGTTCATTTGTTCATTTGTTCATTTGTTCATTTGTTCATTTGTACATTTGTTCATTTGTTCATTTGTTCATTTGTTCATTTGTGCGATTGTCTATTCGCTCATTTGTTCATTCGTTCATTTGCCTAGTCGCTCATTTGTTCATTTCTTCGTTTGTTCATTTGTTCATTTGTTCATTTGGTTATTTGTTAATTTGGTTATTTGTTCAGTTGTTCATTTGTTCACTTGTTCATTTGTTCATTTATTCATTTGTTCATTTGTTCATTTGTTCATTTGTTCATTTGCTTATTTGTTCATTTGTTCACTTGTTCATTTGTTCATTTGTTCATTTGTTCATTCGTACATTTGTTCATTTGTTCATTTGTTCATTTGTTCATTTGTTCATTTGTTTATTTGTTCATTTGTGCGATTGTCTATTCGCTCATTTGTTCATTTGTTCATTTGTTCATTTGTTCATTTGTTCATTTGTTCATTTGTTCATTTGTTCATTTGTTCATTTGTTCATTTGTTCATTTGTTCATTTGTTCGTTTGTTCATTTGTTCATTTGTTCATTTGTTAATTTGTTCATTTGTTTATTTGTACATTTGTACATTTGTTCATATGTTCATTTGTTCATTTGTTCATTTGTTCATTTGTTCATTTGTTCATTTGTTCATTTGTTCATTTGTTCATTTGTTCATTTGTTCGTTTGTTCGTTTGTTCGTTTGTTCGTTTGTTCGTTTGTTCATTTGTTCATTTGTTCATTCGTTCATTTGATCATTTGTTCATTTGTTCATTTGTTCATTTGTTGACATGTTCACTTTTTCAATTGTTCATTTGTTCATTTGTTCATTCGTTCATTTGTTCATTTGATCATTTGTTCATTTGTTCATTTGTTCATTTGTTCATTTGTTCATTTGTTCAATTGTTCATTTGTTCATTTGTTCATTTGTTCATTTGTTCATTTGTTCATTTGTTCATTTGTTCATTTGTTCATTTGTTCTTTTGTTCATTTGTTCATTTGTTCATTTGTTCGTTTGTTCAGTTGTTCATTTGTTCATTTGTTCATTCGTTCGATTGTCTATTCGCCAATTTGTTCATTCGTTCATTTGTTCATTTGATCATTTGTTCATTTGTTCATTTGTTCATTTGTTCATTTGTTCATTTGTTCATTTGTTCATTTGTTCATTTGTTCATTTGTTCATTTGTTCATTTGTTCATTTGTTCATTTGTTCATTTGTTCATTTGTTCATTTGTTCATTTGTTCATTTGTTCATTTGTTCATTTGTTCATTTGTTCATTTGTTTATTTGTTCATTTGTGCGATTGTCTATTCGCTCATTTGTTCATTTGTTCGTTTGTTCAGTTGTTCATTTGTTCATTTGTTCATTCGTTCGATTGTCTATTCGCCAATTTGTTCATTCGTTCATTTGTTCATTTGATCATTTGTTCATTTGTTCATTTGTTCATTTGTTCATTTGTTCATTTGTTCATTTGTTCATTTGTTCATTTGTTCATTTGTTCATTTGTTCATTTGTTCATTTGTTCATTTGTTCATTTGTTCATTTGTTCATTTGTTCATTTGTTCATTTGTTCATTTGTTCATTTGTTCATTTGTGCGATTGTCTATTCGCTGATTTGTTCATTCGTTCATTTGTTCATTTGTTCATTTTGCTCGTTTTGTTCATTTGTTCATTTTGCTCGTTTTGCTCATTTGTTCATTTGTTCATTTGTTCATTTGTGCGATTGTCTATTCGCTCATTTGTTCATTCGTTCATTTGCCTATTCGCTCATTTGTTCATTTGTTCATTTGTTCGTTTGTTCAGTTCTTCATTTGTTCATTTGTTCATTTGTTCATTTGTTCATTTGTTCATTTGTTCATTGGTTCATTTCTTCATTCGTTCATTTGTTCATTTGTTCATTTGTTCATTTGTTCATTTGTTCATTTGTTCATTTGTACATTTGTTCATTTGTTCATTTGTTCATTTGTTCATTTGTGCGATTGTCTATTCGCTCATTTGTTCATTCGTTCATTTGCCTAGTCGCTCATTTGTTCATTTGTTCGTTTGTTCATTTGTTCATTTGTTCATTTGGTTATTTGTTAATTTGGTTATTTGTTCAGTTGTTCATTTGTTCACTTGTTCATTTGTTCATTTATTCATTTGTTCATTTGTTCATTTGTTCATTTGTTCATTTGCTCATTTGTTCATTTGTTCACTTGTTCATTTGTTCATTTGTTCATTTGTTCATTCGTTCATTTGTTCATTTGTTCATTTGTTCATTTGTTCATTTGTTCATTTGTTCATTTGTTTATTTGTTCATTTGTGCGATTGTCTATTCGCTCATTTGTTCATTTGTTCATTTGTTCATTTGTTCATTTGTTCATTTGTTCATTTGTTCATTTGTTCATTTGTTCATTTGATCGATTGTTCATTTGTTCATTTGTTCATTTGTTAATTTGTTCATTTGTTCATTTGTTCATTTGTTCATTTGTTCATTTGTACATTTGTACATTTGTTCATTTGTTCATTTGTTCATTTGTTCATTTGTTCATTTGTTCATTTGTTCATTTGTTCATTTGTTCATTTGTTCATTTGTTCATTTGTTCATTTGTTCGTTTGTTCGTTTGTTCGTTTGTTCGTTTGTTCGTTTGTTCATTTGTTCATTCGTTCATTTGATCATTTGATCATTTGTTCATTTGTTCATTTGTTGACATGTTCACTTTTTCAATTGTTCATTTGTTCATTTGTTCATTTGTTCATTTGTTCATTCGTTCATTTGTTCATTTGATCATTTGTTCATTTGTTCATTTGTTCATTTGTTCATTTGTTCATTTGTTCAATTGTTCATTTGTTCATTTGTTCATTTGTTCATTTGTTCATTTGTTCATTTGTTCATTTGTTCATTTGTTCATTTGTTCATTTGTTCATTTGTTCATTTGTTCATTTGTTCATTTGTTCTTTTGTTCATTTGTTCATTTGTTCATTTGTTCGTTTGTTCAGTTGTCCATTTGTTCATTTGTTCATTCGTTCGATTGTCTATTCGCCAATTTGTTCATTCGTTCATTTGTTCATTTGATCATTTGTTCATTTGTTCATTTGTTCATTTGTTCATTTGTTCATTTGTTCATTTGTTCATTTGTTCATTTGTTCATTTGTTCATTTGTTCATTTGTTCATTTGTTCATTTGTTCATTTGTTCATTTGTTCATTTGTTCATTTGTTCATTTGTTTATTTGTTCATTTGTGCGATTGTCTATTCGCTCATTTGTTCATTTGTTCGTTTGTTCAGTTGTTCATTTGTTCATTTGTTCATTCGTTCGATTGTCTATTCGCCAATTTGTTCATTCGTTCATTCGTTCATTTGATCATTTGTTCATTTGTTCATTTGTTCATTTGTTCATTTGTTCATTTGTTCATTTGTTCATTTGTTCATTTGTTCATTTGTTCATTTGTTCATTTGTTCATTTGTTCATTTGTTCATTTGTTCATTTGTTCATTTGTTCATTTGTTCATTTGTTCATTTGTTCATTTGTTCATTTGTTCATTTGTTCATTTGTTCATTTGTGCGATTGTCTATTCGCTGATTTGTTCATTCGTTCATTTGTTCATTTGTTCATTTTGCTCGTTTCGTTCATTTGTTCATTTTGCTCGTTTTGCTCATTTGTTCATTTGTTCATTTGTTCATTTGTGCGATTGTCTATTCGCTCATTTGTTCATTCGTTCATTTGCCTATTCGCTCATTTGTTCATTTGTTCATTTGTTCGTTTGTTCATTTGTTCATTTGTTCATTTGTTCATTTGTTCATTTGTTCATTTGTTCATTTGTTCATTTGTTCATTTGTTCATTTGTTCATTTGTTCATTTGTGCGATTGTCTATTCGCTCATTTGTTCATTCGTTCATTTGCCAATTCGCTCATTTGTTCATTTGTTAATTTGTTCGTTTGTTCATTTGTTCATTTGTTCATTTGTTCATTTGTCCATTTGTTCATTTGTTCATTTGTTCATTTGTTCATTTGTTCATTTGTTCATTTGTTCATTTGTTCATTAGTTCATTTGTTCATTTGTTCATTTGTTCATTTGTTCATTTGTTCGTTTGTTCGTTTGTTCGTTTGTTCATTTGATCATTCGTTCATTTGTTCATTTGTTCATTTGTTCATTTGTTCATTTGTTCATTTGATCATTTGTTCATTTGTTCATTTGTTCATTTGTTCATTTGTTCATTTGTTAATTTCTTCATTTGTTCATTTGTTCATTTGTTCATTTGTTCATTTGTCCATTTGTTCATTTGTCCATTTGTTCATTTGTTCATTTGTTCATTTGTACATTTGTTCATTTGTTCATTTGTTCATTTGTTCGTTTGTTCGTTTGTTCATTTGTTCGTTTGTTCGTTTGTTCATTTGATCATTCGTCCATTTGTTCATTTGTTCATTTGTTCATTTGTTCATTTGTTCATTTGTTCATTTGTTCATTTGTTCATTTGTTCATTTGTTCATTTGTTCACTTGTTCATTTGTTCATTTGTTCATTTGTTCATTTGTTCATTTGTTCATTTGTTCATTTGTTCATTTGTTCATTCGTTCATTTGTTCATTTGTTCATTTGTTCATTTGTTCATTTGTTCATTTGTTCATTTGTTCATTTGTTCATTTGTACATTTGTTCATTTGTTCATTTGTTCAGTTGTTCATTTGTTCACTTGTTCACTTGTTCATTTGTTCACTTTTTCATTTGTTCATTTGTTCATTTGTTCATTTGTTCATTTGTTCATTTGTTCATTTGTTCATTTGTTCATTTGTTCATTTGTTCATTTGTTCATTTGTTCATTTGTTCATTTGTTCATTTGTTCATTTGTTCATTTGTTCATTTGTTCATTCGTTCGATTGTCTATTCCCCAATTTGTTCATTCGTTCATTTGTTCATTTGATCATTTGTTCATTTGTTCACTTGTTCATTTGTGCGATTGTCTATTCGCTCATTTGTTCATTCGTTCATTTGCCTATTCGCTCATTTGTTCATTTGTCCATTTGTTCATTTGTTCATTTGTTCATTTGTTCATTTGTTCATTTGTTCATTTGTTCATTTGTTCATTTGTTCATTTGTTCATTTGTTCATTTGTTCGTTTGTTCATTTGTTCCTTTTGCTCATTTTGCTCATTTGTTCATTTGCTCATTGGTTCATTTGTTCATTTGTTCGTTTGTTCATTTCTTCATTTGTTCATTAGTTCATTTTTTCATTTGTTCATTTGTTCATTTGTTCATTTGTTCATTTGTTCATTTGCTCATTTGTTCATTTGTTCATTTGTTCATTTGTTCATTTGATCATTTGTTCATATGTACATTTGTTCATTTGTTCTTTTGTTCATTTCTTCGTTTGTTCGTTTGTTCATTTGTTCATTTGTTCATTTGTTCATTTGTTCACTTGTGTATTTCTTCATTTGTTCATTTGTTCATATGTTTATTTCTTCATTTGTTCATTTGTTCATTTGTTCATTTGTTCATTTGTTCATTTGTTCATTTGTTCATTTTTTCATTTTTTCATTTGTTCATTTGTTCATTTGTGCATTTGTTCATTTGTTCATTTGTTCATTTGTTCATTTGTTCATTTGTTCATTTGTTCATTTGTTCATTTGTGCATTTGTTCGTTTGTTCATTTGTTCGTTTGCTCATTTGTTCGTTTGTTCATTTGTTCATTTGTTCATTTGTTCTTTTGTTCATTTGTTCATTTGTTCATTTGTTCACTTGTGTATTTCTTCATTTGTTCATTTGTTCATATGTTTATTTCTTCATTTGTTCATTTGTTCATTTGATCATTTGTTCATATGTACATTTGTTCATTTGTTCTTTTGTTCATTTGTTCGTTTGTTCGTTTGTTCATTTGTTCGTTTGTTCGTTTGTTCATTTGATCATTCGTTCATTTGTTCATTTGTTCATTTGTTCATTTGTTCATTTGTTCATTTGTTCATTTGTTCATTTGTTCATTTGTTCATTTGTTCATATGTACATTTGTTCATTTGTTCTTTTGTTCATTTGTTCGTTTGTTCGTTTGTTCGTTTGTTCGTTTGTTCGTTTGTTCGTTTGTTCATTTGTTCATTTGTTCTTTTGTTCATTTGTTCATTTGTTCATTTGTTCACTTGTGTATTTCTTCATTTGTTCATTTGTTCATATGTTTATTTCTTCATTTGTTCATTTGTTCATTTGTTCATTTGTTCATTTGTTCATTTGTTCATTTGTTCATTTTTTCATTTTTTCATTTGTTCATTTGTTCATTTGTGCATTTGTTCATTTGTTCATTTGTGCATTTGTTCATTTGTTCATTTGTTCATTTGTTCATTTGTTCATTTGTTCATTTGTTCATTTGTTCATTTGTGCATTTGTTCATTTGTTCATTTGTTCATTTGTTCATTTGTTCATTTGTTCATTTGTTCATTTGTTCATTTGTTCATTTGTTCATTTGTTCATTTGTTCATTTGTTCATTTGTTCATTTGTTCATTTGTTCATTTGTTCATTTGTTCATTTGTTCATTTCTTCATTTCTTCATTTGTTCATTTCTTCATTTGTTCATTTGTTCATTTGTTCATTTGCTCATTTGTTCGTTTGTTCGTTTGCTCATTTTGCTCATTTGTTCATTTGTTCATTTGTTCATTAGTTCATTTTTTCATTTGTTCACTTGTTCATTTGTTCATTTGTTCATTTGTTCATTTGTTCATTTGTTCATTCGTTCATTCGTTCATTTGTTCATTTGTTCATTTGTTCATTTGTTCATTTGTTCATTTGTTCATTTGTACATTTGTTCATTTGTTCATTTGTACAATTGTTCATTTGTTCATTTGTTCATTTGTTCATTTGTTCATTTGTTCATTTGTTCATTTGTTCGTTTGTTCATTTGTTCATTTGTTCATTTGTTAATTTGTTCATTTGTTCATTTGTTCATTTGTTCATTTGATCATTTGTTCATTTGTTCGTTTGTTCGTTTGTTCCTTTGTTCATTTGTTCATTTGTTCATTTGTTCATTTGTTCATTTGTTCATTTGTTCATTTGTTCATTTGTTCATTTGTACATTTGTTCATTTGTTCATTTGTTCGTTTGTTCGTTTGTTCGTTTGTTCATTTGTTCGTTTGCTCATTTGTTCGTTTGTTCATTTGTTCATTTGTTCATTTCTTCATTTCTTCATTAGTTCATTTTTTCATTTGTTCATTTGTTCACTTGTTCATTTGTTCATTTGTTCATTTGTTCATTTGTACATTTGTTCATTTGTTCATTTGTTCATTTGTTCATTTGTGCGATTGTCTATTCGCTCATTTGTTCATTCGTTCATTTGCCTAGTCGCTCATTTGTTCATTTGTTCATTTGTTCATTTGTTCATTTGCTTATTTGTTCATTTGTTCACTTGTTCATTTGTTCATTTGTTCATTTGTTCATTCGTACATTTGTTCATTTGTTCATTTGTTCATTTGTTCATTTGTTCATTTGTTTATTTGTTCATTTGTGCGATTGTCTATTCGCTCATTTGTTCATTTGTTCATTTGTTCATTTGTTCATTTGTTCATTTGTTCATTTGTTCGTTTGTTCATTTGTTCATTTGTTCATTTGTTAATTTGTTCATTTGTTCATTTGTACATTTGTACATTTGTTCATATGTTCATTTGTTCATTTGTTCATTTGTTCATTTGTTCATTTGTTCATTTGTTCATTTGTTCATTTGTTCATTTGTTCATTTGTTCGTTTGTTCGTTTGTTCGTTTGTTCGTTTGTTCGTTTGTTCATTTGTTCATTTGTTCATTCGTTCATTTGATCATTTGTTCATTTGTTCATTTGTTCATTTGTTGACATGTTCACTTTTTCAATTGTTCATTTGTTCATTTGTTCATTTGTTCATTTGTTCATTCGTTCATTTGTTCATTTGATCATTTGTTCATTTGTTCATTTGTTCATTTGTTCATTTGTTCATTTGTTCAATTGTTCATTTGTTCATTTGTTCATTTGTTCATTTGTTCATTTGTTCATTTGTTCATTTGTTCATTTGTTCATTTGTTCATTTGTTCTTTTGTTCATTTGTTCATTTGTTCAGTTGTTCGTTTGTTCAGTTGTTCATTTGTTCATTTGTTCATTCGTTCGATTGTCTATTCGCCAATTTGTTCATTCGTTCATTTGTTCATTTGATCATTTGTTCATTTGTTCATTTGTTCATTTGTTCATTTGTTCATTTGTTCATTTGTTCATTTGTTCATTTGTTCATTTGTTCATTTGTTCATTTGTTCATTTGTTCATTTGTTCATTTGTTCATTTGTTCATTTGTTCATTTGTTCATTTGTTTATTTGTTCATTTGTGCGATTGTCTATTCGCTCATTTGTTCATTTGTTCGTTTGTTCAGTTGTTCATTTGTTCATTTGTTCATTCGTTCGATTGTCTATTCGCCAATTTGTTCATTCGTTCATTTGTTCATTTGATCATTTGTTCATTTGTTCATTTGTTCATTTGTTCATTTGTTCATTTGTTCATTTGTTCATTTGTTCATTTGTTCATTTGTTCATTTGTTCATTTGTTCATTTGTTCATTTGTTCATTTGTTCATTTGTTCATTTGTTCATTTGTTCATTTGTTCATTTGTTCATTTGTGCGATTGTCTATTCGCTGATTTGTTCATTCGTTCATTTGTTCATTTGTTCATTTTGCTCGTTTTGTACATTTGTTCATTTTGCTCGTTTTGCTCATTTGTTCATTTGTTCATTTGTTCATTTGTGCGATTGTCTATTCGCTCATTTGTTCATTCGTTCATTTGCCTATTCGCTCATTTGTTCATTTGTTCATTTGTTCGTTTGTTCAGTTGTTCATTTGTTCATTTGTTCATTTGTTCATTTGTTCATTTGTTCATTTGTTCATTGGTTCATTTCTTCATTCGTTCATTTGTTCATTTGTTCATTTGTTCATTTGTTCATTTGTTCATTTGTTCATTTGTTCATTTGTACATTTGTTCATTTGTTCATTTGTTCATTTGTTCATTTGTGCGATTGTCTATTCGCTCATTTGTTCATTCGTTCATTTGCCTAGTCGCTCATTTGTTCATTTGTTCGTTTGTTCATTTGTTCATTTGTTCATTTGGTTATTTGTTAATTTGGTTATTTGTTCAGTTGTTCATTTGTTCACTTGTTCATTTGTTCATTTATTCATTTGTTCATTTGTTCATTTGTTCATTTGCTCATTTGTTCATTTGTTCACTTGTTCATTTGTTCATTTGTTCATTTGTTCATTCGTTCATTTGTTCATTTGTTCATTTGTTCATTTGTTCATTTGTTCATTTGTTTATTTGTTCATTTGTGCGATTGTCTATTCGCTCATTTGTTCATTTGTTCATTTGTTCATTTGTTCATTTGTTCATTTGTTCATTTGTTCATTTGTTCATTTGTTCATTTGTTCATTTGTTCATTTGATCGTTTGTTCATTTGTTCATTTGTTCATTTGTTAATTTGTTCATTTGTTCATTTGTTCATTTGTTCATTTGTTCATTTGTACATTTGTACATTTGTTCATTTGTTCATTTGTTCATTTGTTTATTTGTTCATTTGTTCATTTGTTCATTTGTTCATTTGTTCATTTGTTCATTTGTTCATTTGTTCATTTGTTCATTTGTTCGTTTGTTCGTTTGTTCGTTTGTTCGTTTGTTCGTTTGTTCATTTGTTCATTCGTTCATTTGATCATTTGATCATTTGTTCATTTGTTCATTTGTTGACATGTTCACTTTTTCAATTGTTCATTTGTTCATTTGTTCATTTGTTCATTTGTTCATTCGTTCATTTGTTCATTTGATCATTTGTTCATTTGTTCATTTGTTCATTTGTTCATTTGTTCATTTGTTCAATTGTTCATTTGTTCATTTGTTCATTTGTTCATTTGTTCATTTGTTCATTTGTTCATTTGTTCATTTGTTCATTTGTTCATTTGTTCATTTGTTCATTTGTTCATTTGTTCTTTTGTTCATTTGTTCATTTGTTCATTTGTTCATTTGTTCATTTGTTCGTTTGTTCAGTTGTTCATTTGTTCATTTGTTCATTCGTTCGATTGTCTATTCGCCAATTTGTTCATTCGTTCATTTGTTCATTTGATCATTTGTTCATTTGTTCATTTGTTCATTTGTTCATTTGTTCATTTGTTCATTTGTTCATTTGTTCATTTGTTCATTTGTTCATTTGTTCATTTGTTCATTTGTTCATTTGTTCATTTGTTCATTTGTTCATTTGTTCATTTGTTCATTTGTTCATTTGTTCATTTGTTTATTTGTTCATTTGTGCGATTGTCTATTCGCTCATTTGTTCATTTGTTCGTTTGTTCAGTTGTTCATTTGTTCATTTGTTCATTCGTTCGATTGTCTATTCGCCAATTTGTTCATTCGTTCATTCGTTCATTTGATCATTTGTTCATTTGTTCATTTGTTCATTTGTTCATTTGTTCATTTGTTCATTTGTTCATTTGTTCATTTGTTCATTTGTTCATTTGTTCATTTGTTCATTTGTTCATTTGTTCATTTGTTCATTTGTTCATTTGTTCATTTGTTCATTTGTTTATTTGTTCATTTGTTCATTTGTTCATTTGTTCATTTGTTCATTTGTGCGATTGTCTATTCGCTGATTTGTTCATTCGTTCATTTGTTCATTTGTTCATTTTGCTCGTTTCGTTCATTTGTTCATTTTGCTCGTTTTGCTCATTTGTTCATTTGTTCATTTGTTCATTTGTGCGATTGTCTATTCGCTCATTTGTTCATTCGTTCATTTGCCTATTCGCACATTTGTTCATTTGTTCATTTGTTCGTTTGTTCATTTGTTCATTTGTCCATTTGTTCATTTGTTCATTTGTTCATTTGTTCATTTGTTCATTTGTTCATTTGTTCATTTGTGCGATTGTCTATTCGCTCATTTGTTCATTCGTTCATTTGCCAATTCGCTCATTTGTTCATTTGTTAATTTGTTCGTTTGTTCATTTGTTCATTTGTTCATTTGTTCATTTGTCCATTTGTTCATTTGTTCATTTGTTCATTTGTTCATTTGTTCATTTGTTCATTTGTTCATTTGTTCATTAGTTCATTTGTTCATTTGTTCATTTGTTCATTTGTTCATTTGTTCATTTGTTCGTTTGTTCGTTTGTTCGTTTGTTCATTTGATCATTCGTTCATTTGTTCATTTGTTCATTTGTTCATTTGTTCATTTGTTCATTTGATCATTTGTTCATTTGTTCATTTGTTCATTTGTTCATTTGATCATTTGTTCATTTGTTCATTTGTTCATTTGTTCATTTGTTCATTTGTTCATTTCTTCATTTGTTCATTTGTTCATTTGTTCATTTGTTCATTTGTCCATTTGTTCATTTGTCCATTTGTTCATTTGTTCATTTGTTCATTTGTACATTTGTTCATTTGTTCATTTGTTCATTTGTTCATTTGTTCATTTGTTCGTTTGTTCGTTTGTTCATTTGTTCGTTTGTTCGTTTGTTCATTTGATCATTCGTCCATTTGTTCATTTGTTCATTTGTTCATTTGTTCATTTGTTCATTTGTTCATTTGTTCATTTGTTCATTTGTTCATTTGTTCACTTGTTCATTTGTTCATTTGTTCATTTGTTCATTTGTTCATTTGTTCATTTGTTCATTTGTTCATTTGTTCATTCGTTCATTTGTTCATTTGTTCATTTGTTCATTTGTTCATTTGTTCATTTGTTCATTTGTTCATTTGTTCATTTGTACATTTGTTCATTTGATCATTTGTTCAGTTGTTCATTTGTTCACTTGTTCACTTGTTCATTTGTTCACTTTTTCATTTGTTCATTTGTTCACTTGTTCATTTGTTCACTTGTGTATTTCTTCATTTGTTCACTTGTGTATTTCTTCATTTGTTCATTTGTTCATTTGTTCATTTGTTCATATGTTCAACTGTTCATTTGTTCATTTGCTCATTTGTTCATTTGTTCATTTGTTCATTTGTTCATTTGATCATTTGTTCATATGTACATTTGTTCATTTGTTCTTTTGTTCATTTGTTCGTTTGTTCGTTTGTTCATTTGTTCGTTTGTTCGTTTGTTCATTTGATCATTCGTTCATTTGTTCATTTGTTCATTTGTTCATTTGTTCATTTGTTCATTTGTTCATTTGTTCATTTGTTCATTTGTTCATTTGTTCATATGTACATTTGTTCATTTGTTCTTTTGTTCATTTGTTCGTTTGTTCGTTTGTTCGTTTGTTCGTTTGTTCGTTTGTTCGTTTGTTCATTTGTTCATTTGTTCTTTTGTTCATTTGTTCATTTGTTCATTTGTTCACTTGTGTATTTCTTCATTTGTTCATTTGTTCATATGTTTATTTCTTCATTTGTTCATTTGTTCATTTGTTCATTTGTTCATTTGTTCATTTGTTCATTTGTTCATTTGTTCATTTTTTCATTTTTTCATTTGTTCATTTGTTCATTTGTGCATTTGTTCATTTGTTCATTTGTTCATTTGTTCATTTGTTCATTTGTTCATTTGTTCATTTGTTCATTTGTGCATTTGTTCATTTGTTCATTTGTTCATTTGTTCATTTGTTCATTTGTTCATTTGTTCATTTGTTCATTTGTTCATTTGTTCATTTGTTCATTTGTTCATTTGTTCATTTGTTCATTTGTTCATTTGTTCATTTGTTCATTTGTTCATTTGTTCATTTCTTCATTTCTTCATTTGTTCATTTCTTCATTTGTTCATTTGTTCATTTGTTCATTTGCTCATTTGTTCGTTTGTTCGTTTGCTCATTTTGCTCATTTGTTCATTTGTTCATTTGTTCATTAGTTCATTTTTTCATTTGTTCACTTGTTCATTTGTTCATTTGTTCATTTGTTCATTTGTTCATTTGTTCATTCGTTCATTCGTTCATTTGTTCATTTGTTCATTTGTTCATTTGTTCATTTGTTCATTTGTTCATTTGTACATTTGTTCATTTGTTCATTTGTACAATTGTTCATTTGTTCATTTGTTCATTTGTTCATTTGTTCATTTGTTCATTTGTTCATTTGTTCGTTTGTTCATTTGTTCATTTGTTCATTTGTTAATTTGTTCATTTGTTCATTTGTTCATTTGTTCACTTGTTCATTTGTTCATTTGTTCATTTGTTCATTTGTTCATTTGTTCATTTGTTCATTTGTTCATATGTTCATTTGTTCACTTGTTCATTTGTTCATTTGTTCATTTGTTCATTTGTTCATTTGTTCATTTGTTCATATGTTCATATGTTCATTTGTTCATTTGTTCATTTGCTCATTTGTTCATTTGTTCATTTGTTCATTTGTTCATTTGTTCATTTGTTCATTTGTTCATTTGTTCATTTGTTCATTTGTTCATTTGGTTATTTGTTCAGTCGTTCATTCGTTCATTTGTTCATTTGTTCATTTGATCATTTGTTCATTTGTTCGTTTGTTCGTTTGTTCCTTTGTTCATTTGTTCATTTGTTCATTTGTTCATTTGTTCATTTGTTCATTTGTTCATTTGTTCATTTGTACATTTGTTCATTTGTTCATTTGTTCGTTTGTTCGTTTGTTCGTTTGTTCATTTGTTCGTTTGCTCATTTGTTCGTTTGTTCATTTGTTCATTTGTTCATTTCTTCATTTCTTCATTAGTTCATTTTTTCATTTTTTCATTTGTTCATTTGTTCACTTGTTCATTTGTTCATTTGTTCACTTGTTCATTTGTTCATTTGTTCATTTGTACATTTGTTCATTCGTTCATTTGTTCATTTGTTCATTTGTTCATTTGTTCATTTGTTCATTTGTTCATTTGTTCATTTGTTCATTTGTTCATTTGTTCATTTGTTCATTTATTCATTTGTTCATTTGTTCATTTGTTCATTTGTTCATTTGTTCATTTGTTCATTTGTTCATTTGTTCATTTGTTCATTTGTTCATTTGTTCATTTGTTCATTTGTTCATTTGTTCATTTGTCCATTTGTTCATTTGTTCATTTGTACATTTGTTCATTTGTCCATTTGCGCGATTGTCTATTGGCTCATTTGTTCATTCGTTCATTTGCCTATTCGCTCATTTGTTCATTTGTTCATTTGTTCGTTTGTTCATTTGTCCATTTGCGCGATTGTCTATTGGCTCATTTGTTCATTCGTTCATTTGCCTATTCGCTCATTTGTTCATTTGTTCATTTGTTCAGTTGTACATTTGTTCAGTTGTACATTTGTTCATTTGTTCATTTGTTCATTTGTTCATTTGTACATTTGTTCATTTGTCCATTTGTCCATTTGTTCATTTGTTCATTTGTTCATTTGTTCATTTGTTCATTTGTTCATTTGTTCCTTTGTTCATTTGTTCATTTGTTCATTTGTTCATTTGTTCATTTGTTCATTTGTTCATTTGTTCATTTGTTCATTTGTTCATTTGTTCATTTGTTCATTTGTTCATTTGTTCATTTGTTCATTTGTTCATTTGTTCATTTGTTCATTTGTTCATTTGTTCATTTGTTCATTTGTTCATTTGTTCATTTGTTCATTTGTTCATTTGTTCATTTGTACATTTGTTCATTTGTTCATTTGTTCATTTGTTCATTTGTCCGTTTGTTCATTTGTTCCTTTTGCTCATTTTGCTCATTTGTTCATTTGTTCATTTGTTCATTTGTTCATTTGTTCATTTGTTCATTTGTTCATTTGTTCATTTGTTCATTTGTTCATTTGTTCATTTGTTCATTTGTTCCTTTGTTCATTTGTTCCTTTGTTCATTTGTTCATTTGTTCATTTGTTCATTTGTTCATTTGTTCATTTGTTCATTTGTTCCTTTGTTCATTTGTTCATTTGTTCATTTGTTCATTTGTTCATTTGTTCATTTGTTCATTTGTTCATTTGTTCATTTGTTCATTTGTTCATTTGTTCATTTGTTCATTTGTTCATTTGTTCATTTGTTCATTTGTTCATTTGTTCATTTGTTCATTTGTTCATTTGTACATTTGTTCATTTGTTCATTTGTTCATTTGTTCATTTGTTCGTTTGTTCATTTGTTCCTTTTGCTCATTTTGCTCATTTGTTCATTTGTTCATTTGTTCATTTCTTGATTTGTTCATTAGTTCATTTTTTCATTTGTTCATTTGTTCATTTGTTCACTTGTTCATTTGTTCATTTGTTCATTTGTTCATTTGTTCATTTGTTCATTTGTTCATTTGTTCATTTGTTCATTTGTTCATTCGTTCATTTGTTCATTTGTTGATTTGTTGATTTGTTCATTTGTTCATTTGTTCATTTGTTCATTTGTTCATTTGTTCATTTGTACAATTGTTCATTTGTTCATTTGTTCAGTTGTTCATTTGTTCACTCGTTCTCTTGTTCATTTGTTCACTTGTTCATTTGTTCATTTGTTCACTTGTTCATTTGTTCACTTGTGTATTTCTTCATTTGTTCATTTGTTCATTTGTTCATATGTTCATTTGTTCATTTGTTCATTTGCTCATTTGTTCATTTGTTCATTTGTTCATTTGTTCATTTGTTCATTTGTTCATTTGTTCATTTGTTTATTTGTTCATATGTTCATTTGTTCATTTGTTCATTTGCTCATTTGTTCATTTGTTCATTTGTTCATTTGTTCATTTGTTCATTTGTTCATTTGTTCATTTGTTCATTTGTTCATTTGTTCATTCGCTCATTTGTTCATACGTTCATTTGTTCATTTTGCTCATATTGCTCATTTGTGCGATTGTCTATTCGCTCATTTGTTCATTCGCTCATTTGTTCATTCGCTCATTTGTTCATTCGCTCATTTGTTCATTCGTTCATTTGTTCATTTGTTCATTTTGCTCATATTGCTCATTTGTTCATTTGTTCATTTGTTCATTTGTTCATTTGTGCGATTGTCTATTCGCTCATCTGTTCATTCGTTCATTTGGCTATTCGCTCATCTGTTCATTCGTTCATTTGTTCATTTGTACATTTGTTCATTTGTTCATTTGTTCATTTGTTCATTTGGTTATTTGTTCATTCGTTCATTCGTTCATTTGTTCATTTGTTCATTTGATCATTTGTTCATTTGTTCATTTGTTCGTTTGTTCGTTTGTTCGTTTGTTCATTTGTTCATTTGTTCATTTGTTCATTTGTTCATTTGTTCATTTGTTCATTTGTTCATTTGTTCATTTGTTCATTTGTGCGATTGTCTATTCGCTCATCTGTTCATTCGTTCATTTGGCTATTCGCTCATCTGTTCATGCGTTCATTTGTTCATTTGTTCATTTGTTCATTTGTTCATTTGTTCATTTGTTCATTTGGTTATTTGTTCATTCGTTCATTCGTTCATTTGTTCATTTGTTCATTTGATCATTTGTTCATTTGTTCATTTGTTCGTTTGTTCGTTTGTTCGTTTGTTCATTTGTTCATTTGTTCATTTGTTCATTTGTTCATTTGTTCATTTGTTCATTTGTTCATTTGTTCATTTGTTCATTTGTTCATTTGTTCATTTGTTCATTTGTTCATTTGATCATTTGTTCATATGTTCATTTGTTCATTTGTTCATTTGTTCATATGTTCATTTGTTCATTTGTTCATTTGCTCATTTGTTCATTTGTTCATTTGTTCATTTGTTCATTTGTTCATTTGTTCATTTGTTCATTTGTTCATTTGTTCATTTGTTCATTTGTTCATTTGTTCATTTGTTCATTTGTTCATTTGTTCATTTGTTCATTTGTTCATTTGTTCATTTGTTCATTTGTTCATTTGTTCATTTGTTCATTTGTTCATTTGTTCATTTGTTCATTTGTTCATTTGTTCATTTGTTCATTTGTTCATTTGTTCATTTGTTCATTTGTTCATTTGTTCATTTGTTCATTTGTTCATTTGTTCATTTGTTCATTTGTTCATTTGTTCATTTGTTCATTTGTTCATTTGTTCATTTGTTCATTTGTTCATTTGTTCATTTGTTCATTTGTTCGTTTGTTCGTTTGTTCGTTTGTTCGTTTGTTCGTTTGTTCGTTTGTTCGTTTGTTCGTTTGTTCGTTTGTTCGTTTGTTCGTTTGTTCGTTTGTTCGTTTGTTCGTTTGTTCGTTTGTTCGTTTGTTCGTTTGTTCGTTTGTTCGTTTGTTCGTTTGTTCGTTTGTTCGTTTGTTCGTTTGTTCGTTTGTTCGTTTGTTCGTTTGTTCGTTTGTTCGTTTGTTCGTTTGTTCGTTTGTTCGTTTGTTCGTTTGTTCGTTTGTTCGTTTGTTCGTTTGTTCGTTTGTTCGTTTGTTCGTTTGTTCGTTTGTTCGTTTGTTCGTTTGTTCGTTTGTTCGTTTGTTCGTTTGTTCGTTTGTTCGTTTGTTCGTTTGTTCGTTTGTTCGTTTGTTCGTTTGTTCGTTTGTTCGTTTGTTCGTTTGTTCGTTTGTTCGTTTGTTCGTTTGTTCGTTTGTTCGTTTGTTCGTTTGTTCATTTGTTCATTTGTTCATTTGTTCATTTGTTCATTTGTTCATTTGTTCATTTGTTCATTTGTTCATTTGTTCATTTCTTCATTTGTTCATTTGCTCATTTGTTCGTTTGCTCATTTTGTTCATTTGTTCGTTTGTTCATTTGTTCGTTTGTTCGTTTGTTCGTTTGTTCGTTTGTTCGTTTGCTCGTTTGTTCCTTTGCTCATTTGTTCATTTGTTCATTTGTTCATTTGTTCATTTGTTCATTTGTTCATTTGTTCATTTGTTCATTTGGTTATTTGTTCATTCGTTCATTCGTTCATTTGTTCATTCGTTCATTTGTTCATTTGTTCATTTGATCATTTGTTCATTTGTTCATTTGTTCATTTGCTCATTTGTTCATTTGTTCATTTGTTCATTTGTTCATTTGTTCATTTGTTCATTTGTTCATTTGTTCATTTGTTCATTTGTTCATTTGTTCATTTGTTCATTTGTTCATTTGTTCATTTGTTCATTTGTTCATTTGTTCATATGTTCATTTGTTCATTTGCTCATTTGTTCATTTGTTCATTTGTTCATTTGTTCATTTGTTCATTTGTTCATTTGTTCATTTGTACATTTGTTCATTTGTTCATTTGTTCGTTTGTTCGTTTGTTCGTTTGTTCGTTTGTTCGTTTGCTCATTTGTTCGTTTGTTCGTTTGTTCATTTGTTCATTTGTTCATTTGTTCATTTGTTCATTTGTTCATTTGTTCATTTGTTCATTTGTTCATTTGTTCATTTGTTCATTTGTTCATTTGTTCATTTGTTCATTTGTTCATTTGTTCATTTGTTCATTTGTTCATTTGTTCATTTGTTCATTTGTTCATTTGTTCATTTGTTCATTTGTTCATTTGTTCATTTGTTCATTTGTTCATTTGTTCATTTGTTCATTTGTTCATTTGTTCATTTGTTCATTTGTTCATTTGTTCATTTGTTCATTTGTTCATTTGTACATTTGTACATTTGTTCATTTGTTCATTTGTTCATTTGTTCGTTTGTTCATTTGTGCCTTTTGCTCATTTTGCTCATTTGTTCATTTGTTCATTTGTTCATTTCTTCATTTGTTCATTAGTTCATTTTTTCATTTGTTCATTTGTTCATTTGTTCACTTGTTCATTTGTTCATTTGTTCATTTGTTCATTTGTTCATTTGTTCATTCGTTCATTTCTTCATTTGTTGATTTGTTCATTTGTTCATTTGTTCATTTGTTCATTTGTTCATTTGTTCATTTGTTCATTTGTACATTTGTTCATTTGTTCATTTGTTCAGTTGTTCATTTGTTCACTCGTTCTCTTGTTCATTTGTTCACTTGTTCATTTGTTCATTTGTTCACTTGTTCATTTGTTCACTTGTGTATTTCTTCATTTGTTCATTTGTTCAGTTGTTCATATGTTCATTTGTTCATTTGCTCATTTGTTCATTTTTTCTTTTGTTCATTTGTTCATTTGTTCATTTGTTCATTTGTTCATTTGTTCATTTGTTCATTTGTTCATTTGTTCATTTGTTCATTTGTTCATTTGTTCATTTGTTCATTTGTTCATTTGTTCATTTGTTCATTTGTTCATTTGTTCATTTGTTCATTTGTTCATTTGTTCATTTGTTCATTTGTTCATTTGTTCATTTGTTCATTTGTTCATTTGTTCATTTGTTCATTTGTTCATTTGTTCATTTGTTCATTTGTTCGTTTGTTCGTTTGTTCATTTGTTCGTTTGTTCGTTTGTTCGTTTGTTCGTTTGTTCCTTTGTTCATTTGTTCATTTGTTCATTTGTTCATTTGTTCATTTGTTCATTTGTTCATTTGTTCATTTGTTCATTTGTTCATTTGTTCATTTGTTCATTTGTTCATTTGTTCATTTGTTCATTTGTTCATTTGTTCATTTGTTCATTTGTTCATTTCTTCATTTCTTCATTTGTTCATTTCTTCATTTGTTCATTTGTTCATTTGTTCATTTGTTCATTTGTTCATTTGTTCATTTGTTCATTTGTTCATTTGTTCGTTTGTTCGTTTGTTCGTTTGTTCGTTTGTTCGTTTGTTCGTTTGTTCGTTTGTTCGTTTGTTCGTTTGTTCATTTGTTCGTTTGTTCATTTGTTCATTTGTTCATTTGTTCATTTGTTCATTTGTTCATTTGTTCATTTGTTCATTTGTTCATTTGTTCATTTGTTCATTTGTTCATTTGTTCATTTGTTCATTTGTTCATTTGCTCATTTGTTCGTTTGCTCATTTTGCTCATTTGTTCATTTGTTCATTTGTTCGTTTGCTCATTTTGCTCATTTGTTCATTTGTTCATTTGTCCATTTGTTCATTAGTTCATTTTTTCATTTGTTCACTTGTTCATTTGTTCATTTGTTCATTTGTTCATTTGTTCATTTGTTCATTCGTTCATTCGTTCATTTGTTCATTTGTTCATTTGTTCATTTGTTCATTTGTTCATTTGTTCATTTGTACATTTGTTCACTTGTTCATTTGTTCAGTTGTTCATTTGTTCATTTGTTCACTTGTTCACTTGTTCACTTGTTCATTTGTTCATTTGTTCATTTGTTCATTTGTTCATTTGTTCATTTGTTCATATGTTCATTTGTTCACTTGTTCATTTGTTCATTTGTTCATTTGTTCATTTGTTCATTTGTTCATATGTTCATATGTTCATTTGTTCATTTGTTCATTTGTTCATTTGTTCATTTGTTCATTTGTTCATTTGTTCATTTGTTCATTTGTTCATTTGTTCATTTGTTCATTTGTTCATTTGTTCATTTGTTCATTTGTTCATTTGTTCATTTGTTCATTTGTTCATTTGTTCATTTGTTCATTTGTTCATTTGTTCATTTGTTCATTTGTTCATTTGTTCATTTGTTCATTTGTTCATTTGTTCATTTGTTCATTTGTTCATTTGTTCATTTGTTCATTTGTTCATTTGTTCATTTGTTCATTTGTTCATTTGTTCATTTGTTCATTTGTTCATTTGTTCATTTGTTCATTTGTTCATTTGTTCATTTGTTCATTTGTTCATTTGTTCATTTGTTCATTTGTTCATTTGTTCATTTGTTCATTTGTTCATTTGTTCATTTGTTCATTTGTTCATTTGTTCATTTGTTCATTTGTTCATTTGTTCATTTGTTCATTTGTTCATTTGTTCATTTGTTCATTTGTTCATTTGTTCATTTGTTCATTTGTTCATTTGTTCATTTGTTCATTTGTTCATTTGTTCATTTGTTCATTTGTTCATTTGTTCATTTGTTCATTTGTTCATTTGTTCATTTGTTCATTTGTTCATTTGTTCATTTGTTCATTTGTTCATTTGTTCATTTGTTCATTTGTTCATTTGTTCATTTGTTCATTTGTACATTTGTTCATTTGTTCATTTGTTCATTTGTTCATTTGTTCATTTGTTCATTTGTTCGTTTGTTCATTTGTTCCTTTTGCTCATTTTGCTCATTTGTTCATTTGTTCATTTGTTCATTTCTTCATTTGTTCATTAGTTCATTTTTTCATTTGTTCATTTGTTCATTTGTTCACTTGTTCATTTGTTCATTTGTTCATTTGTTCATTTGTTCATTTGTTCATTTGTTCATTTGTTCATTTGTTCATTTGTTCATTTGTTCATTCGTTCATTTGTTCATTTGTTGATTTGTTCATTTGTTCATTTGTTCATTTGTTCATTTGTTCATTTGTTCATTTGTTCATTTGTACATTTGTTCATTTGTTCATTTGTTCAGTTGTTCATTTGTTCACTCGTTCTCTTGTTCATTTGTTCACTTGTTCATTTGTTCATTTCTTCATTTGTTCATTTTTTCATTTGTTCATTTGTTCATTTGTTCATTTGTTCATTTGTTCATTTGTTCATTTGTTCATTTGTTCATTTGTTCATTTGTTCATTTGTTCATTTGTTCATTTGTTCATTTGTTCATTTGTTCATTTGTTCATTTGTTCATTCGTTCATTCGTTCATTTGTTCATTTGTTCATTTGATCATTTGTTCATTTGTTCATTTGTTCGTTTGTTCGTTTGTTCGTTTGTTCATTTGTTCATTTGTTCATTTGTTCATTTGTTCATTTGTTCATTTGTTCATTTGTTCATTTGTTCATTTGTTCATTTGTTCATTTGTTCATTTGTTCATTTGTTCATTTGTTCATTTGTTCATTTGTTCATTTGTACATTTGTTCATTTGTTCATTTGTTCATTTGTTCATTTGTTCATTTGTTCGTTTGTTCATTTGTTCCTTTTGCTCATTTTGCTCATTTGTTCATTTGTTCATTTGTTCATTTCTTCATTTGTTCATTAGTTCATTTTTTCATTTGTTCATTTGTTCATTTGTTCACTTGTTCATTTGTTCATTTGTTCATTTGTTCATTTGTTCATTTGTTCATTTGTTCATTCGTTCATTTGTTCATTTGTTCATTCGTTCATTTGTTCATTTGTTGATTTGTTCATTTGTTCATTTGTTCATTTGTTCATTTGTTCATTTGTTCATTTGTTCATTTGTTCATTTGTACATTTGTTCATTTGTTCATTTGTTCATTTGTTCACTCGTTCTCTTGTTCATTTGTTCACTTGTTCATTTGTTCATTTGTTCATTTGTTCACTTGTTCATTTGTTCACTTGTGTATTTCTTCATTTGTTCATTTGTTCATTTGGTCATATGTTCATTTGTTCATTTGTTCATTTGCTCACTTGTTCATTTGTTCATTTGTTCATTTGTTCATTTGTTCATTTGTTCATTTGTTTATTTGTTCATATGTTCATTTGTTCATTTGTTCATTTGCTCATTTGTTCATTTGTTCATTTGTTCATTTGTTCATTTGTTCATTTGTTCATTTGTTCATTTGTTCATTTGTTCATTTGTTCATTTGTTCATTTGTTCATTTGTTCATTTGTTCATTTGTTCATTTGTTCATTTGTTCATTTGTTCATTTGTTCATTTGTTCATTTGTTCATTTGTTCATTTGTTCATTCGCTCATTTGTTCATTCGTTCATTTGTTCATTTTGCTCATATTGCTCATTTGTGCGATTGTCTATTCGCTCATTTGTTCATTCGCTCATTTGTTCATTCGCTCATTTGTTCATTCGTTCATTTGTTCATTTGTTCATTTGTTCATTTTGCTCATATTGCTCATTTGTTCATTTGTTCATTTGTTCATTTGTGCGATTGTCTATTCGCTCATCTGTTCATTCGTTCATTTGGCTATTCGCTCATCTGTTCATTCGTTCATTTGGCTATTCGCTCATCTGTTCATTCGTTCATTCGCTCATCTGTTCATTCGTTCATTTGTTCATTTGTACATTTGTTCATTTGTTCATTTGATCATTTGTTCGTTTGTTCGTTTGTTCGTTTGTTCGTTTGTTCGTTTGTTCATTTGTTCATTTGTTCATTTGTTCATTTGTTCATTTGTTCATTTGTTCATTTGTTCATTTGTTCATTTGTTCATTTGTTCATTTGTTCATTTGTTCATTTGTTCATTTGTTCATTTGTTCATTTGTTCTTTTGTTCATTTGTTCATTTGTTCATTTGTTCATTTGTTCATTTGTTCATTTGTTCATTTGTTCATTTGTTCATTTGTTCATTTGTTCATTTGTTCATTTGTTCATTTGTTCATTTGTTCATTTGTTCATTTGTTCATTTGTTCATTTGTTCATTTGTTCATTTGTTCATTTGTTCATTTGTTCATTTGTTCATTTGTTCATTTGTTCATTTGTTCATTTGTTCATTTGTTCATTTGTTCATTTGTTCATTTGTTCATTTGTTCATTTGTTCATTTGTTCATTTGTTCATTTGTTCATTTGTTCATTTGTTCATTTGTTCATTTGTTCATTTGTTCATTTGTTCATTTGTTCATTTGTTCATTTGTTCATTTGTTCATTTGTTCATTTGTTCATTTGTTCATTTGTTCATTTGTTCATATGTTCATATGTTCATTTGCTCATTTGCCCATTTGTTCATTTGTTCATTTGTTCATTTGTTCATTTGTTTATTTGTTCATTTGTTCATTTGTTCATTTGTTCATTTGTTCATTTGTTCATTTGTTCATTTGTTCATTTGTTCATTTGTTCATTTGTTCATTTGTTCATTTGTTCATTCGTTCATTTGTTCATTTGTTCATTTGTTCATTTGTTCATTTGTTCATTTGTTCATTTGTTCATTTGTTCATTTGTTCATTTGTTCATTTGTTCATTTGTTCATTTGTTCATTTGTTCATTTGTTCATTTGTTCATTTGTTCATTTCTTCATTTGTTCATTAGTTCATTTTTTCATTTGTTCATTTGTTCACTTGTTCACTTGTTCATTTGTTCATTTGTTCATTTGTTCATTTGTTCATTTGTTCATTTGTTCATATGTTCATATGTTCATTTGTTCATTTGTTCATTTGCTCATTTGTTCATTTGTTCATTCGTTCATTCGTTCATTCGTTCATTTGATCATTTGATCATTTGTTCATTTGTTCATTTGTTCGTTTGTTCGTTTGTTCGTTTGTTCGTTTGTTCGTTTGTTCATTTGTTCATTTGTTCATTTGTTCATTTGTTCATTTGTTCATTTGTTCATTTGTTCATTTGTTCATTTGTTCATTTGTTCATTTGTTCATTTGTTCATTTGTTCATTTGTTCATTTGTTCATTTGTTCATTTGTTCATTTGTTCATTTGTTCATTTGTTCATTTGTTCATTTGTTCATTTGTTCATTTGTTCATTTGTTCATTTGTTCATTTGTTCATTTGTTCATTTGTTCATTTGTTCATTTGTTCATTTGTTCATTTGTTCATTTGTTCATTTGTTCATTTGTTCATTTGTTCATTTGTTCATTTGTTCATTTGTTCATTTGCTCATTTGTTCATTTGCTCATTTGTTCATTTGCTCATTTGTTCATTTGCTCATTTGTTCATTTGTTCATTTGTTCATTTGTTCATTTGTTCATTTGTTCATTTGTTCATTTGTTCATTTGTTCATTTGTTCATTTGTTCATTTGTTCATTTGTTCATTTGTTCATTTGTTCATTTGTTCATTTGTTCATTTGTTCATTTGTTCATTTGTTCATTTGTTCATTTGTTCATTTGTTCATTTGTTCATTTGTTCATTTGTTCATTTGTTCATTTGTTCATTTGTTCATTTGTTCATTTGTTCATTTGTTCATTTGTTCATTTGTTCATTTGTTCATTTGTTCATTTGTTCATTTGTTCATTTGTTCATTTGTTCATTTGTACATTTGTTCATTTGTTCATTTGTTCATTTGTTCATTTGTTCATTTGTTCATTTGTTCGTTTGTTCATTTGTTCCTTTTGCTCATTTTGCTCATTTGTTCATTTGTTCATTTGTTCATTTCTTCATTTGTTCATTAGTTCATTTTTTCATTTGTTCATTTGTTCATTTGTTCACTTGTTCATTTGTTCATTTGTTCATTTGTTCATTTGTTCATTTGTTCATTTGTTCATTTGTTCATTTGTTCATTTGTTCATTTGTTCATTCGTTCATTTGTTCATTTGTTGATTTGTTCATTTGTTCATTTGTTCATTTGTTCATTTGTTCATTTGTTCATTTGTTCATTTGTACATTTGTTCATTTGTTCATTTGTTCAGTTGTTCATTTGTTCACTCGTTCTCTTGTTCATTTGTTCACTTGTTCATTTGTTCATTTGTTCATTTGTTCACTTGTTCATTTGTTCACTTGTGTATTTCTTCATTTGTTCATTTGTTCATTTGTTCATATGTTCATTTGTTCATTTGTTCATTTGCTCATTTGTTCATTTGTTCATTTGTTCATTTGTTCATTTGTTCATTTGTTCATTTGTTCATTTGTTCATTTGTTCATTTGTTCATTTGTTCATTTGTTCATTTGTTCATTTGTTCATTTGTTCATTTGTTCATTTGTTCATTTGTTCATATATTCATTTGTTCATTTGTTCATTTGTACATTTGTTCATTTGTTCATTTGTTCATTTGTTCATTTGTTCATTTGTTCATTTGTTCATTTGTTCATTTGTTCATTTGTTCATTTGTTCATTTGTTCATTTGTTCATTTGTTCATTTGTTCATTTGTTCATTTGTTCATTTGTTCATTTGTGCGATTGTCTATTCGCTCATTTGTTCATTCGTTCATTTGTTCATTTGTCCATTTGTACATTTGTTCATTTGTTCATTTGTTCATTTGTTCATTTGTTCATTTGTGCATTTGTTCATTTGTTCATTTGTTCATTTGTTCATTTGTTCATTTGTGCGATTGTCTATTCGCTCATCTGTTCATTCGTTCATTTGCCTACTCGCTCATCTGTTCATTCGTTCATTTGCCTCTTCGCTCATTTGTTCATTTGTTCATGTGTTCGTTTGTTCATTTGTTAATTTGTTCATTTGTTCATTTGTTCATTTTTTCATTTGTTCATTTGGTTATTTGTTCATTCGTTCATTTGTTCATTTGTGCATTTGATCATTTGTTCATTTGTTCATTTGTTCATTTGTTCATTTGTTCATTTGTTCATTTGTTCATTTGTCCATTTGTTCATTTGTTCATTTGTTCATTTGTTCATTTGTTCATTTGTTCATTTGTTCATTTGTTCATTTGTTCATTTGTCCATTTGTTCATTTGTTCATTTGTTCATTTGTTCATTTGTTCATTTGTTCATTTGTTCTTTTGTTCATTTGTTCATTTGTTCATTTGTTCATTTGTTCATTTGTTCATTTGTTCATTTGTTCATTTGTTCATTTGTTCATTTGTTCATTTGTTCATTTGTTCATTTGTTCATTTGTTCATTTGTTCTTTTGTTCATTTGTTCATTTGTTTATTTGTTCGTTTGTTCAGTTGTTCATTTGTTCATTTGTTCATTCGTTCGATTGTCTATTCGCCAATTTGTTCATTTGTTCATTTGTTCATTTGTTTATTTGTTCATTCGCTCATTTGTTCATTTGTTCATTCGTTCATTTTTTCATTTGCTCATTTGTTCAGTTGTTCATTTGTTCATTTGTTCATTCGTTCGATTGTCTATTCGCCAATTTGTTCATTCGTTCATTTGATCATTTGTTCATTTGTTCATTTGTTCATTTGTTTATTTGTTCATTTGTTCATTTGTCCATTTATTCTTTTGTTCATTTGTTCATTTGTTCATTTGTTCATTTGTTCATTTGTTCATTTGTTCATTTGTTCATTTGTTCATTTGTTCATTTGTTCATTTGTTCATTTGTTCATTTGTTCATTTGTTCATTTGTTCATTTGTTCATTTGTTCATTTGTTCATTTGTTCATTTGTTCTTTTGTTCATTTGTTCATTTGTTTATTTGTTCGTTTGTTCAGTTGTTCATTTGTTCATTTGTTCATTCGTTCGATTGTCTATTCGCCAATTTGTTCATTCGTTCATTTGTTCATTTGTTCATTTGTTCATTTGTTCATTTGTTCATTTGTTCATTTGTTCATTTGTTCATTTGTTCATTTGTTCATTTGTTCATTTGTTCATTTGTTCATTTGTTCATTTGTTCATTTGTTCATTTGTTCATTTGTTCATTTGTTCATTTGTTCATTTGTTCATTTGTTCATTTGTTCATTCGTTTATTTGTTCATTTGTTCATTTTGCTCATATTGCTCATTTGTTCATTTGTTCATTTGTTCATTTGTGCGATTGCCTATTCGCTCATCTGTTCATTCGTTCATTTGCCTATTCGCTCATCTGTTCATTCGTTCATTTGCCTCTTCGCTCATTTGTTCATTTGTTCGTTTGTTCATTTGTTAATTTGTTCATTTGTTCATTTGTTCATTTTTTCATTTGTTCATTTGGTTATTTGTTCATTCGTTCATTTGTTCATTTGTGCATTTGATCATTTGTTCATTTGTTCATTTGTTCATTTGTTCATTTGTTCATTTGTTCATTTGTTCATTTGTTCATTTGTTCATTTGTTCAGTTGTACATTTGTTTATTTGTACATTTGTTCATTTGTTCACTTGTTCATTTGTTCACTTGTGTATTTCTTCATTTGTTCATTTGTTCATTTGTTTCTTTTGTTTATTTGTTCATTCGCTCATTTGTTCATTTGTTCATTCGTTCATTTTTTCATTTGCTCATTTGTTCAGTTGTTCATTTGTTCATTTGTTCATTCGTTCGATTGTCTATTCGCCAATTTGTTCATTCGTTCATTTGATCATTTGTTCATTTGTTCATTTGTTCATTTGTTTATTTGTTCATTTGTTCATTTGTTCATTTGTTCATTTGTTCATTTGTTCATTTGTTCATTTGTTCATTTGTTCATTTGGTCATTTGTTCATTTGTTCATTTGTTCATTTGTTCATTTGTTCATTTGTTCATTTGTTCATTTGTTCATTTGTTCTTTTGTTCATTTGTTCATTTGTTTATTTGTTCGTTTGTTCAGTTGTTCATTTGTTCATTTGTTCATTCGTTCGATTGTCTATTCGCCAATTTGTTCATTCGTTCATTTGTTCATTTGTTCATTTGTTCTTTTGTTCATTTGTTCATTTGTTCATTTGTTTATTTGTTCGTTTGTTCAGTTGTTCATTTGTTCATTTGTTCATTCGTTCGATTGTCTATTCGCCAATTTGTTCATTCGCCAATTTGTTCATTTGTTCATTTGTTCATTTGTTCATTTGTTCATTTGTTCATTTGTTCATTTGTTCATTTGTTCATTTGTTCATTTGTTCATTTGTTCATTTGTTCATTTGTTCATTTGTTCATTTGTTCATTTGTTCATTTGTTCATTTGTTCATTTGTTCATTTGATCATTTGTTCATTTGTTCATTTGTTCATTTGTTCATTTGTTCATTTGTTCATTTGTTCATTTGTTCATTTGTTCATTTGTTCATTTGTTCATTTGTTCATTTGTTCATTTGTTCATTTGTTCATTTGTTCATTTGTTCATTTGTTCATTTGTTCATTTGTTCATTTGTTCATTTGTTCATTTGTTCATTTGTTCATTTGTTCATTTGTTCATTTGTTCATTTGTTCATTTGTTCATTTGTTCATTTGTTCATTTGTTCATTTGTTCATTTGTTCATTTTTCCATTTGTTCATTTGTCCATTTGATCATTTGTTCATTTGTTCATTTCTACATTTGTTCATTAGTTCATTAGTTCATTTGTTTATTTGTTCGTTTGTTCGTTTGTTCGTTTGTTCATTTGATCATTCGTCCATTTGTTCATTTGTTCATTTGTTCATTTGTTCATTTGCTCATTTGTTCATTTGTTCATTTGTTCATTTGTTCATTTGTTCATTTGTTCATTTGTTCGTTTGTTCATTTGTTCATTCGTTCATTCGTTCATTTGTTCATTTGATCATTTGTTCATTTGTTCATTTGTTGACATGTTCACTTTTTCAATTGTTCATTTGTTCATTTGTTCATTTGTTCATTTGTTCATTTGTTCATTTGTTCATTTGTTCATTTGTTCATTTGTGCATTTGTTCTTTTGTTCATTTGTTCATTTGTTCATTTGTTCGTTTGTTCAGTTGTTCATTTGTTCATTTGTTCATTCGTTCGATTGTCTATTCGCCAATTTGTTCATTCGTTCATTTGTTCATTTGATCATTTGTTCATTTGTTCATTTGTGCATTTGTTCATTTGTTCATTTGTTCATTTGTTCATTTGTTCATTTGTTCATTTGTTCATTTGTTCATTTGTTCATTTGTTCATTTGTACATTTGTTCATTTGTTCATTTGTTCATTTGTTCATTTGTTCATTTGTTCATTTGTTCATTTGTTCATTTGTTCATTTGTTCATTTGTTCATTTGTTCATTTGTTCATTTGTTCATTTGTTCATTTGTTCATTTGTTCATTTGTTCATTTATTCATTTGTTCATTTGTTCATTTGTTCGTTTGTTCAGTTGTTCATTTGTTCATTTGTTCATTTATAAATTTGTTCATTTGTTCATTTGTTCATTTGTTCATTTGTTCATTTGTTCATTTGATCATTTGTTCATTTGTTCATTTGTTCACTTGCTCATTTGTTCATTTGTTCACTTGCTCATTTGTTCATTTGTTCATTTGATCATTTGTTCATTTGTTCATTTGTTCATTTGTTCATTTGTTCATTTGTTCATTTGTTCATTTGTTCATTTGTTCATTTGTTCATTTGTTCATTTGTTCATTTGTTCATTTGTTCATTTGTTCATTTCTTCATTTGTTCATTTGTTCATTTGTTCATTTGTTCATTTGTTCATTTGTTCATTTATTCATTTGTTCATTTGTTCATTTGTTCATTTGTTCATTTGTTCATTTGTTCATTTGTTCATTTGTTCAGTTGTTCATTTGTTCATTTGTTCATTTGTTCATTTGTTCATTTGTTCATTTGTTCATTTGTTCATTTGTTCATTTGTTCATTTGTTCATTTGTTCATTTGTTCATTTGTTCATTTGTTCATTTGTTCATTTGTTCATTTGTTCATTTGTACATTTGTTCATTTGTACATTTGTTCATTTGTTCATTTGTTCATTTGTTCATTTGTTCATTTGTTCATTTGTTCATTTGTTCATTTGTTCATTTGTTCATTTGTTCATTTGTTCATTTGTTCATTTGTTCATTTGTTCATTTGTTCGTTTGTTCATTTGTTCCTTTTGCTCATTTTGCTCATTTGTTCATTTGCTCATTTGTTCATTTGTTCATTTGTTCATTTGTTCATTTCTTCATTTGTTCATTAGTTCATTTGTTCATTTGTTCATTTGTTCATTTGTTCATTTGTTCATTTGTTCATTTGTTCATTTGTTCATTTGTTCATTTGTTCATTTGTTCATTTGTTCATTTGTTCCTTTTGCTCATTTTGCTCATTCGTTCATTTGCTCATTTGTTCATTTGTTCATTTGTTCATTTGTTCATTTCTTCATTTGTTCATTAGTTCATTTTTTCATTTGTTCATTTGTTCATTTGTTCATTTGTTCATTTGTTCACTTGTTCATTTGTTCATTTGTTCATTTGTTCATTTGTTCACTTGTTCATTTGTTCATTTGTTCATTTGTTCATTTGTTCATTGGTTCATTTCTTCATTCGTTCATTTGTTCATTTGATCATTTGCTCATTTGTTCATTTGTTCATTTGTTCATTTGTTCATATGTACATTTGTTCATTTGTTCATTTGTTCATTTGTTCATTTGTGCGATTGTCTATTCGCTCATTTGTTCATTCGTTCATTTGCCTAGTCGCTCATTTGTTCATTTGTTCGTTTGTTCATTTGTTCATTTGTTCATTTGGTTATTTGTTAATTTGGTTATTTGTTCAGTTGTTCATTTGTTCACTTGTTCATTTGTTCATTTATTCATTTGTTCATTTGTTCATTTGTTCATTTGTTCATTTGCTCATTTGTTCATTTGTTCACTTGTTCATTTGTTCATTTGTTCATTTGTTCATTTGTTCATTCGTTCGATTTTCTATTCGCCAATTTGTTCATTCGTTCATTTGTTCATTTGATCATATGTTCATTTGTTCATTTGTGCATTTGTTCATTTGTTCATTTGTTCATATGTTCATTTATTCATTTGTTCATTTGTTCATTTGTTCGTTTGTTCAGTTGTTCATTCGTTCGATTGTCTATTCGCCAATTTGTTCATTCGTTCATTTGTTCATTTGATGAGTTGTTCATTTGTTCATTTGTTCATTTGTGCGATTGTCTATTCGCTCATTTGTTCATTCGTTCATTTGCCTATTCGCTCATTTGTTCATTTGTCCATTTGTTCATTTGTTCATTTGTTCATTTGTTCATTTGTTCATTTGTTCATTTGTTCATTTGTTCATTTGTTCATTTGTTCATTTGTTCATTTGTTCGTTCGTTCATTTGTTCCTTTTGCTCATTTTGCTCATTCGTTCATTTGCTCTTTTGTTCATTTGTTCATTTGTTCATTTGTTCATTTCTTCATTTGTTCATTAGTTCATTTTTTCATTTGTTCATTTGTTCATTTGTTCATTTGTTCATTTGTTCACTTGTTCATTTGTTCATTTGTTCATTTGTTCATTTGTTCATTTGTTCATTGGTTCATTTCTTCATTCGTTCATTTGTTCATTTGTTCATTTGTTCATTTGTTCATTTGTTCATTTGTTCATTTGTTCATTTGTACATTTGTTCATTTGTTCATTTGTTCATTTGTTCATTTGTGCGATTGTCTATTCGCTCATTTGTTCATTCGTTCATTTGCCTAGTCGCTCATTTGTTCATTTGTTCGTTTGTTCATTTGTTCATTTGTTCATTTGGTTATTTGTTAATTTGGTTATTTGTTCAGTTGTTCATTTGTTCACTTGTTCATTTGTTCATTTATTCATTTGTTCATTTGTTCATTTGTTCATTTGTTCATTTGCTTATTTGTTCATTTGTTCACTTGTTCATTTGTTCATTTGTTCATTTGTTCATTCGTACATTTGTTCATTTGTTCATTTGTTCATTTGTTCATTTGTTCATTTGTTTATTTGTTCATTTGTGCGATTGTCTATTCGCTCATTTGTTCATTTGTTCATTTGTTCATTTGTTCATTTGTTCATTTGTTCATTTGTTCATTTGTTCATTTGTTCATTTGTTCATTTGTTCATTTGTTCATTTGTTCGTTTGTTCATTTGTTCATTTGTTCATTTGTTAATTTGTTCATTTGTTCATTTGTACATTTGTACATTTGTTCATATGTTCATTTGTTCATTTGTTCATTTGTTCATTTGTTCATTTGTTCATTTGTTCATTTGTTCATTTGTTCATTTGTTCATTTGTTCGTTTGTTCGTTTGTTCGTTTGTTCGTTTGTTCGTTTGTTCATTTGTTCATTTGTTCATTCGTTCATTTGATCATTTGTTCATTTGTTCATTTGTTCATTTGTTGACATGTTCACTTTTTCAATTGTTCATTTGTTCATTTGTTCATTTGTTCATTTGTTCATTCGTTCATTTGTTCATTTGATCATTTGTTCATTTGTTCATTTGTTCATTTGTTCATTTGTTCATTTGTTCAATTGTTCATTTGTTCATTTGTTCATTTGTTCATTTGTTCATTTGTTCATTTGTTCATTTGTTCATTTGTTCATTTGTTCATTTGTTCTTTTGTTCATTTGTTCATTTGTTCATTTGTTCGTTTGTTCAGTTGTTCATTTGTTCATTTGTTCATTCGTTCGATTGTCTATTCGCCAATTTGTTCATTCGTTCATTTGTTCATTTGATCATTTGTTCATTTGTTCATTTGTTCATTTGTTCATTTGTTCATTTGTTCATTTGTTCATTTGTTCATTTGTTCATTTGTTCATTTGTTCATTTGTTCATTTGTTCATTTGTTCATTTGTTTATTTGTTCATTTGTGCGATTGTCTATTCGCTCATTTGTTCATTTGTTCGTTTGTTCAGTTGTTCATTTGTTCATTTGTTCATTCGTTCGATTGTCTATTCGCCAATTTGTTCATTCGTTCATTTGTTCATTTGATCATTTGTTCATTTGTTCATTTGTTCCTTTGTTCATTTGTTCATTTGTTCATTTGTTCATTTGTTCATTTGTTCATTTGTTCATTTGTTCATTTGTTCATTTGTACATTTGTTCATTTGTTCATTTGTTCATTTGTTCATTTGTTCATTTGTTCATTTGTTCATTTGTGCGATTGTCTATTCGCTGATTTGTTCATTCGTTCATTTGTTCATTTGTTCATTTTGCTCGTTTTGTTCATTTGTTCATTTTGCTCGTTTTGCTCATTTGTTCATTTGTTCATTTGTTCATTTGTGCGATTGTCTATTCGCTCATTTGTTCATTCGTTCATTTGCCTATTCGCTCATTTGTTCATTTGTTCATTTGTTCGTTTGTTCAGTTGTTCATTTGTTCATTTGTTCATTTGTTCATTTGTTCATTTGTTCATTTGTTCATTGGTTCATTTCTTCATTCGTTCATTTGTTCATTTGTTCATTTGTTCATTTGTTCATTTGTTCATTTGTTCATTTGTTCATTTGTACATTTGTTCATTTGTTCATTTGTTCATTTGTTCATTTGTGCGATTGTCTATTCGCTCATTTGTTCATTCGTTCATTTGCCTAGTCGCTCATTTGTTCATTTGTTCGTTTGTTCATTTGTTCATTTGTTCATTTGGTTATTTGTTAATTTGGTTATTTGTTCAGTTGTTCATTTGTTCACTTGTTCATTTGTTCATTTATTCATTTGTTCATTTGTTCATTTGTTCATTTGTTCATTTGCTCATTTGATCATTTGTTCACTTGTTCATTTGTTCATTTGTTCATTTGTTCATTCGTTCATTTGTTCATTTGTTCATTTGTTCATTTGTTCATTTGTTCATTTGTTTATTTGTTCATTTGTGCGATTGTCTATTCGCTCATTTGTTCATTTGTTCATTTGTTCATTTGTTCATTTGTTCATTTGTTCATTTGTTCATTTGTTCATTTGTTCATTTGATCGTTTGTTCATTTGTTCATTTGTTCATTTGTTAATTTGTTCATTTGTTCATTTGTTCATTTGTTCATTTGTACATTTGTACATTTGTTCATTTGTTCATTTGTTCATTTGTTCATTTGTTCATTTGTTCATTTGTTCATTTGTTCATTTGTTCATTTGTTCATTTGTTCATTTGTTCATTTGTTCGTTTGTTCGTTTGTTCGTTTGTTCGTTTGTTCGTTTGATCGTTTGTTCATTTGTTCATTCGTTCATTTGATCATTTGATCATTTGTTCATTTGTTCATTTGTTGACATGTTCACTTTTTCAATTGTTCATTTGTTCATTTGTTCATTTGTTCATTTGTTCATTCGTTCATTTGTTCATTTGATCATTTGTTCATTTGTTCATTTGTTCATTTGTTCATTTGTTCATTTGTTCAATTGTTCATTTGTTCATTTGTTCATTTGTTCATTTGTTCATTTGTTCATTTGTTCATTTGTTCATTTGTTCATTTGTTCATTTGTTCATTTGTTCATTTGTTCATTTGTTCTTTTGTTCATTTGTTCATTTGTTCATTTGTTCGTTTGTTCAGTTGTTCATTTGTTCATTTGTTCATTCGTTCGATTGTCTATTCGCCAATTTGTTCATTCGTTCATTTGTTCATTTGATCATTTGTTCATTTGTTCATTTGTTCATTTGTTCATTTGTTCATTTGTTCATTTGTTCATTTGTTCATTTGTTCATTTGTTCATTTGTTCATTTGTTCATTTGTTCATTTGTTCATTTGTTCATTTGTTTATTTGTTCATTTGTGCGATTGTCTATTCGCTCATTTGTTCATTTGTTCGTTTGTTCAGTTGTTCATTTGTTCATTTGTTCATTCGTTCGATTGTCTATTCGCCAATTTGTTCATTCGTTCATTCGTTCATTTGATCATTTGTTCATTTGTTCATTTGTTCATTTGTTCATTTGTTCATTTGTTCATTTGTTCATTTGTTCATTTGTTCATTTGTTCATTTGTTCATTTGTTCATTTGTTCATTTGTGCGATTGTCTATTCGCTGATTTGTTCATTCGTTCATTTGTTCATTTGTTCATTTTGCTCGTTTCGTTCATTTGTTCATTTTGCTCGTTTTGCTCATTTGTTCATTTGTTCATTTGTTCATTTGTGCGATTGTCTATTCGCTCATTTGTTCATTCGTTCATTTGCCTATTCGCTCATTTGTTCATTTGTTCATTTGTTCGTTTGTTCATTTGTTCATTTGTTCATTTGTTCATTTGTTCATTTGTTCATTTGTTCATTTGTTCATTTGTTCATTTGTTCATTTGTGCGATTGTCTATTCGCTCATTTGTTCATTCGTTCATTTGCCAATTCGCTCATTTGTTCATTTGTTAATTTGTTCGTTTGTTCATTTGTTCATTTGTTCATTTGTTCATTTGTCCATTTGTTCATTTGTTCATTTGTTCATTTGTTCATTTGTTCATTTGTTCATTTGTTCATTTGTTCATTAGTTCATTTGTTCATTTGTTCATTTGTTCATTTGTTCATTTGTTCATTTGTTCGTTTGTTCGTTTGTTCGTTTGTTCATTTGATCATTCGTTCATTTGTTCATTTGTTCATTTGTTCATTTGTTCATTTGTTCATTTGATCATTTGTTCATTTGTTCATTTGTTCATTTGTTCATTTGTTCATTTCTTCATTTGTTCATTTGTTCATTTGTTCATTTGTTCATTTGTCCATTTGTTCATTTGTCCATTTGTTCATTTGTTCATTTGTTCATTTGTACATTTGTTCATTTGTTCATTTGTTCATTTGTTCATTTGTTCATTTGTTCGTTTGTTCGTTTGTTCATTTGTTCGTTTGTTCGTTTGTTCATTTGATCATTCGTCCATTTGTTCATTTGTTCATTTGTTCATTTGTTCATTTGTTCATTTGTTCATTTGTTCATTTGTTCATTTGTTCATTTGTTCACTTGTTCATTTGTTCATTTGTTCATTTGTTCATTTGTTCATTTGTTCATTTGTTCATTTGTTCATTTGTTCATTCGTTCATTTGTTCATTTGTTCATTTGTTCATTTGTTCATTTGTTCATTTGTTCATTTGTTCATTTGTTCATTTGTTCATTTGTACATTTGTTCATTTGTTCATTTGTTCAGTTGTTCATTTGTTCACTTGTTCACTTGTTCATTTGTTCACTTTTTCATTTGTTCATTTGTTCACTTGTTCATTTGTTCACTTGTGTATTTCTTCATTTGTTCACTTGTGTATTTCTTCATTTGTTCATTTGTTCATTTGTTCATTTGTTCATATGTTCAACTGTTCATTTGTTCATTTGCTCATTTGTTCATTTGTTCATTTGTTCATTTGTTCATTTGATCATTTGTTCATATGTACATTTGTTCATTTGTTCTTTTGTTCATTTGTTCGTTTGTTCGTTTGTTCATTTGTTCGTTTGTTCGTTTGTTCATTTGATCATTCGTTCATTTGTTCATTTGTTCATTTGTTCATTTGTTCATTTGTTCATTTGTTCATTTGTTCATTTGTTCATTTGTTCATTTGTTCATTTGTTCATATGTACATTTGTTCATTTGTTCTTTTGTTCATTTGTTCGTTTGTTCGTTTGTTCGTTTGTTCGTTTGTTCGTTTGTTCGTTTGTTCATTTGTTCATTTGTTCTTTTGTTCATTTGTTCATTTGTTCATTTGTTCACTTGTGTATTTCTTCATTTGTTCATTTGTTCATATGTTTATTTCTTCATTTGTTCATTTGTTCATTTGTTCATTTGTTCATTTGTTCATTTGTTCATTTGTTCATTTGTTCATTTGTTCATTTGTTCATTTGTTCATTTGTTCATTTTTTCATTTTTTCATTTGTTCATTTGTTCATTTGTGCATTTGTTCATTTGTTCATTTGTTCATTTGTTCATTTGTTCATTTGTTCATTTGTTCATTTGTTCATTTGTTCATTTGTTCATTTGTGCATTTGTTCATTTGTTCATTTGTTCATTTGTTCATTTGTTCATTTGTTCATTTGTTCATTTGTTCATTTGTTCATTTGTTCATTTGTTCATTTGTTCATTTGTTCATTTGTTCATTTGTTCATTTGTTCATTTGTTCATTTGTTCATTTGTTCATTTGTTCATTTCTTCATTTCTTCATTTGTTCATTTCTTCATTTGTTCATTTGTTCATTTGTTCATTTGCTCATTTGTTCGTTTGTTCGTTTGCTCATTTTGCTCATTTGTTCATTTGTTCATTTGTTCATTAGTTCATTTTTTCATTTGTTCACTTGTTCATTTGTTCATTTGTTCATTTGTTCATTTGTTCATTTGTTCATTCGTTCATTCGTTCATTTGTTCATTTGTTCATTTGTTCATTTGTTCATTTGTTCATTTGTTCATTTGTACATTTGTTCATTTGTTCATTTGTACAATTGTTCATTTGTTCATTTGTTCATTTGTTCATTTGTTCATTTGTTCATTTGTTCATTTGTTCGTTTGTTCATTTGTTCATTTGTTCATTTGTTAATTTGTTCATTTGTTCATTTGTTCATTTGTTCACTTGTTCATTTGTTCATTTGTTCATTTGTTCATTTGTTCATTTGTTCATTTGTTCATTTGTTCATATGTTCATTTGTTCACTTGTTCATTTGTTCATTTGTTCATTTGTTCATTTGTTCATTTGTTCATTTGTTCATATGTTCATATGTTCATTTGTTCATTTGTTCATTTGCTCATTTGTTCATTTGTTCATTTGTTCATTTGTTCATTTGTTCATTTGTTCATTTGTTCATTTGTTCATTTGTTCATTTGTTCATTTGGTTATTTGTTCAGTCGTTCATTCGTTCATTTGTTCATTTGTTCATTTGATCATTTGTTCATTTGTTCGTTTGTTCGTTTGTTCCTTTGTTCATTTGTTCATTTGTTCATTTGTTCATTTGTTCATTTGTTCATTTGTTCATTTGTTCATTTGTACATTTGTTCATTTGTTCATTTGTTCGTTTGTTCGTTTGTTCGTTTGTTCATTTGTTCGTTTGCTCATTTGTTCGTTTGTTCATTTGTTCATTTGTTCATTTCTTCATTTCTTCATTAGTTCATTTTTTCATTTTTTCATTTGTTCATTTGTTCACTTGTTCATTTGTTCATTTGTTCATTTGTTCATTTGTACATTTGTTCATTTGTTCATTTGTTCATTTGTTCATTTGTGCGATTGTCTATTCGCTCATTTGTTCATTCGTTCATTTGCCTAGTCGCTCATTTGTTCATTTGTTCATTTGTTCATTTGTTCATTTGTTCATTTGCTTATTTGTTCATTTGTTCACTTGTTCATTTGTTCATTTGTTCATTTGTTCATTCGTACATTTGTTCATTTGTTCATTTGTTCATTTGTTCATTTGTTCATTTGTTTATTTGTTCATTTGTGCGATTGTCTATTCGCTCATTTGTTCATTTGTTCATTTGTTCATTTGTTCATTTGTTCATTTGTTCATTTGTTCATTTGTTCATTTGTTCATTTGTTCATTTGTTCATTTGTTCGTTTGTTCATTTGTTCATTTGTTCATTTGTTAATTTGTTCATTTGTTCATTTGTACATTTGTACATTTGTTCATATGTTCATTTGTTCATTTGTTCATTTGTTCATTTGTTCATTTGTTCATTTGTTCATTTGTTCATTTGTTCATTTGTTCATTTGTTCGTTTGTTCGTTTGTTCGTTTGTTCGTTTGTTCGTTTGTTCATTTGTTCATTTGTTCATTCGTTCATTTGATCATTTGTTCATTTGTTCATTTGTTCATTTGTTGACATGTTCACTTTTTCAATTGTTCATTTGTTCATTTGTTCATTTGTTCATTTGTTCATTCGTTCATTTGTTCATTTGATCATTTGTTCATTTGTTCATTTGTTCATTTGTTCATTTGTTCATTTGTTCAATTGTTCATTTGTTCATTTGTTCATTTGTTCATTTGTTCATTTGTTCATTTGTTCATTTGTTCATTTGTTCATTTGTTCATTTGTTCTTTTGTTCATTTGTTCATTTGTTCATTTGTTCGTTTGTTCAGTTGTTCATTTGTTCATTTGTTCATTCGTTCGATTGTCTATTCGCCAATTTGTTCATTCGTTCATTTGTTCATTTGATCATTTGTTCATTTGTTCATTTGTTCATTTGTTCATTTGTTCATTTGTTCATTTGTTCATTTGTTCATTTGTTCATTTGTTCATTTGTTCATTTGTTCATTTGTTCATTTGTTCATTTGTTCATTTGTTCATTTGTTCATTTGTTTATTTGTTCATTTGTGCGATTGTCTATTCGCTCATTTGTTCATTTGTTCGTTTGTTCAGTTGTTCATTTGTTCATTTGTTCATTCGTTCGATTGTCTATTCGCCAATTTGTTCATTCGTTCATTTGTTCATTTGATCATTTGTTCATTTGTTCATTTGTTCATTTGTTCATTTGTTCATTTGTTCATTTGTTCATTTGTTCATTTGTTCATTTGTTCATTTGTTCATTTGTTCATTTGTTCATTTGTTCATTTGTTCATTTGTTCATTTGTTCATTTGTTCATTTGTTCATTTGTTCATTTGTTCATTTGTTCATTTGTTCATTTGTGCGATTGTCTATTCGCTGATTTGTTCATTCGTTCATTTGTTCATTTGTTCATTTTGCTCGTTTTGTTCATTTGTTCATTTTGCTCGTTTTGCTCATTTGTTCATTTGTTCATTTGTTCATTTGTGCGATTGTCTATTCGCTCATTTGTTCATTCGTTCATTTGCCTATTCGCTCATTTGTTCATTTGTTCATTTGTTCGTTTGTTCAGTTGTTCATTTGTTCATTTGTTCATTTGTTCATTTGTTCATTTGTTCATTTGTTCATTTGTGCGATTGTCTATTCGCTCATTTGTTCATTCGTTCATTTGCCTAGTCGCTCATTTGTTCATTTGTTCGTTTGTTCATTTGTTCATTTTGCTCGTTTTGCTCATTTGTTCATTTGTTCATTTGTTCATTTGTGCGATTGTCTATTCGCTCATTTGTTCATTCGTTCATTTGCCTATTCGCTCATTTGTTCATTTGTTCATTTGTTCGTTTGTTCATTTGTTCATTTGTCCATTTGTTCATTTGTTCATTTGTTCATTTGTTCATTTGTTCATTTGTTCATTTGTTCATTTGTGCGATTGTCTATTCGCTCATTTGTTCATTCGTTCATTTGCCAATTCGCTCATTTGTTCATTTGTTAATTTGTTCGTTTGTTCATTTGTTCATTTGTTCATTTGTTCATTTGTCCATTTGTTCATTTGTTCATTTGTTCATTTGTTCATTTGTTCATTTGTTCATTTGTTCATTTGTTCATTAGTTCATTTGTTCATTTGTTCATTTGTTCATTTGTTCATTTGTTCATTTGTTCGTTTGTTCGTTTGTTCGTTTGTTCATTTGATCATTCGTTCATTTGTTCATTTGTTCATTTGTTCATTTGTTCATTTGTTCATTTGATCATTTGTTCATTTGTTCATTTGTTCATTTGTTCATTTGTTCATTTGTTCATTTCTTCATTTGTTCATTTGTTCATTTGTTCATTTGTTCATTTGTCCATTTGTTCATTTGTCCATTTGTTCATTTGTTCATTTGTTCATTTGTACATTTGTTCATTTGTTCATTTGTTCATTTGTTCATTTGTTCATTTGTTCGTTTGTTCGTTTGTTCATTTGTTCGTTTGTTCGTTTGTTCATTTGATCATTCGTCCATTTGTTCATTTGTTCATTAGTTCATTTGTTCATTTGTTCATTTGTTCATTTGTTCATTTGCCAATTCGCTCATTTGTTCATTTGTTAATTTGTTCGTTTGTTCATTTGTTCATTTGTTCATTTGTTCATTTGTCCATTTGTTCATTTGTTCATTTGTTCATTTGTTCATTTGTTCATTTGTTCATTTGTTCATTAGTTCATTTGTTCATTTGTTCATTTGTTCATTTGTTCATTTGTTCATTTGTTCGTTTGTTCGTTTGTTCGTTTGTTCATTTGATCATTCGTTCATTTGTTCATTTGTTCATTTGTTCATTTGTTCATTTGTTCATTTGATCATTTGTACATTTGTTCATTTGTTCATTTGTTCAGTTGTTCATTTGTTCACTTGTTCACTTGTTCATTTGTTCACTTTTTCATTTGTTCATTTGTTCACTTGTTCATTTGTTCACTTGTGTATTTCTTCATTTGTTCACTTGTGTATTTCTTCATTTGTTCATTTGTTCATTTGTTCATTTGTTCATATGTTCAACTGTTCATTTGTTCATTTGCTCATTTGTTCATTTGTTCATTTGTTCATTTGTTCATTTGATCATTTGTTCATATGTACATTTGTTCATTTGTTCTTTTGTTCATTTGTTCGTTTGTTCGTTTGTTCATTTGTTCGTTTGTTCGTTTGTTCATTTGATCATTCGTTCATTTGTTCATTTGTTCATTTGTTCATTTGTTCATTTGTTCATTTGTTCATTTGTTCATTTGTTCATTTGTTCATTTGTTCATATGTACATTTGTTCATTTGTTCTTTTGTTCATTTGTTCGTTTGTTCGTTTGTTCGTTTGTTCGTTTGTTCGTTTGTTCGTTTGTTCATTTGTTCATTTGTTCTTTTGTTCATTTGTTCATTTGTTCATTTGTTCACTTGTGTATTTCTTCATTTGTTCATTTGTTCATATGTTTATTTCTTCATTTGTTCATTTGTTCATTTGTTCATTTGTTCATTTGTTCATTTGTTCATTTGTTCATTTGTTCATTTGTTCATTTTTTCATTTTTTCATTTGTTCATTTGTTCATTTGTGCATTTGTTCATTTGTTCATTTGTTCATTTGTTCATTTGTTCATTTGTTCATTTGTGCATTTGTTCATTTGTTCATTTGTTCATTTGTTCATTTGTTCATTTGTTCATTTGTTCATTTGTTCATTTGTTCATTTGTTCATTTGTTCATTTGTTCATTTGTTCATTTGTTCATTTGTTCATTTGTTCATTTGTTCATTTGTTCATTTCTTCATTTCTTCATTTGTTCATTTCTTCATTTGTTCATTTGTTCATTTGTTCATTTGCTTATTTGTTCGTTTGTTCGTTTGCTCATTTTGCTCATTTGTTCATTTGTTCATTTGTTCATTAGTTCATTTTTTCATTTGTTCACTTGTTCATTTGTTCATTTGTTCATTTGTTCATTTGTTCATTTGTTCATTCGTTCATTCGTTCATTTGTTCATTTGTTCATTTGTTCATTTGTTCATTTGTTCATTTGTTCATTTGTACATTTGTTCATTTGTTCATTTGTACAATTGTTCATTTGTTCATTTGTTCATTTGTTCATTTGTTCATTTGTTCATTTGTTCATTTGTTCGTTTGTTCATTTGTTCATTTGTTCATTTGTTAATTTGTTCATTTGTTCATTTGTTCATTTGTTCACTTGTTCATTTGTTCATTTGTTCATTTGTTCATTTGTTCATTTGTTCATTTGTTCATTTGTTCATATGTTCATTTGTTCACTTGTTCATTTGTTCATTTGTTCATTTGTTCATTTGTTCATTTGTTCATTTGTTCATATGTTCATATGTTCATTTGTTCATTTGTTCATTTGCTCATTTGTTCATTTGTTCATTTGTTCATTTGTTCATTTGTTCATTTGTTCATTTGTTCATTTGTTCATTTGTTCATTTGTTCATTTGGTTATTTGTTCAGTCGTTCATTCGTTCATTTGTTCATTTGTTCATTTGATCATTTGTTCATTTGTTCGTTTGTTCGTTTGTTCCTTTGTTCATTTGTTCATTTGTTCATTTGTTCATTTGTTCATTTGTTCATTTGTTCATTTGTTCATTTGTTCATTTGTACATTTGTTCATTTGTTCATTTGTTCGTTTGTTCGTTTGTTCGTTTGTTCATTTGTTCGTTTGCTCATTTGTTCGTTTGTTCATTTGTTCATTTGTTCATTTCTTCATTTCTTCATTAGTTCATTTTTTCATTTTTTCATTTGTTCATTTGTTCACTTGTTCATTTGTTCATTTGTTCATTTGTACATTTGTTCATTCGTTCATTTGTTCATTTGTTCATTTGTTCATTTGTTCATTTGTTCATTTGTTCATTTGTTCATTTGTTCATTTGTTCATTTGTTCATTTGTTCATTTATTCATTTGTTCATTTGTTCATTTGTTCATTTGTTCATTTGTTCATTTGTTCATTTGTTCATTTGTTCATTTGTTCATTTGTTCATTTGTTCATTTGTTCATTTGTTCATTTGTTCATTTGTTCATTTGTTCATTTGTTCATTTGTTCATTTGTACATTTGTTCATTTGTCCATTTGCGCGATTGTCTATTGGCTCATTTGTTCATTCGTTCATTTGCCTATTCGCTCATTTGTTCATTTGTTCATTTGTCCATTTGCGCGATTGTCTATTGGCTCATTTGTTCATTCGTTCATTTGCCTATTCGCTCATTTGTTCATTTGTTCATTTGTTCAGTTGTACATTTGTTCAGTTGTACATTTGTTCATTTGTTCATTTGTTCATTTGTTCATTTGTACATTTGTTCATTTGTCCATTTGTCCATTTGTTCATTTGTTCATTTGTTCATTTGTTCATTTGTTCATTTGTTCATTTGTTCCTTTGTTCATTTGTTCATTTGTTCATTTGTTCATTTGTTCATTTGTTCATTTGTTCATTTGTTCATTTGTTCATTTGTTCATTTGTTCATTTGTTCATTTGTTCATTTGTTCATTTGTTCATTTGTTCATTTGTTCATTTGTTCATTTGTTCATTTGTTCATTTGTTCATTTGTTCATTTGTTCATTTGTTCATTTGTACATTTGTTCATTTGTTCATTTGTTCATTTGTTCATTTGTCCGTTTGTTCATTTGTTCCTTTTGCTCATTTTGCTCATTTGTTCATTTGTTCAGTTGTACATTTGTTCAGTTGTACATTTGTTCATTTGTTCATTTGTTCATTTGTTCATTTGTACATTTGTTCATTTGTCCATTTGTTCATTTGTTCATTTGTTCATTTGTTCATTTGTTCATTTGTTCATTTGTTCCTTTGTTCATTTGTTCATTTGTTCATTTGTTCATTTGTTCATTTGTTCATTTGTTCATTTGTTCATTTGTTCATTTGTTCATTTGTTCATTTGTTCATTTGTTCATTTGTTCATTTGTTCATTTGTTCATTTGTTCATTTGTTCATTTGTTCATTTGTTCATTTGTTCATTTGTTCATTTGTTCATTTGTTCATTTGTACATTTGTTCATTTGTTCATTTGTTCATTTGTTCATTTGTCCGTTTGTTCATTTGTTCCTTTTGCTCATTTTGCTCATTTGTTCATTTGTTCATTTGTTCATTTGTTCATTTGTTCATTTGTTCATTTGTTCATTTGTTCATTTGTTCATTTGTTCATTTGTTCATTTGTTCATTTGTTCATTTGTTCATTTGTTCCTTTGTTCATTTGTTCATTTGTTCATTTGTTCATTTGTTCATTTGTTCATTTGTTCATTTGTTCATTTGTTCCTTTGTTCATTTGTTCATTTGTTCATTTGTTCATTTGTTCATTTGTTCATTTGTTCATTTGTTCATTTGTTCATTTGTTCATTTGTTCATTTGTTCATTTGTTCATTTGTTCATTTGTTCATTTGTTCATTTGTTCATTTGTTCATTTGTTCATTTGTTCATTTGTTCATTTGTTCATTTGTTCATTTGTTCATTTGTACATTTGTTCATTTGTTCATTTGTTCATTTGTTCATTTGTTCGTTTGTTCATTTGTTCCTTTTGCTCATTTTGCTCATTTGTTCATTTGTTCATTTGTTCATTTCTTGATTTGTTCATTAGTTCATTTTTTCATTTGTTCATTTGTTCATTTGTTCACTTGTTCATTTGTTCATTTGTTCATTTGTTCATTTGTTCATTTGTTCATTTGTTCATTTGTTCATTTGTTCATTTGTTCATTCGTTCGTTTGTTCATTTGTTGATTTGTTGATTTGTTCATTTGTTCATTTGTTCATTTGTTCATTTGTTCATTTGTTCATTTGTACAATTGTTCATTTGTTCATTTGTTCAGTTGTTCATTTGTTCACTCGTTCTCTTGTTCATTTGTTCACTTGTTCATTTGTTCATTTGTTCACTTGTTCATTTGTTCACTTGTGTATTTCTTCATTTGTTCATTTGTTCATTTGTTCATATGTTCATTTGTTCATTTGTTCATTTGCTCATTTGTTCATTTGTTCATTTGTTCATTTGTTCATTTGTTCATTTGTTCATTTGTTTATTTGTTCATATGTTCATTTGTTCATTTGTTCATTTGCTCATTTGTTCATTTGTTCATTTGTTCATTTGTTCATTTGTTCATTTGTTCATTTGTTCATTTGTTCATTTGTTCATTTGTTCATTTGTTCATTCGCTCATTTGTTCATACGTTCATTTGTTCATTTTGCTCATATTGCTCATTTGTGCGATTGTCTATTCGCTCATTTGTTCATTCGCTCATTTGTTCATTCGCTCATTTGTTCATTCGCTCATTTGTTCATTCGTTCATTTGTTCATTTGTTCATTTTGCTCATATTGCTCATTTGTTCATTTGTTCATTTGTTCATTTGTTCATTTGTGCGATTGTCTATTCGCTCATCTGTTCATTCGTTCATTTGGCTATTCGCTCATCTGTTCATTCGTTCATTTGTTCATTTGTACATTTGTTCATTTGTTCATTTGTTCATTTGTTCATTTGGTTATTTGTTCATTCGTTCATTCGTTCATTTGTTCATTTGTTCATTTGATCATTTGTTCATTTGTTCATTTGTTCGTTTGTTCGTTTGTTCGTTTGTTCATTTGTTCATTTGTTCATTTGTTCATTTGTTCATTTGTTCATTTGTTCATTTGTTCATTTGTTCATTTGTTCATTTGTGCGATTGTCTATTCGCTCATCTGTTCATTCGTTCATTTGGCTATTCGCTCATCTGTTCATGCGTTCATTTGTTCATTTGTTCATTTGTTCATTTGTTCATTTGTTCATTTGTTCATTTGGTTATTTGTTCATTCGTTCATTCGTTCATTTGTTCATTTGTTCATTTGATCATTTGTTCATTTGTTCGTTTGTTCGTTTGTTCGTTTGTTCATTTGTTCATTTGTTCATTTGTTCATTTGTTCATTTGTTCATTTGTTCATTTGTTCATTTGTTCATTTGTTCATTTGTTCATTTGTTCATTTGTTCATTTGTTCATTTGTTCATTTGTTCATTTGTTCATTTGTTCATTTGATCATTTGTTCATATGTTCATTTGTTCATTTGTTCATTTGTTCATATGTTCATTTGTTCATTTGTTCATTTGCTCATTTGTTCATTTGTTCATTTGTTCATTTGTTCATTTGTTCATTTGTTCATTTGTTCATTTGTTCATTTGTTCATTTGTTCATTTGTTCATTTGTTCATTTGTTCATTTGTTCATTTGTTCATTTGTTCATTTGTTCATTTGTTCATTTGTTCATTTGTTCATTTGTTCATTTGTTCATTTGTTCATTTGTTCATTTGTTCATTTGTTCATTTGTTCATTTGTTCATTTGTTCATTTGTTCATTTGTTCATTTGTTCATTTGTTCGTTTGTTCGTTTGTTCGTTTGTTCGTTTGTTCGTTTGTTCGTTTGTTCGTTTGTTCGTTTGTTCGTTTGTTCGTTTGTTCGTTTGTTCGTTTGTTCGTTTGTTCGTTTGTTCGTTTGTTCGTTTGTTCGTTTGTTCGTTTGTTCGTTTGTTCGTTTGTTCGTTTGTTCGTTTGTTCGTTTGTTCGTTTGTTCGTTTGTTCGTTTGTTCGTTTGTTCGTTTGTTCGTTTGTTCGTTTGTTCGTTTGTTCGTTTGTTCGTTTGTTCGTTTGTTCGTTTGTTCGTTTGTTCGTTTGTTCGTTTGTTCGTTTGTTCGTTTGTTCGTTTGTTCGTTTGTTCGTTTGTTCGTTTGTTCGTTTGTTCGTTTGTTCATTTGTTCGTTTGTTCATTTGTTCATTTGTTCATTTGTTCATTTGTTCATTTGTTCATTTGTTCATTTGTTCATTTGTTCATTTGTTCATTTGTTCATTTGTTCATTTGTTCATTTCTTCATTTGTTCATTTCTTCATTTGTTCATTTGCTCATTTGTTCGTTTGCTCATTTTGTTCATTTGTTCGTTTGTTCATTTGTTCGTTTGTTCGTTTGTTCGTTTGCTCGTTTGTTCGTTTGTTCATTTGTTCCTTTGCTCATTTGTTCATTTGTTCATTTGTTCATTTGTTCATTTGTTCATTTGTTCATTTGTTCATTTGTTCATTTGTTCATTTGGTTATTTGTTCATTCGTTCATTCGTTCATTTGTTCATTTGTTCATTTGATCATTTGTTCATTTGTTCATTTGTTCATTTGCTCATTTGTTCATTTGTTCATTTGTTCATTTGTTCATTTGTTCATTTGTTCATTTGTTCATTTGTTCATTTGTTCGTTTGTTCGTTTGTTCATTTGTTCGTTTGCTCATTTGTTCATTTGTTCATTTGTTCATATGTTCATATGTTCATTTGTTCATTTGTTCATTTGCTCATTTGTTCATTTGTTCATTTGTTCATTTGTTCATTTGTTCATTTGTTCATTTGTTCATTTGTTCATTTGTTCATTTGTTCATTTGGTTATTTGTTCAGTCGTTCATTCGTTCATTTGTTCATTTGTTCATTTGATCATTTGTTCATTTGTTCGTTTGTTCGTTTGTTCCTTTGTTCATTTGTTCATTTGTTCATTTGTTCATTTGTTCATTTGTTCATTTGTTCATTTGTTCATTTGTTCATTTGTACATTTGTTCATTTGTTCATTTGTTCGTTTGTTCGTTTGTTCGTTTGTTCATTTGTTCGTTTGCTCATTTGTTCGTTTGTTCATTTGTTCATTTGTTCATTTCTTCATTTCTTCATTAGTTCATTTTTTCATTTTTTCATTTGTTCATTTGTTCACTTGTTCATTTGTTCATTTGTTCATTTGTACATTTGTTCATTCGTTCATTTGTTCATTTGTTCATTTGTTCATTTGTTCATTTGTTCATTTGTTCATTTGTTCATTTGTTCATTTGTTCATTTGTTCATTTGTTCATTTATTCATTTGTTCATTTGTTCATTTGTTCATTTGTTCATTTGTTCATTTGTTCATTTGTTCATTTGTTCATTTGTTCATTTGTTCATTTGTTCATTTGTTCATTTGTTCATTTGTTCATTTGTTCATTTGTTCATTTGTTCATTTGTTCATTTGTACATTTGTTCATTTGTCCATTTGCGCGATTGTCTATTGGCTCATTTGTTCATTCGTTCATTTGCCTATTCGCTCATTTGTTCATTTGTTCATTTGTCCATTTGCGCGATTGTCTATTGGCTCATTTGTTCATTCGTTCATTTGCCTATTCGCTCATTTGTTCATTTGTTCATTTGTTCAGTTGTACATTTGTTCAGTTGTACATTTGTTCATTTGTTCATTTGTTCATTTGTTCATTTGTACATTTGTTCATTTGTCCATTTGTCCATTTGTTCATTTGTTCATTTGTTCATTTGTTCATTTGTTCATTTGTTCATTTGTTCCTTTGTTCATTTGTTCATTTGTTCATTTGTTCATTTGTTCATTTGTTCATTTGTTCATTTGTTCATTTGTTCATTTGTTCATTTGTTCATTTGTTCATTTGTTCATTTGTTCATTTGTTCATTTGTTCATTTGTTCATTTGTTCATTTGTTCATTTGTTCATTTGTTCATTTGTTCATTTGTTCATTTGTTCATTTGTACATTTGTTCATTTGTTCATTTGTTCATTTGTTCATTTGTCCGTTTGTTCATTTGTTCCTTTTGCTCATTTTGCTCATTTGTTCATTTGTTCAGTTGTACATTTGTTCAGTTGTACATTTGTTCATTTGTTCATTTGTTCATTTGTTCATTTGTACATTTGTTCATTTGTCCATTTGTTCATTTGTTCATTTGTTCATTTGTTCATTTGTTCATTTGTTCATTTGTTCCTTTGTTCATTTGTTCATTTGTTCATTTGTTCATTTGTTCATTTGTTCATTTGTTCATTTGTTCATTTGTTCATTTGTTCATTTGTTCATTTGTTCATTTGTTCATTTGTTCATTTGTTCATTTGTTCATTTGTTCATTTGTTCATTTGTTCATTTGTTCATTTGTTCATTTGTTCATTTGTTCATTTGTTCATTTGTACATTTGTTCATTTGTTCATTTGTTCATTTGTTCATTTGTCCGTTTGTTCATTTGTTCCTTTTGCTCATTTTGCTCATTTGTTCATTTGTTCATTTGTTCATTTGTTCATTTGTTCATTTGTTCATTTGTTCATTTGTTCATTTGTTCATTTGTTCATTTGTTCATTTGTTCATTTGTTCATTTGTTCATTTGTTCCTTTGTTCATTTGTTCATTTGTTCATTTGTTCATTTGTTCATTTGTTCATTTGTTCATTTGTTCATTTGTTCCTTTGTTCATTTGTTCATTTGTTCATTTGTTCATTTGTTCATTTGTTCATTTGTTCATTTGTTCATTTGTTCATTTGTTCATTTGTTCATTTGTTCATTTGTTCATTTGTTCATTTGTTCATTTGTTCATTTGTTCATTTGTTCATTTGTTCATTTGTTCATTTGTTCATTTGTTCATTTGTTCATTTGTTCATTTGTACATTTGTTCATTTGTTCATTTGTTCATTTGTTCATTTGTTCGTTTGTTCATTTGTTCCTTTTGCTCATTTTGCTCATTTGTTCATTTGTTCATTTGTTCATTTCTTGATTTGTTCATTAGTTCATTTTTTCATTTGTTCATTTGTTCATTTGTTCACTTGTTCATTTGTTCATTTGTTCATTTGTTCATTTGTTCATTTGTTCATTTGTTCATTTGTTCATTTGTTCATTTGTTCATTCGTTCGTTTGTTCATTTGTTGATTTGTTGATTTGTTCATTTGTTCATTTGTTCATTTGTTCATTTGTTCATTTGTTCATTTGTACAATTGTTCATTTGTTCATTTGTTCAGTTGTTCATTTGTTCACTCGTTCTCTTGTTCATTTGTTCACTTGTTCATTTGTTCATTTGTTCACTTGTTCATTTGTTCACTTGTGTATTTCTTCATTTGTTCATTTGTTCATTTGTTCATATGTTCATTTGTTCATTTGTTCATTTGCTCATTTGTTCATTTGTTCATTTGTTCATTTGTTCATTTGTTCATTTGTTCATTTGTTTATTTGTTCATATGTTCATTTGTTCATTTGTTCATTTGCTCATTTGTTCATTTGTTCATTTGTTCATTTGTTCATTTGTTCATTTGTTCATTTGTTCATTTGTTCATTTGTTCATTTGTTCATTTGTTCATTCGCTCATTTGTTCATACGTTCATTTGTTCATTTTGCTCATATTGCTCATTTGTGCGATTGTCTATTCGCTCATTTGTTCATTCGCTCATTTGTTCATTCGCTCATTTGTTCATTCGCTCATTTGTTCATTCGTTCATTTGTTCATTTGTTCATTTTGCTCATATTGCTCATTTGTTCATTTGTTCATTTGTTCATTTGTTCATTTGTGCGATTGTCTATTCGCTCATCTGTTCATTCGTTCATTTGGCTATTCGCTCATCTGTTCATTCGTTCATTTGTTCATTTGTACATTTGTTCATTTGTTCATTTGTTCATTTGTTCATTTGGTTATTTGTTCATTCGTTCATTCGTTCATTTGTTCATTTGTTCATTTGATCATTTGTTCATTTGTTCATTTGTTCGTTTGTTCGTTTGTTCGTTTGTTCATTTGTTCATTTGTTCATTTGTTCATTTGTTCATTTGTTCATTTGTTCATTTGTTCATTTGTTCATTTGTTCATTTGTGCGATTGTCTATTCGCTCATCTGTTCATTCGTTCATTTGGCTATTCGCTCATCTGTTCATGCGTTCATTTGTTCATTTGTTCATTTGTTCATTTGTTCATTTGTTCATTTGTTCATTTGGTTATTTGTTCATTCGTTCATTCGTTCATTTGTTCATTTGTTCATTTGATCATTTGTTCATTTGTTCGTTTGTTCGTTTGTTCGTTTGTTCATTTGTTCATTTGTTCATTTGTTCATTTGTTCATTTGTTCATTTGTTCATTTGTTCATTTGTTCATTTGTTCATTTGTTCATTTGTTCATTTGTTCATTTGTTCATTTGTTCATTTGTTCATTTGTTCATTTGTTCATTTGATCATTTGTTCATATGTTCATTTGTTCATTTGTTCATTTGTTCATATGTTCATTTGTTCATTTGTTCATTTGCTCATTTGTTCATTTGTTCATTTGTTCATTTGTTCATTTGTTCATTTGTTCATTTGTTCATTTGTTCATTTGTTCATTTGTTCATTTGTTCATTTGTTCATTTGTTCATTTGTTCATTTGTTCATTTGTTCATTTGTTCATTTGTTCATTTGTTCATTTGTTCATTTGTTCATTTGTTCATTTGTTCATTTGTTCATTTGTTCATTTGTTCATTTGTTCATTTGTTCATTTGTTCATTTGTTCATTTGTTCATTTGTTCATTTGTTCGTTTGTTCGTTTGTTCGTTTGTTCGTTTGTTCGTTTGTTCGTTTGTTCGTTTGTTCGTTTGTTCGTTTGTTCGTTTGTTCGTTTGTTCGTTTGTTCGTTTGTTCGTTTGTTCGTTTGTTCGTTTGTTCGTTTGTTCGTTTGTTCGTTTGTTCGTTTGTTCGTTTGTTCGTTTGTTCGTTTGTTCGTTTGTTCGTTTGTTCGTTTGTTCGTTTGTTCGTTTGTTCGTTTGTTCGTTTGTTCGTTTGTTCGTTTGTTCGTTTGTTCGTTTGTTCGTTTGTTCGTTTGTTCGTTTGTTCGTTTGTTCGTTTGTTCGTTTGTTCGTTTGTTCGTTTGTTCGTTTGTTCGTTTGTTCGTTTGTTCGTTTGTTCATTTGTTCGTTTGTTCATTTGTTCGTTTGTTCATTTGTTCATTTGTTCATTTGTTCATTTGTTCATTTGTTCATTTGTTCATTTGTTCATTTGTTCATTTGTTCATTTGTTCATTTGTTCATTTGTTCATTTCTTCATTTGTTCATTTCTTCATTTGTTCATTTGCTCATTTGTTCGTTTGCTCATTTTGTTCATTTGTTCGTTTGTTCATTTGTTCGTTTGTTCGTTTGTTCGTTTGCTCGTTTGTTCGTTTGTTCATTTGTTCCTTTGCTCATTTGTTCATTTGTTCATTTGTTCATTTGTTCATTTGTTCATTTGTTCATTTGTTCATTTGTTCATTTGTTCATTTGGTTATTTGTTCATTCGTTCATTCGTTCATTTGTTCATTTGTTCATTTGATCATTTGTTCATTTGTTCATTTGTTCATTTGCTCATTTGTTCATTTGTTCATTTGTTCATTTGTTCATTTGTTCATTTGTTCATTTGTTCATTTGTTCATTTGTTCATTTGTTCATTTGTTCATTTGTTCATTTGTTCATTTGTTCATTTGTTCATTTGTTCATTTGTTCATATGTTCATTTGTTCATTTGCTCATTTGTTCATTTGTTCATTTGTTCATTTGTTCATTTGTTCATTTGTTCATTTGTTCATTTGTACATTTGTTCATTTGTTCATTTGTTCGTTTGTTCGTTTGTTCGTTTGTTCGTTTGTTCGTTTGCTCATTTGTTCGTTTGTTCGTTTGTTCATTTGTTCATTTCTTCATTTCTTCATTAGTTCATTTTTTCATTTTTTCATTTGTTCATTTGTTCACTTGTTCATTTGTTCATTTGTTCATTTGTTCATTTGTTCATTTGTACATTTGTTCATTCGTTCATTTGTTCATTTGTTCATTTGTTCATTTGTTCATTTGTTCATTTGTTCATTTGTACATTTGTTCATTCGTTCATTTGTTCATTTGTTCATTTGTTCATTTGTTCATTTGTTCATTTGTTCATTTGTTCATTTGTTCATTTGTTCATTTGTTCATTTGTTCATTTGTTCATTTGTTCATTTGTTCATTTGTTCATTTGTTCATTTGTTCATTTGTTCATTTGTTCATTTGTTCATTTGTTCATTTGTTCATTTGTTCATTTGTTCATTTGTTCATTTGTTCATTTGTTCATTTGTTCATTTGTTCATTTGTTCATTTGTTCATTTGTTCATTTGTTCATTTGTTCATTTGTTCATTTGTTCATTTGTTCATTTGTTCATTTGTTCATTTGTTCATTTGTACATTTGTACATTTGTTCATTTGTTCATTTGTTCGTTTGTTCATTTGTGCCTTTTGCTCATTTTGCTCATTTGTTCATTTGTTCATTTGTTCATTTCTTCATTTGTTCATTAGTTCATTTTTTCATTTGTTCATTTGTTCATTTGTTCACTTGTTCATTTGTTCATTTGTTCATTTGTTCATTTGTTCATTTGTTCATTTGTTCATTCGTTCATTTCTTCATTTGTTGATTTGTTCATTTGTTCATTTGTTCATTTGTTCATTTGTTCATTTGTTCATTTGTTCATTTGTACATTTGTTCATTTGTTCATTTGTTCAGTTGTTCATTTGTTCACTCGTTCTCTTGTTCATTTGTTCACTTGTTCATTTGTTCATTTGTTCACTTGTTCATTTGTTCACTTGTGTATTTCTTCATTTGTTCATTTGTTCATTTGTTCATATGTTCATTTGTTCATTTGCTCATTTGTTCATTTTTTCTTTTGTTCATTTGTTCATTTGTTCATTTGTTCATTTGTTCATTTTTCATTTGTTCATTTGTTCATTTGTTCATTTGTTCATTTGTTCATTTGTTCATTTGTTCATTTGTTCATTTGTTCATTTGTTCATTTGTTCATTTGTTCATTTGTTCATTTGTTCATTTGTTCATTTGTTCATTTGTTCATTTGTTCATTTGTTCATTTGTTCATTTGTTCATTTGTTCATTTGTTCATTTGTTCATTTGTTCGTTTGTTCATTTGTTCGTTTGTTCGTTTGTTCGTTTGTTCGTTTGTTCCTTTGTTCATTTGTTCATTTGTTCATTTGTTCATTTGTTCATTTGTTCATTTGTTCATTTGTTCATTTGTTCATTTGTTCATTTGTTCATTTGTTCATTTGTTCATTTGTTCATTTGTTCATTTGTTCATTTGTTCATTTGTTCATTTGTTCATTTGTTCATTTGTTCATTTGTTCATTTCTTCATTTGTTCATTTGTTCATCTGTTCATTTGTTCATTTGTTCATTTGTTCATTTGTTCATTTGTTCATTTGTTCATTTGTTCGTTTGTTCGTTTGTTCGTTTGTTCGTTTGTTCGTTTGTTCGTTTGTTCGTTTGTTCGTTTGTTCGTTTGTTCGTTTGTTCGTTTGTTCATTTGTTCGTTTGTTCATTTGTTCATTTGTTCATTTGTTCATTTGTTCATTTGTTCATTTGTTCATTTGTTCATTTGTTCATTTGTTCATTTGTTCATTTGTTCATTTGTTCATTTGTTCATTTGTTCATTTGTTCATTTGTTCATTTGCTCATTTGTTCGTTTGCTCATTTTGCTCATTTGTTCATTTGTTCATTTGTTCGTTTGCTCATTTTGCTCATTTGTTCATTTGTTCATTTGTCCATTTGTTCATTAGTTCATTTTTTCATTTGTTCACTTGTTCATTTGTTCATTTGTTCATTTGTTCATTTGTTCATTTGTTCATTCGTTCATTCGTTCATTTGTTCATTTGTTCATTTGTTCATTTGTTCATTTGTTCATTTGTTCATTTGTACATTTGTTCACTTGTTCATTTGTTCAGTTGTTCATTTGTTCATTTGTTCACTTGTTCACTTGTTCATTTGTTCATTTGTTCATTTGTTCATTTGTTCATTTGTTCATTTGTTCATTTGTTCATTTGTTCATTTGTTCATTTGTTCATTTGTTCATTTGTTCATTTGTTCATTTGTTCATTTGTTCATTTGTTCATTTGTTCATTTGTTCATTTGTTCATTTGTTCATTTGTTCATTTGTTCATTTGTTCATTTGTTCATTTGTTCATTTGTTCATTTGTTCATTTGTTCATTTGTTCATTTGTTCATTTGTTCATTTGTTCATTTGTTCATTTGTTCATTTGTTCATTCGTTCATTTGTTCATTTGTTCATTTGTTCATTTGTTCATTTGTTCATTTGTTCATTTGTTCATTTGTTCATTTGTTCATTTGTTCATTTGTTCATTTGTTCATTTGTTCATTTGTTCATTTGTTCATTTGTTCATTTGTTCATTTGTTCATTTGTTCATTTGTTCATTTGTTCATTTGTTCATTTGTTCATTTGTTCATTTGTTCATTTGTTCATTTGTTCATTTGTTCATTTGTTCATTTGTTCATTTGTTCATTTGTTCATTTGTTCATTTGTTCATTTGTTCATTTGTTCATTTGTTCATTTGTTCATTTGTTCATTTGTTCATTTGTTCATTTGTTCATTTGTTCATTTGTTCATTTGTTCATTTGTTCATTTGTTCATTTGTTCATTTGTTCATTTGTTCATTTGTTCATTTGTTCATTTGTTCATTTGTTCATTTGTTCATTTGTTCATTTGTTCATTTGTTCATTTGTTCATTTGTTCATTTGTTCATTTGTTCATTTGTTCATTTGTTCATTTGTTCATTTGTTCATTTGTTCATTTGTTCATTTGTTCATTTGTTCATTTGTTCATTTGTTCATTTGTTCATTTGTTCATTTGTTCATTTGTTCATTTGTTCATTTGTTCATTTGTTCATTTGTTCATTTGTTCATTTGTTCATTTGTTCATTTGTTCATTTGTTCATTTGTTCATTTGTTCATTTGTTCATTTGTTCATTTGTTCATTTGTTCATTTGTTCATTTGTTCATTTGTTCATTTGTTCATTTGTTCATTTGTTCATTTGTTCATTTGTTCATTTGTTCATTTGTTCATTTGTTCATTTGTTCATTTGTTCATTTGTTCATTTGTTCATTTGTTCATTTGTTCATTTGTTCATTTGTTCATTTGTTCATTTGTTCATTTGTTCATTTGTTCATTTGTTCATTTGTTCATTTGTTCATTTGTTCATTTGTTCATTTGCGCGATTGTCTATTGGCTCATTTGTTCATTCGTTCATTTGCCTATTCGCTCATTTGTTCATTTGTTCATTTGTTCATTTGTTCATTTGTTCAGTTCTTCATTTGTTCATTTGTTCATTTGTTCATTTGTTCATTTTTTCATTTGTTCATTTGTTCATTTCTTCATTTCTTCATTTGTTCATTTGTTCATTTCTTCATTTGTTCATTTTTTCATTTGTTCATTTGTTCATTTGTTCATTTGTTCATTTGTTCATTTGTTCATTTGTTCATTTGTTCATTTGTTCATTTGTTCATTTGTTCATTTGTTCATTTGTTCATTTGTTCATTTGTTCATTTGTTCATTTGTTCATTCGTTCATTCGTTCATTTGTTCATTTGTTCATTTGATCATTTGTTCATTTGTTCATTTGTTCGTTTGTTCGTTTGTTCGTTTGTTCATTTGTTCATTTGTTCATTTGTTCATTTGTTCATTTGTTCATTTGTTCATTTGTTCATTTGTTCATTTGTTCATTTGTTCATTTGTTCATTTGTTCATTTGTACATTTGTTCATTTGTTCATTTGTTCATTTGTTCGTTTGTTCATTTGTTCCTTTTGCTCATTTAGCTCGTTTGTTCATTTGTTCATTTGTTCATTTCTTCATTTGTTCATTAGTTCATTTTTTCATTTGTTCATTTGTTCATTTGTTCACTTGTTCATTTGTTCATTTGTTCATTTGTTCACTTGTTCATTTGTTCATTTGTTCATTTGTTCATTTGTTCATTTGTTCATTTGTTCATTCGTTCATTTGTTCATTTGTTCATTCGTTCATTTGTTCATTTGTTGATTTGTTCATTTGTTCATTTGTTCATTTGTTCATTTGTTCATTTGTTCATTTGTTCATTTGTTCATTTGTACATTTGTTCATTTGTTCATTTGTTCATTTGTTCACTCGTTCTCTTGTTCATTTGTTCACTTGTTCATTTGTTCATTTGTTCATTTGTTCACTTGTTCATTTGTTCACTTGTGTATTTCTTCATTTGTTCATTTGTTCATTTGTTCATATGTTCATTTGTTCATTTGTTCATTTGCTCACTTGTTCATTTGTTCATTTGTTCATTTGTTCATTTGTTCATTTGTTCATTTGTTTATTTGTTCATATGTTCATTTGTTCATTTGTTCATTTGCTCATTTGTTCATTTGTTCATTTGTTCATTTGTTCATTTGTTCATTTGTTCATTTGTTCATTTGTTCATTTGTTCATTTGTTCATTTGTTCATTTGTTCATTTGTTCATTTGTTCATTTGTTCATTTGTTCATTTGTTCATTTGTTCATTTGTTCATTTGTTCATTTGTTCATTTGTTCATTTGTTCATTCGCTCATTTGTTCATTCGTTCATTTGTTCATTTTGCTCATATTGCTCATTTGTGCGATTGTCTATTCGCTCATTTGTTCATTCGCTCATTTGTTCATTCGCTCATTTGTTCATTCGTTCATTTGTTCATTTGTTCATTTGTTCATTTTGCTCATATTGCTCATTTGTTCATTTGTTCATTTGTTCATTTGTGCGATTGTCTATTCGCTCATCTGTTCATTCGTTCATTTGGCTATTCGCTCATCTGTTCATTCGTTCATTCGCTCATCTGTTCATTCGTTCATTTGTTCATTTGTACATTTGTTCATTTGTTCATTTGATCATTTGTTCGTTTGTTCGTTTGTTCGTTTGTTCGTTTGTTCGTTTGTTCATTTGTTCATTTGTTCATTTGTTCATTTGTTCATTTGTTCATTTGTTCATTTGTTCATTTGTTCATTTGTTCATTTGTTCATTTGTTCATTTGTTCATTTGTTCATTTGTTCATTTGTTCATTTGTTCTTTTGTTCATTTGTTCATTTGTTCATTTGTTCATTTGTTCATTTGTTCATTTGTTCATTTGTTCATTTGTTCATTTGTTCATTTGTTCATTTGTTCATTTGTTCATTTGTTCATTTGTTCATTTGTTCATTTGTTCATTTGTTCATTTGTTCATTTGTTCATTTGTTCATTTGTTCATTTGTTCATTTGTTCATTTGTTCATTTGTTCATTTGTTCATTTGTTCATTTGTTCATTTGTTCATTTGTTCATTTGTTCATTTGTTCATTTGTTCATTTGTTCATTCGTTCATTTGTTCATTTGTTCATTTGTTCATTTGTTCATTTGTTCATTTGTTCATTTGTTCATTTGTTCATTTGTTCATTTGTTCATTTGTTCATTTGTTCATTTGTTCATTTGTTCATTTGTTCATTTGTTCATTTGTTCATTTGTTCATTTGTTCATTTGTTCATTTGTTCATTTCTTCATTTGTTCATTAGTTCATTTTTTCATTTGTTCATTTGTTCACTTGTTCACTTGTTCATTTGTTCATTTGTTCATTTGTTCATTTGTTCATTTGTTCATTTGTTCATATGTTCATATGTTCATTTGTTCATTTGTTCATTTGCTCATTTGTTCATTTGTTCATTCGTTCATTCGTTCATTCGTTCATTTGATCATTTGATCATTTGTTCATTTGTTCATTTGTTCGTTTGTTCGTTTGTTCGTTTGTTCGTTTGTTCGTTTGTTCATTTGTTCATTTGTTCATTTGTTCATTTGTTCATTTGTTCATTTGTTCATTTGTTCATTTGTTCATTTGTTCATTTGTTCATTTGTTCATTTGTTCATTTGTTCATTTGTTCATTTGTTCATTTGTTCATTTGTTCATTTGTTCATTTGTTCATTTGTTCATTTGTTCATTTGTTCATTTGTTCATTTGTTCATTTGTTCATTTGTTCATTTGTTCATTTGTTCATTTGTTCATTTGTTCATTTGTTCATTTGTTCATTTGTTCATTTGTTCATTTGTTCATTTGTTCATTTGTTCATTTGTTCATTTGTTCATTTGTTCATTTGTTCATTTGCTCATTTGTTCATTTGCTCATTTGTTCATTTGCTCATTTGTTCATTTGTTCATTTGTTCATTTGTTCATTTGTTCATTTGTTCATTTGTTCATTTGTTCATTTGTTCATTTGTTCATTTGTTCATTTGTTCATTTGTTCATTTGTTCATTTGTTCATTTGTTCATTTGTTCATTTGTTCATTTGTTCATTTGTTCATTTGTTCATTTGTTCATTTGTTCATTTGTTCATTTGTTCATTTGTTCATTTGTTCATTTGTTCATTTGTTCATTTGTTCATTTGTTCATTTGTTCATTTGTTCATTTGTTCATTTGTTCATTTGTTCATTTGTTCATTTGTTCATTTGTTCATTTGTTCATTTGTTCATTTGTTCATTTGTACATTTGTTCATTTGTTCATTTGTTCATTTGTTCATTTGTTCATTTGTTCATTTGTTCGTTTGTTCATTTGTTCCTTTTGCTCATTTTGCTCATTTGTTCATTTGTTCATTTGTTCATTTCTTCATTTGTTCATTAGTTCATTTTTTCATTTGTTCATTTGTTCATTTGTTCACTTGTTCATTTGTTCATTTGTTCATTTGTTCATTTGTTCATTTGTTCATTTGTTCATTTGTTCATTTGTTCATTCGTTCATTTGTTCATTTGTTGATTTGTTCATTTGTTCATTTGTTCATTTGTTCATTTGTTCATTTGTTCATTTGTTCATTTGTACATTTGTTCATTTGTTCATTTGTTCAGTTGTTCATTTGTTCACTCGTTCTCTTGTTCATTTGTTCACTTGTTCATTTGTTCATTTGTTCATTTGTTCACTTGTTCATTTGTTCACTTGTGTATTTCTTCATTTGTTCATTTGTTCATTTGTTCATATGTTCATTTGTTCATTTGTTCATTTGCTCATTTGTTCATTTGTTCATTTGTTCATTTGTTCATTTGTTCATTTGTTCATTCGTTCATTTGTTCATTTTGCTCATATTGCTCATTTGAGCGATTGTCTATTCGCTCATTGGTTCATTCGCTCATTTGTTCATTCGCTCATTTGTTCATTCGTTCATTTGTTCATTTGTTCATTTTGCTCATATTGCTCATTTGTTCATTTGTTCATTTGTTCATTTGTGCGATTGTCTATTCGCTCATCTGTTCATTCGTTCATTTGGCTATTCGCTCATCTGTTCATTCGTTCATTTGTTCATTTGTACATTTGTTCATTTGTTCATTTGTTCATTTGTTCATTTGGTTATTTGTTCATTCGTTCATTCGTTCATTTGTTCATTTGTTCATTTGATCATTTGTTCGTTTGTTCGTTTGTTCGTTTGTTCGTTTGTTCGTTTGTTCATTTGTTCATTTGTTCATTTGTTCATTTGTTCATTTGTTCATTTGTTCATTTGTTCATTTGTTCATTTGTTCATTTGTTCATTTGTTCATTTGTTCATTTGTTCATTTGTTCATTTGTTCTTTTGTTCATTTGTTCATTTGTTCATTTGTTCATTTGTTCATTTGTTCATTTGTTCATTTGTTCATTTGTTCATTTGTTCATTTGTTCATTTGTTCATTTGTTCATTTGTTCATTTGTTCATTTGTTCATTTGTTCATTTGTTCATTTGTTCATTTGTTCATTTGTTCATTTGTTCATTTGTTCATTTGTTCATTTGTTCATTTGTTCATTTGTTCATTTGTTCATTTGTTCATTTGTTCATTTGTTCATTTGTTCATTTGTTCATTTGTTCATTTGTTCATTTGTTCATTTGTTCATTTGTTCATTTGTTCATTTGTTCATTTGTTCATTTGTTCATTTGTTCATTTGTTCATTTGTTCATTTGTTCATTTGTTCATTTGTTCATTTGTTCATTTGTTCATTTGTTCATTTGTTCATTTGTTCATTTGTTCATTTGTTCATTTGTTCATTTGTTCATTTGTTCATTTGTTCATTTGTTCATTTGTTCATTTGTTCATTTGTTCATTTGTTCATTTGTTCATTTGTTCATTTGTTCATATGTTCATTTGCTCATTTGCCCATTTGTTCATTTGCTCATTTGCCCATTTGTTCATTTGTTCATTTGTTCATTTGTTCATTTGTTCATTTGTTTATTTGTTCATTTGTACATTTGTTCATTTGTTCATTTGTTCGTTTGTTCGTTTGTTCGTTTGTTCGTTTGTTCATTTGTTCATTTGTTCGTTTGCTCATTTGATCATTTGTTCATTTGTTCATTTCTTCATTTCTTCATTAGTTCATTTTTCATTTTTTCATTTGTTCATTTGTTCATTTGTTCACTTGTTCATTTGTTCATTTGTTCATTTGTTCATTTGTTCATTTGTTCATTTGTTCATTTGTTCATTTGTTCATTTCTTCATTAGTTCATTTTTCATTTTTTCATTTGTTCATTTGTTCATTTGTTCACTTGTTCATTTGTTCATTTGTTCATTTGTTCATTTGTTCATTTGTTCATTTGTTCATTTGTTCATTTGTTCATTTGTTCATTTGTTCATTTGTTCATTTGTTCATTTGTTCATTTGTTCATTTGTTCATTTGTTCATTTGTTCATTTGTTCATTTGTTCATTTGTTCATTTGTTCATTTGTTCATTTGTTCATTTGTTCATTTGTTCATTTCTTCATTTGTTCGTTAGTTCATTTTTTCATTTGTTCATTTGTTCACTTGTTCACTTGTTCATTTGTTCATTTGTTCATTTGTTCATTTGTTCATATGTTCATTTGTTCATATGTTCATTTGTTCATATGTTCATTTGTTCATTTGCTCATTCGTTCATTCGTTCATTCGTTCATTTGATCATTCGTTCATTCGTTCATTTGATCATTTGATCATTTGTTCATTTGTTCATTTGTTCATTTGTTCGTTTGTTCGTTTGTTCGTTTGTTCGTTTGTTCGTTTGTTCGTTTGTTCATTTGTTCGTTTGTTCATTTGTTCATTTGTTCATTTGTTCATTTGTTCATTTGTTCATTTGTTCATTTGTTCATTTGTTCATTTGTTCATTTGTTCATTTGTTCATTTGTTCATTTTTTCATTTGTTCATTTGTTCACTTGTTCATTTGTTCATTTGTTCATTTGTTCATTTGTTCATTTGTACATTTGTTCATTTGTTCATTTGTTCATTTGTTCATTTGTTCATTTGCTCATTTGTTCATTTGTTCATTCGTTCATTCGTTCATTCGTTCATTTGATCATTTGATCATTTGTTCGTTTGTTCGTTTGTTCGTTTGTTCGTTTGTTCGTTTGTTCGTTTGTTCGTTTGTTCATTTGTTCATTTGTTCATTTGTTCATTTGTTCATTTGTTCATTTGTTCATTTGTTCATTTGTTCATTTGTTCATTTGTTCATTTGTTCATTTGTTCATTTGTTCATTTGTTCATTTGTTCATTTGTTCATTTGTTCATTTGTTCATTTGTTCATTTGTTCATTTGTTCATTTGTTCATTTGTTCATTTGTTCATTTGTTCATTTGTTCATTTGTTCATTTGTTCATTTGTTCATTTGTTCATTTGTTCATTTGTTCATTTGTTCATTTGTTCATTTGTTCATTTGTTCATTTGTTCATTTGTTCATTTGTTCATTTGTTCATTTGTTCATTTGCTCATTTGTTCATTTGTTCATTTGTTCATTTGTTCATTTGTTTATTTGTTCATTTGTTCATTTGTACATTTGTTCATTTGTTCATTTGTTCGTTTGTTCGTTTGTTCGTTTGTTCGTTTGTTCGTTTGTTCATTTGTTCATTTGTTCGTTTGCTCATTTGTTCATTTGTTCATTTGTTCATTTCTTCATTTGTTCATTTGTTCATTTGTTCATTTGCTCATTTGTTCATTTGCTCATTTGTTCATTTGTTCATTTGTTCATTTGTTCATTTGTTCATTTGTTCATTTGTTCATTTGTTCATTTGTTCATTTGTTCATTTGTTCATTTGTTCATTTGTTCATTTGTTCATTTGTTCATTTGTTCATTTGTTCATTTGTTCATTTGTTCATTTGTTCATTTGTTCATTTGTTCATTTGTTCGTTTGTTCATTTGTTCGTTTGTTCATTTGTTCATTTGTTCATTTCTTCATTAGTTCATTTTTCATTTTTTCATTTGTTCATTTGTTCATTTGTTCATTTGTTCATTTGTTCATTTGTTCATTTGTTCATTTGTTCATTTGTTCATTTGTTCATTTGTTCATTTGTTCATTTGTTCATTTGTTCATTTGTTCATTTGTTCATTTGTTCATTTGTTCATTTGTTCATTTGTTCATTTGTTCATTTGTTCATTTGTTCATTTGTTCATTTGTTCATTTGTTCATTTGTTCATATGTTCATTTGCTCATTTGTTCATTTGTTCATTTGTTCATTTGTTCATTTGTTCATTTGTTCATTTGTTCATTTGTTCATTTGTTCGTTTGCTCATTTGTTCATTTGTTCATTTGTTCATTTCTTCATTTCTTCATTAGTTCATTTTTCATTTTTTCATTTGTTCATTTGTTCATTTGTTCATTTGTTCATTTGTTCATTTGTTCATTTGTTCATTTGTTCATTTGTTCATTTGTTCATTTGTTCATTTGTTCATTTGTTCATTTGTTCATTTTTTCATTTGTTCATTTGTTCACTTGTTCATTTGTTCATTTGTTCATTTGTTCATTTGTTCATTTGTACATTTGTTCATTTGTTCATTTGTTCATTTGTTCATTTGTTCATTTGCTCATTTGTTCATTTGTTCATTCGTTCATTCGTTCATTCGTTCATTTGATCATTTGATCATTTGTTCGTTTGTTCGTTTGTTCGTTTGTTCGTTTGTTCGTTTGTTCGTTTGTTCGTTTGTTCATTTGTTCATTTGTTCATTTGTTCATTTGTTCATTTGTTCATTTGTTCATTTGTTCATTTGTTCATTTGTTCATTTGTTCATTTGTTCATTTGTTCATTTGTTCATTTGTTCATTTGTTCATTTGTTCATTTGTTCATTTGTTCATTTGTTCATTTGTTCATTTGTTCATTTGTTCATTTGTTCATTTGTTCATTTGTTCATTTGTTCATTTGTTCATTTGTTCATTTGTTCATTTGTTCATTTGTTCATTTGTTCATTTGTTCATTTGTTCATTTGTTCATTTGTTCATTTGTTCATTTGTTCATTTGTTCATTTGTTCATTTGTTCATTTGCTCATTTGTTCATTTGTTCATTTGTTCATTTGTTCATTTGTTTATTTGTTCATTTGTTCATTTGTACATTTGTTCATTTGTTCATTTGTTCGTTTGTTCGTTTGTTCGTTTGTTCGTTTGTTCGTTTGTTCATTTGTTCATTTGTTCGTTTGCTCATTTGTTCATTTGTTCATTTGTTCATTTCTTCATTTGTTCATTTGTTCATTTGTTCATTTGCTCATTTGTTCATTTGCTCATTTGTTCATTTGTTCATTTGTTCATTTGTTCATTTGTTCATTTGTTCATTTGTTCATTTGTTCATTTGTTCATTTGTTCATTTGTTCATTTGTTCATTTGTTCATTTGTTCATTTGTTCATTTGTTCATTTGTTCATTTGTTCATTTGTTCATTTGTTCATTTGTTCATTTGTTCATTTGTTCGTTTGTTCATTTGTTCGTTTGTTCATTTGTTCATTTGTTCATTTCTCCATTAGTTCATTTTTCATTTTTTCATTTGTTCATTTGTTCATTTGTTCATTTGTTCATTTGTTCATTTGTTCATTTGTTCATTTGTTCATTTGTTCATTTGTTCATTTGTTCATTTGTTCATTTGTTCATTTGTTCATTTGTTCATTTGTTCATTTGTTCATTTGTTCATTTGTTCATTTGTTCATTTGTTCATTTGTTCATTTGTTCATTTGTTCATTTGTTCATTTGTTCATTTGTTCATATGTTCATTTGCTCATTTGTTCATTTGTTCATTTGTTCATTTGTTCATTTGTTCATTTGTTCATTTGTTCATTTGTTCATTTGTTCGTTTGCTCATTTGTTCATTTGTTCATTTGTTCATTTCTTCATTTCTTCATTAGTTCATTTTTCATTTTTTCATTTGTTCATTTGTTCATTTGTTCATTTGTTCATTTGTTCATTTGTTCATTTGTTCATATGTTCATTTGTTCATTTGTTCATTTGTTCATTTGTTCATTTGTTCATTTGTTCATTTGTTCATTTGTTCATTTGTTCATTTGTTCATTTGTTCATTTGTTCATTTGTTCATTTATTCATTTGTTCATTTGTTCATTTGTTCATTTGTTCATTTGTTCATTTGTTCATTTGTTCATTTGTTCATTTGTTCATTTGTTCATTTGTTCATTTGTTCATTTGTTCATTTGTTCATTTGTCCATTTGCGCGATTGTCTATTGGCTCATTTGTTCATTCGTTCATTTGCCTATTCGCTCATTTGTTCATTTGTTCATTTGTTCGTTTGTTCATTTGTCCATTTGCGCGATTGTCTATTGGCTCATTTGTTCATTCGTTCATTTGCCTATTCGCTCATTTGTTCATTTGTTCATTTGTTCAGTTGTACATTTGTTCAGTTGTACATTTGTTCATTTGTTCATTTGTTCATTTGTTCATTTGTGCATTTGTTCATTTGTCCATTTGTCCATTTGTTCATTTGTTCATTTGTTCATTTGTTCATTTGTTCATTTGTTCATTTGTTCCTTTGTTCATTTGTTCATTTGTTCATTTGTTCATTTGTTCATTTGTTCATTTGTTCATTTGTTCATTTGTTCATTTGTTCATTTGTTCATTTGTTCATTTGTTCATTTGTTCATTTGTTCATTTGTTCATTTGTTCATTTGTTCATTTGTTCATTTGTTCATTTGTTCATTTGTTCATTTGTTCATTTGTTCATTTGTTCATTTGTACATTTGTTCATTTGTTCATTTGTTCATTTGTTCATTTGTCCGTTTGTTCATTTGTTCCTTTTGCTCATTTTGCTCATTTGTTCATTTGTTCATTTGTTCATTTGTTCATTTGTTCATTTGTTCATTTGTTCATTTGTTCATTTGTTCATTTGTTCATTTGTTCATTTGTTCATTTGTTCCTTTGTTCATTTGTTCATTTGTTCATTTGTTCATTTGTTCATTTGTTCATTTGTTCATTTGTTCCTTTGTTCATTTGTTCATTTGTTCATTTGTTCATTTGTTCATTTGTTCATTTGTTCATTTGTTCATTTGTTCATTTGTTCATTTGTTCATTTGTTCATTTGTTCATTTGTTCATTTGTTCATTTGTTCATTTGTTCATTTGTTCATTTGTTCATTTGTTCATTTGTTCATTTGTTCATTTGTACATTTGTTCATTTGTTCATTTGTTCATTTGTTCATTTGTTCGTTTGTACATTTGTTCCTTTTGCTCATTTTGCTCATTTGTTCATTTGTTCATTTGTTCATTTCTTGATTTGTTCATTAGTTCATTTTTTCATTTGTTCATTTGTTCATTTGTTCACTTGTTCATTTGTTCATTTGTTCATTTGTTCATTTGTTCATTTGTTCATTTGTTCATTTGTTCATTTGTTCATTTGTTCATTCGTTCATTTGTTCATTTGTTGATTTGTTGATTTGTTCATTTGTTCATTTGTTCATTTGTTCATTTGTTCATTTGTTCATTTGTACAATTGTTCATTTGTTCATTTGTTCAGTTGTTCATTTGTTCACTCGTTCTCTTGTTCATTTGTTCACTTGTTCATTTGTTCATTTGTTCACTTGTTCATTTGTTCACTTGTGTATTTCTTCATTTGTTCATTTGTTCATTTGTTCATATGTTCATTTGTTCATTTGTTCATTTGCTCATTTGTTCATTTGTTCATTTGTTCATTTGTTCATTTGTTCATTTGTTCATTTGTTCATTTGTTTATTTGTTCATATGTTCATTTGTTCATTTGTTCATTTGCTCATTTGTTCATTTGTTCATTTGTTCATTTGTTCATTTGTTCATTTGTTCATTTGTTCATTTGTTCATTTGTTCATTCGCTCATTTGTTCATACGTTCATTTGTTCATTTTGCTCATATTGCTCATTTGTGCGATTGTCTATTCGCTCAATTGCTCATTTGTGCGATTGTCTATTCGCTCATTTGTTCATTCGCTCATTTGTTCATTCGCTCATTTGTTCATTCGCTCATTTGTTCATTCGTTCATTTGTTCATTTGTTCATTTTGCTCATATTGCTCATTTGTTCATTTGTTCATTTGTTCATTTGTTCATTTGTGCGATTGTCTATTCGCTCATCTGTTCATTCGTTCATTTGGCTATTCGCTCATCTGTTCATTCGTTCATTTGTTCATTTGTACATTTGTTCATTTGTTCATTTGTTCATTTGTTCATTTGGTTATTTGTTCATTCGTTCATTCGTTCATTTGTTCATTTGTTCATTTGATCATTTGTTCATTTGTTCATTTGTTCGTTTGTTCGTTTGTTCGTTTGTTCATTTGTTCATTTGTTCATTTGTTCATTTGTTCATTTGTTCATTTGTTCATTTGTTCATTTGTTCATTTGTGCGATTGTCTATTCGCTCATCTGTTCATTCGTTCATTTGGCTATTCGCTCATCTGTTCATGCGTTCATTTGTTCATTTGTTCATTTGTTCATTTGTTCATTTGTTCATTTGTTCATTTGGTTATTTGTTCATTCGTTCATTCGTTCATTTGTTCATTTGTTCATTTGATCATTTGTTCATTTGTTCATTTGTTCGTTTGTTCGTTTGTTCGTTTGTTCATTTGTTCATTTGTTCATTTGTTCATTTGTTCATTTGTTCATTTGTTCATTTGTTCATTTGTTCATTTGTTCATTTGTTCATTTGTTCATTTGTTCATTTGTTCATTTGTTCATTTGATCATTTGTTCATATGTTCATTTGTTCATTTGTTCATTTGTTCATATGTTCATTTGTTCATTTGTTCATTTGCTCATTTGTTCATTTGTTCATTTGTTCATTTGTTCATTTGTTCATTTGTTCATTTGTTCATTTGTTCATTTGTTCATTTGTTCATTTGTTCATTTGTTCATTTGTTCATTTGTTCATTTGTTCATTTGTTCATTTGTTCATTTGTTCATTTGTTCATTTGTTCATTTGTTCATTTGTTCATTTGTTCATTTGTTCATTTGTTCATTTGTTCATTTGTTCATTTGTTCATTTGTTCATTTGTTCATTTGTTCATTTGTTCATTTGTTCATTTGTTCATTTGTTCATTTGTTCATTTGTTCATTTGTTCATTTGTTCATTTGTTCATTTGTTCATTTGTTCATTTGTTCATTTGTTCATTTGTTCATTTGTTCATTTGTTCATTTGTTCATTTGTTCATTTGTTCATTTGTTCATTTGTTCATTTGTTCGTTTGTTCGTATGTTCGTTTGTTCGTTTGTTCGTTTGTTCGTTTGTTCGTTTGTTCGTTTGTTCGTTTGTTCGTTTGTTCGTTTGTTCGTTTGTTCGTTTGTTCGTTTGTTCGTTTGTTCGTTTGTTCGTTTGTTCGTTTGTTCGTTTGTTCGTTTGTTCGTTTGTTCGTTTGTTCGTTTGTTCGTTTGTTCGTTTGTTCGTTTGTTCGTTTGTTCGTTTGTTCGTTTGTTCGTTTGTTCGTTTGTTCGTTTGTTCGTTTGTTCGTTTGTTCGTTTGTTCGTTTGTTCGTTTGTTCGTTTGTTCGTTTGTTCGTTTGTTCGTTTGTTCATTTGTTCGTTTGTTCATTTGTTCATTTGTTCATTTGTTCATTTGTTCATTTGTTCATTTGTTCATTTGTTCATTTGTTCATTTGTTCATTTGTTCATTTGTTCATTTGTTCATTTCTTCATTTGTTCATTTCTTCATTTGTTCATTTGCTCATTTGTTCGTTTGCTCATTTTGTTCATTTGTTCGTTTGTTCATTTGTTCGTTTGTTCGTTTGTTCGTTTGCTCGTTTGTTCGTTTGTTCATTTGTTCCTTTGCTCATTTGTTCATTTGTTCATTTGTTCATTTGTTCATTTGTTCATTTGTTCATTTGTTCATTTGTTCATTTGTTCATTTGTTCATTTGGTTATTTGTTCATTCGTTCATTCGTTCATTTGTTCATTTGTTCATTTGATCATTTGTTCATTTGTTCATTTGTTCATTTGCTCATTTGTTCATTTGTTCATTTGTTCATTTGTTCATTTGTTCATTTGTTCATTTGTTCATTTGTTCATTTGTTCATTTGTTCATTTGTTCATTTGTTCATTTGTTCATTTGTTCATTTGTTCATTTGTTCATATGTTCATTTGTTCATTTGCTCATTTGTTCATTTGTTCATTTGTTCATTTGTTCATTTGTTCATTTGTTCATTTGTTCATTTGTACATTTGTTCATTTGTTCATTTGTACATTTGTTCATTTGTTCATTTGTTCATTTGTTCGTTTGTTCATTTGTGCCTTTTGCTCATTTTGCTCATTTGTTCATTTGTTCATTTGTTCATTTCTTCATTTGTTCATTAGTTCATTTTTTCATTTGTTCATTTGTTCATTTGTTCACTTGTTCATTTGTTCATTTGTTCATTTGTTCATTTGTTCATTTGTTCATTCGTTCATTTCTTCATTTGTTGATTTGTTCATTTGTTCATTTGTTCATTTGTTCATTTGTTCATTTGTTCATTTGTTCATTTGTACATTTGTTCATTTGTTCATTTGTTCAGTTGTTCATTTGTTCACTCGTTCTCTTGTTCATTTGTTCACTTGTTCATTTGTTCATTTGTTCACTTGTTCATTTGTTCACTTGTGTATTTCTTCATTTGTTCATTTGTTCATTTGTTCATATGTTCATTTGTTCATTTGCTCATTTGTTCATTTTTTCTTTTGTTCATTTGTTCATTTGTTCATTTGTTCATTTGTTCATTTGTTCATTTGTTCATTTGTTCATTTGTTCATTTGTTCATTTGTTCATTTGTTCATTTGTTCATTTGTTCATTTGTTCATTTGTTCATTTGTTCATTTGTTCATTTGTTCATTTGTTCATTTGTTCATTTGTTCATTTGTTCATTTGTTCATTTGTTCATTTGTTCATTTGTTCATTTGTTCATTTGTTCATTTGTTCATTTGTTCATTTGTTCATTTGTTCATTTGTTCATTTCTTCATTTGTTCATTTGTTCATTTGTTCATTTGTTCATTTGTTCATTTGTTCATTTGTTCATTTGTTCATTTGTTCATTTGTTCATTTGTTCGTTTGTTCGTTTGTTCGTTTGTTCGTTTGTTCGTTTGTTCGTTTGTTCGATTGTTCGTTTGTTCGTTTGTTCATTTGTTCGTTTGTTCATTTGTTCGTTTGTTCATTTGTTCATTTGTTCATTTGTTCATTTGTTCATTTGTTCATTTGTTCATTTGTTCATTTGTTCATTTGTTCATTTGTTCATTTGTTCATTTGTTCATTTGTTCATTTGCTCATTTGTTCGTTTGCTCATTTTGCTCATTTGTTCATTTGTTCATTTGTTCGTTTGCTCATTTTGCTCATTTGTTCATTTGTTCATTTGTCCATTTGTTCATTAGTTCATTTTTTCATTTGTTCACTTGTTCATTTGTTCATTTGTTCATTTGTTCATTTGTTCATTTGTTCATTCGTTCATTCGTTCATTTGTTCATTTGTTCATTTGTTCATTTGTTCATTTGTTCATTTGTTCATTTGTACATTTGTTCACTTGTTCATTTGTTCAGTTGTTCATTTGTTCATTTGTTCACTTGTTCACTTGTTCACTTGTTCATTTGTTCATTTGTTCATTTGTTCATTTGTTCATTTGTTCATTTGTTCATATGTTCATTTGTTCACTTGTTCATTTGTTCATTTGTTCATTTGTTCATTTGTTCATATGTTCATATGTTCATTTGTTCATTTGTTCATTTGTTCATTTGTTCATTTGTTCATTTGTTCATTTGTTCATTTGTTCATTTGTTCATTTGTTCATTTGTTCATTTGTTCATTTGTTCATTTGTTCATTTGTTCATTTGTTCATTTGTTCATTTGTTCATTTGTTCATTTGTTCATTTGTTCATTTGTTCATTTGTTCATTTGTTCATTTGTTCATTTGTTCATTTGTTCATTTGTTCATTTGTTCATTTGTTCATTTGTTCATTTGTTCATTTGTTCATTTGTTCATTTGTTCATTTGTTCATTTGTTCATTTGTTCATTTGTTCATTTGTTCATTTGTTCATTTGTTCATTTGTTCATTTGTTCATTTGTTCATTTGTTCATTTGTTCATTTGTTCATTTGTTCATTTGTTCATTTGTTCATTTGTTCATTTGTTCATTTGTTCATTTGTTCATTTGTTCATTTGTTCATTTGTTCATTTGTTCATTTGTTCATTTGTTCATTTGTTCATTTGTTCATTTGTTCATTTGTTCATTTGTTCATTTGTTCATTTGTTCATTTGTTCATTTGTTCATTTGTTCATTTGTTCATTTGTTCATTTGTTCATTTGTTCATTTGTTCATTTGTTCATTTGTTCATTTGTTCATTTGTTCATTTGTTCATTTGTTCATTTGTTCATTTGTTCATTTGTTCATTTGTTCATTTGTTCATTTGTTCATTTGTTCATTTGTTCATTTGTTCATTTGTTCATTTGTTCATTTGTTCATTTGTTCATTTGTTCATTTGTTCATTTGTTCATTTGTTCATTTGTTCATTTGTTCATTTGTTCATTTGTTCATTTGTTCATTTGTTCATTTGTTCATTTGTTCATTTGTTCATTTGTTCATTTGTTCATTTGTTCATTTGTTCATTTGTTCATTTGTTCATTTGTTCATTTGTTCATTTGTTCATTTGTTCATTTGTTCATTTGTTCATTTGTTCATTTGTTCATTTGTTCATTTGTTCATTTGTTCATTTGTTCATTTGTTCATTTGTTCATTTGTTCATTTGTTCATTTGTTCATTTGTTCATTTGTTCATTTGTTCATTTGTTCATTTGTTCATTTGTTCATTTGTTCATTTGTTCATTTGTTCATTTGTTCATTTGTTCATTTGTTCATTTGTTCATTTGTTCATTTGTTCATTTGTTCATTTGTTCATTTGTTCATTTGTTCATTTGTTCATTTGTTCATTTGTTCATTTGTTCATTTGTTCATTTGCGCGATTGTCTATTGGCTCATTTGTTCATTCGTTCATTTGCCTATTCGCTCATTTGTTCATTTGTTCATTTGTTCATTTGTTCATTTGTTCAGTTCTTCATTTGTTCATTTGTTCATTTGTTCATTTGTTCATTTTTTCATTTGTTCATTTGTTCATTTCTTCATTTCTTCATTTGTTCATTTCTTCATTTCTTCATTTGTTCATTTTTTCATTTGTTCATTTGTTCATTTGTTCATTTGTTCATTTGTTCATTTGTTCATTTGTTCATTTGTTCATTTGTTCATTTGTTCATTTGTTCATTTGTTCATTTGTTCATTTGTTCATTTGTTCATTTGTTCATTTGTTCATTTGTTCATTCGTTCATTCGTTCATTTGTTCATTTGTTCATTTGATCATTTGTTCATTTGTTCATTTGTTCGTTTGTTCGTTTGTTCGTTTGTTCATTTGTTCATTTGTTCATTTGTTCATTTGTTCATTTGTTCATTTGTTCATTTGTTCATTTGTTCATTTGTTCATTTGTTCATTTGTTCATTTGTTCATTTGTTCATTTGTTCATTTGTTCATTTGTTCATTTGTACATTTGTTCATTTGTTCATTTGTTCATTTGTTCGTTTGTTCATTTGTTCCTTTTGCTCATTTTGCTCATTTGTTCATTTGTTCATTTGTTCATTTCTTCATTTGTTCATTAGTTCATTTTTTCATTTGTTCATTTGTTCATTTGTTCACTTGTTCATTTGTTCATTTGTTCATTTGTTCATTTGTTCATTTGTTCATTTGTTCATTTGTTCATTCGTTCATTTGTTCATTTGTTCATTCGTTCATTTGTTCATTTGTTGATTTGTTCATTTGTTCATTTGTTCATTTGTTCATTTGTTCATTTGTTCATTTGTTCATTTGTTCATTTGTACATTTGTTCATTTGTTCATTTGTTCATTTGTTCACTCGTTCTCTTGTTCATTTGTTCACTTGTTCATTTGTTCATTTGTTCATTTGTTCACTTGTTCATTTGTTCACTTGTGTATTTCTTCATTTGTTCATTTGTTCATTTGTTCATATGTCCATTTGTTCATTTGTTCATTTGCTCACTTGTTCATTTGTTCATTTGTTCATTTGTTCATTTGTTCATTTGTTCATTTGTTTATTTGTTCATATGTTCATTTGTTCATTTGTTCATTTGCTCATTTGTTCATTTGTTCATTTGTTCATTTGTTCATTTGTTCATTTGTTCATTTGTTCATTTGTTCATTTGTTCATTTGTTCATTTGTTCATTTGTTCATTTGTTCATTTGTTCATTTGTTCATTTGTTCATTTGTTCATTTGTTCATTTGTTCATTTGTTCATTTGTTCATTCGCTCATTTGTTCATTCGTTCATTTGTTCATTTTGCTCATATTGCTCATTTGTGCGATTGTCTATTCGCTCATTTGTTCATTCGCTCATTTGTTCATTCGCTCATTTGTTCATTCGTTCATTTGTTCATTTGTTCATTTGTTCATTTTGCTCATATTGCTCATTTGTTCATTTGTTCATTTGTTCATTTGTGCGATTGTCTATTCGCTCATCTGTTCATTCGTTCATTTGGCTATTCGCTCATCTGTTCATTCGTTCATTCGCTCATCTGTTCATTCGTTCATTTGTTCATTTGTACATTTGTTCATTTGTTCATTTGATCATTTGTTCGTTTGTTCGTTTGTTCGTTTGTTCGTTTGTTCGTTTGTTCATTTGTTCATTTGTTCATTTGTTCATTTGTTCATTTGTTCATTTGTTCATTTGTTCATTTGTTCATTTGTTCATTTGTTCATTTGTTCATTTGTTCATTTGTTCATTTGTTCATTTGTTCATTTGTTCTTTTGTTCATTTGTTCATTTGTTCATTTGTTCATTTGTTCATTTGTTCATTTGTTCATTTGTTCATTTGTTCATTTGTTCATTTGTTCATTTGTTCATTTGTTCATTTGTTCATTTGTTCATTTGTTCATTTGTTCATTTGTTCATTTGTTCATTTGTTCATTTGTTCATTTGTTCATTTGTTCATTTGTTCATTTGTTCATTTGTTCATTTGTTCATTTGTTCATTTGTTCATTTGTTCATTTGTTCATTTGTTCATTTGTTCATTTGTTCATTTGTTCATTTGTTCATTTGTTCATTTGTTCATTTGTTCATTTGTTCATTTGTTCATTTGTTCATTTGTTCATTTGTTCATTTGTTCATTTGTTCATTTGTTCATTTGTTCATTTGTTCATTTGTTCATTTGTTCATTTGTTCATTTGTTCATTTGTTCATTTGTTCATTTGTTCATTTGTTCATATGTTCATATGTTCATTTGCTCATTTGCCCATTTGTTCATTTGTTCATTTGTTCATTTGTTCATTTGTTTATTTGTTCATTTGTTCATTTGTTCATTTGTTCATTTGTTCATTTGTTCATTTGTTCATTTGTTCATTTGTTCATTTGTTCATTTGTTCATTTGTTCATTTGTTCATTCGTTCATTCGTTCATTTGTTCATTTGTTCATTTGTTCATTTGTTCATTTGTTCATTTGTTCATTTGTTCATTTGTTCATTTGTTCATTTGTTCATTTGTTCATTTGTTCATTTGTTCATTTGTTCATTTGTTCATTTGTTCATTTGTTCATTTCTTCATTTGTTCATTAGTTCATTTTTTCATTTGTTCATTTGTTCACTTGTTCACTTGTTCATTTGTTCATTTGTTCATTTGTTCATTTGTTCATTTGTTCATTTGTTCATATGTTCATATGTTCATTTGTTCATTTGTTCATTTGCTCATTTGTTCATTTGTTCATTCGTTCATTCGTTCATTCGTTCATTTGATCATTTGATCATTTGTTCATTTGTTCATTTGTTCGTTTGTTCGTTTGTTCGTTTGTTCGTTTGTTCGTTTGTTCATTTGTTCGTTTGTTCATTTGTTCATTTGTTCATTTGTTCATTTGTTCATTTGTTCATTTGTTCATTTGTTCATTTGTTCATTTGTTCATTTGTTCATTTGTTCATTTGTTCATTTGTTCATTTGTTCATTTGTTCATTTGTTCATTTGTTCATTTGTTCATTTGTTCATTTGTTCATTTGTTCATTTGTTCATTTGTTCATTTGTTCATTTGTTCATTTGTTCATTTGTTCATTTGTTCATTTGTTCATTTGTTCATTTGTTCATTTGTTCATTTGTTCATTTGTTCATTTGTTCATTTGTTCATTTGTTCATTTGTTCATTTGTTCATTTGTTCATTTGTTCATTTGTTCATTTGTTCATTTGCTCATTTGTTCATTTGCTCATTTGTTCATTTGCTCATTTGTTCATTTGTTCATTTGTTCATTTGTTCATTTGTTCATTTGTTCATTTGTTCATTTGTTCATTTGTTCATTTGTTCATTTGTTCATTTGTTCATTTGTTCATTTGTTCATTTGTTCATTTGTTCATTTGTTCATTTGTTCATTTGTTCATTTGTTCATTTGTTCATTTGTTCATTTGTTCATTTGTTCATTTGTTCATTTGTTCATTTGTTCATTTGTTCATTTGTTCATTTGTTCATTTGTTCATTTGTTCATTTGTTCATTTGTTCATTTGTTCATTTGTTCATTTGTTCATTTGTTCATTTGTTCATTTGTTCATTTGTTCATTTGTACATTTGTTCATTTGTTCATTTGTTCATTTGTTCATTTGTTCATTTGTTCATTTGTTCGTTTGTTCATTTGTTCCTTTTGCTCATTTTGCTCATTTGTTCATTTGTTCATTTGTTCATTTCTTCATTTGTTCATTAGTTCATTTTTTCATTTGTTCATTTGTTCATTTGTTCACTTGTTCATTTGTTCATTTGTTCATTTGTTCATTTGTTCATTTGTTCATTTGTTCATTTGTTCATTTGTTCATTCGTTCATTTGTTCATTTGTTGATTTGTTCATTTGTTCATTTGTTCATTTGTTCATTTGTTCATTTGTTCATTTGTTCATTTGTACATTTGTTCATTTGTTCATTTGTTCAGTTGTTCATTTGTTCATTTGTTCACTTGTTCATTTGTTCATTTGTTCATTTGTTCACTTGTTCATTTGTTCACTTGTGTATTTCTTCATTTGTTCATTTGTTCATTTGTTCATATGTTCATTTGTTCATTTGTTCATTTGCTCATTTGTTCATTTGTTCATTTGTTCATTTGTTCATTTGTTCATTTGTTCATTCGTTCATTTGTTCATTTTGCTCATATTGCTCATTTGAGCGATTGTCTATTCGCTCATTGGTTCATTCGCTCATTTGTTCATTCGCTCATTTGTTCATTCGTTCATTTGTTCATTTGTTCATTTTGCTCATATTGCTCATTTGTTCATTTGTTCATTTGTTCATTTGTGCGATTGTCTATTCGCTCATCTGTTCATTCGTTCATTTGGCTATTCGCTCATCTGTTCATTCGTTCATTTGTTCATTTGTACATTTGTTCATTTGTTCATTTGTTCATTTGTTCATTTGGTTATTTGTTCATTCGTTCATTCGTTCATTTGTTCATTTGTTCATTTGATCATTTGTTCGTTTGTTCGTTTGTTCGTTTGTTCGTTTGTTCGTTTGTTCATTTGTTCATTTGTTCATTTGTTCATTTGTTCATTTGTTCATTTGTTCATTTGTTCATTTGTTCATTTGTTCATTTGTTCATTTGTTCATTTGTTCATTTGTTCATTTGTTCATTTGTTCTTTTGTTCATTTGTTCATTTGTTCATTTGTTCATTTGTTCATTTGTTCATTTGTTCATTTGTTCATTTGTTCATTTGTTCATTTGTTCATTTGTTCATTTGTTCATTTGTTCATTTGTTCATTTGTTCATTTGTTCATTTGTTCATTTGTTCATTTGTTCATTTGTTCATTTGTTCATTTGTTCATTTGTTCATTTGTTCATTTGTTCATTTGTTCATTTGTTCATTTGTTCATTTGTTCATTTGTTCATTTGTTCATTTGTTCATTTGTTCATTTGTTCATTTGTTCATTTGTTCATTTGTTCATTTGTTCATTTGTTCATTTGTTCATTTGTTCATTTGTTCATTTGTTCATTTGTTCATTTGTTCATTTGTTCATTTGTTCATTTGTTCATTTGTTCATTTGTTCATTTGTTCATTTGTTCATTTGTTCATTTGTTCATTTGTTCATTTGTTCATTTGTTCATTTGTTCATTTGTTCATTTGTTCATTTGTTCATATGTTCATTTGCTCATTTGCCCATTTGTTCATTTGCTCATTTGCCCATTTGTTCATTTGTTCATTTGTTCATTTGTTCATTTGTTTATTTGTTCATTTGTTCATTTGTACATTTGTTCATTTGTTCATTTGTTCGTTTGTTCGTTTGTTCGTTTGTTCGTTTGTTCATTTGTTCATTTGTTCGTTTGCTCATTTGATCATTTGTTCATTTGTTCATTTCTTCATTTCTTCATTAGTTCATTTTTCATTTTTTCATTTGTTCATTTGTTCATTTGTTCACTTGTTCATTTGTTCATTTGTTCATTTGTTCATTTGTTCATTTGTTCATTTGTTCATTTGTTCATTTCTTCATTAGTTCATTTTTCATTTTTTCATTTGTTCATTTGTTCATTTGTTCACTTGTTCATTTGTTCATTTGTTCATTTGTTCATTTGTTCATTTGTTCATTTGTTCATTTGTTCATTTGTTCATTTGTTCATTTGTTCATTTGTTCATTTGTTCATTTGTTCATTTGTTCATTTGTTCATTTGTTCATTTGTTCATTTGTTCATTTGTTCATTTGTTCATTTGTTCATTTGTTCATTTGTTCATTTGTTCATTTGTTCATTTGTTCATTTGTTCATTTGTTCATTTCTTCATTTGTTCGTTAGTTCATTTTTTCATTTGTTCATTTGTTCACTTGTTCATTTGTTCATTTGTTCATTTGTTCATTTGTTCATTTGTTCATTTGTTCATTTGTTCATATGTTCATTTGTTCATATGTTCATTTGTTCATTTGCTCATTCGTTCATTCGTTCATTCGTTCATTCGTTCATTTGATCATTCGTTCATTCGTTCATTTGATCATTTGATCATTTGTTCATTTGTTCATTTGTTCATTTGTTCGTTTGTTCGTTTGTTCGTTTGTTCGTTTGTTCGTTTGTTCGTTTGTTCATTTGTTCGTTTGTTCATTTGTTCATTTGTTCATTTGTTCATTTGTTCATTTGTTCATTTGTTCATTTGTTCATTTGTTCATTTGTTCATTTGTTCATTTGTTCATTTGTTCATTTTTTCATTTGTTCATTTGTTCACTTGTTCATTTGTTCATTTGTTCATTTGTTCATTTGTTCATTTGTACATTTGTTCATTTGTTCATTTGTTCATTTGTTCATTTGTTCATTTGCTCATTTGTTCATTTGTTCATTCGTTCATTCGTTCATTCGTTCATTTGATCATTTGATCATTTGTTCATTTGTTCGTTTGTTCGTTTGTTCGTTTGTTCGTTTGTTCGTTTGTTCATTTGTTCATTTGTTCATTTGTTCATTTGTTCATTTGTTCATTTGTTCATTTGTTCATTTGTTCATTTGTTCATTTGTTCATTTGTTCATTTGTTCATTTGTTCATTTGTTCATTTGTTCATTTGTTCATTTGTTCATTTGTTCATTTGTTCATTTGTTCATTTGTTCATTTGTTCATTTGTTCATTTGTTCATTTGTTCATTTGTTCATTTGTTCATTTGTTCATTTGTTCATTTGTTCATTTGTTCATTTGTTCATTTGTTCATTTGTTCATTTGTTCATTTGTTCATTTGTTCATTTGTTCATTTGTTCATTCGCTCATTTGTTCATTCGTTCATTTGTTCATTTGCTCATTTGTTCATTTGTTCATTTGTTCATTTGTTCATTTGTTTATTTGTTCATTTGTTCATTTGTACATTTGTTCATTTGTTCATTTGTTCGTTTGTTCGTTTGTTCGTTTGTTCGTTTGTTCGTTTGTTCATTTGTTCATTTGTTCGTTTGCTCATTTGTTCATTTGTTCATTTGTTCATTTCTTCATTTGTTCATTTGTTCATTTGTTCATTTGCTCATTTGTTCATTTGCTCATTTGTTCATTTGTTCATTTGTTCATTTGTTCATTTGTTCATTTGTTCATTTGTTCATTTGTTCATTTGTTCATTTGTTCATTTGTTCATTTGTTCATTTGTTCATTTGTTCATTTGTTCATTTGTTCATTTGTTCGTTTGTTCATTTGTTCGTTTGTTCATTTGTTCGTTTGTTCAATTCTTCATTAGTTCATTTTTCATTTTTTCATTTGTTCATTTGTTCATTTGTTCATTTGTTCATTTGTTCATTTGTTCGTTTGTTCATTTGTTCGTTTGTTCATTTGTTCATTTGTTCATTTCTTCATTAGTTCATTTTTCATTTTTTCATTTGTTCATTTGTTCATTTGTTCATTTGTTCATTTGTTCATTTGTTCATTTGTTCATTTGTTCATTTGTTCATTTGTTCATTTGTTCATTTGTTCATTTGTTCATTTGTTCATTTGTTCATTTGTTCATTTGTTCATTTGATCATTTGTTCATTTGTTCATTTGTTCATTTGTTCATTTGTTCATTTGTTCATTTGTTCATTTGTTCATTTGTTCATTTGTTCATATGTTCATTTGCTCATTTGTTCATTTGTTCATTTGTTCATTTGTTCATTTGTTCATTTGTTCATTTGTTCATTTGTTCATTTGTTCATTTGTTCATTTGTTCATTTGTTCGTTTGCTCATTTGTTCATTTGTTCATTTGTTCATTTCTTCATTTCTTCATTAGTTCATTTTTCATTTTTTCATTTGTTCATTTGTTCATTTGTTCATTTGTTCATTTGTTCATTTGTTCATATGTTCATTTGTTCATTTGTTCATTTGTTCATTTGTTCATTTGTTCATTTGTTCATTTGTTCATTTGTTCATTTGTTCATTTGTTCATTTGTTCATTCGTTCATTTGTTCATTTGTTCATTTGTTCATTTGTTCATTTGTTCATTTGTTCATTTGTTCATATGTTCATTTGCTCATTTGCTCATTTGTTCATTTGTTCATTTGTTCATTTGTTCAGTTGTTCATTTGTTCATTTGTTCACTTGTTCACTTGTTCACTTGTTCATTTGTTCATTTGTTCATTTGTTCATTTGTTCATTTGTTCATTTGTTCATATGTTCATTTGTTCACTTGTTCATTTGTTCATTTGTTCATTTGTTCATTTGTTCATATGTTCATATGTTCATTTGTTCATTTGTTCATTTGTTCATTTGTTCATTTGTTCATTTGTTCATTTGTTCATTTGTTCATTTGTTCATTTGTTCATTTGTTCATTTGTTCATTTGTTCATTTGTTCATTTGTTCATTTGTTCATTTGTTCATTTGTTCATTTGTTCATTTGTTCATTTGTTCATTTGTTCATTTGTTCATTTGTTCATTTGTTCATTTGTTCATTTGTTCATTTGTTCATTTGTTCATTTGTTCATTTGTTCATTTGTTCATTTGTTCATTTGTTCATTTGTTCATTTGTTCATTTGTTCATTTGTTCATTTGTTCATTTGTTCATTTGTTCATTTGTTCATTTGTTCATTTGTTCATTTGTTCATTTGTTCATTTGTTCATTTGTTCATTTGTTCATTTGTTCATTTGTTCATTTGTTCATTTGTTCATTTGTTCATTTGTTCATTTGTTCATTTGTTCATTTGTTCATTTGTTCATTTGTTCATTTGTTCATATGTTCATTTGCTCATTTGCTCATTTGTTCATTTGTTCATTTGTTCATTTGTTCATTTGTTCATTTGTTCATTTGTTCATTTGTTCATTTGTTCATTTGTTCATTTGTTCATTTGTTCATTTGTTCATTTGTTCATTTGTTCATTTGTTCATTTGTTCACTTGCTCATTTGTTCATTTGCTCATTTGTTCATTTGTTCATTTGTTCATTTGTTCATTTGTTCATTTGTTCATTTGTTCATTTGTTCATTTGTTCATTTGTTCATTTGTTCATTTGTTCATTTGTTCATTTGTTCATTTGTTCATTTGTTCATTTGTTCATTTGTTCACTTGTTCATTTGTTCATTTGCTCATTTGTTCATTTGTTCATTTGTTCATTTGTTCATTTGTTCATATGTTCATTTGTTCATTTGTTCATTTGTTCATTTGCTCATTTGTTCATTTGTTCATTCGTTCATTCGTTCATTTGATCATTTGATCATTTGTTCATTTGTTCGTTTGTTCGTTTGTTCGTTTGTTCGTTTGTTCATTTGTTCATTTGTTCATTTGTTCATTTGTTCATTTGTTCATTTGTTCATTTGTTCATTTGTTCATTTGTTCATTTGTTCATTTGTTCATTTGTTCATTTGTTCATTTGTTCATTTGTTCATTTGTTCATTTGTTCATTTGTTCATTTGTTCATTTGTTCATTTGTTCATTTGTTCATTTGTTCATTTGTTCATTTGTTCATTTGTTCATTTGTTCATTTGTTCATTTGTTCATTTGTTCATTTGTTCATTTCTTCATTTGTTCATTTGTTCATTTGTTCATTTGTTCATTTGTTCATTTGTTCATTTGTTCATTTGTTCATTTGTTCATTTGTTCATTTGTTCATTTGTTCATTTGTTCATTTGTTCATTTGTTCATTTGTTCATTTGTTCATTTGTTCATTTGTTCATTTGTTCATTTGTTCATTTGTTCATTTGTTCATTTGTTCATTTGTTCATTTGTTCATTTGTTCATTTCTTCATTTCTTCATTTCTTCATTTGTTCATTTGTTCATTTGTTCATTTGTTCATTTGTTCATTTGTTCATTTGTTCATTTGTTCATTTGTTCATTTGGTTATTTGTTCATTCGTTCATTCGTTCATTCGTTCATTTGTTCATTTGTTCATTTGATCATTTGTTCATTTGTTCGTTTGTTCGTTTGTTCGTTTGTTCGTTTGTTCGTTTGTTCGTTTGTTCATTTGTTCCTTTGTTCCTTTGTTCATTTGTTCATTTGTTCATTTGTTCATTTGTTCATTTGTTCATTTGTTCATTTGTTCATTTGTTCATTTGTTCATTTGTTCATTTGTTCATTTGTTCATTTGTTCATTTGTTCATTTGTACATTTGTTCATTTGTTCATTTGTTCATTTGTTCATTTGTTCATTTGTTCGTTTGTTCATTTGTTCCTTTTGCTCATTTTGCTCATTTGTTCATTTGTTCATTTGTTCATTTCTTCATTTGTTCATTAGTTCATTTTTTCATTTGTTCATTTGTTCATTTGTTCATTTGTTCATTTGTTCATTTGTTCATTTGTTCATTTGTTCATTTGTTCATTTGTTCATTTGTTCATTTGTTCATTTGTTCATTTGTTCATTTGTTCATATGTTCATTTGCTCATTTGCTCATTTGTTCATTTGTTCATTTGTACATTTGTTCATTTGTTCATTTGTTCAGTTGTTCATTTGTTCACTCGTTCTCTCGTTCATTTGTTCACTTGTTCATTTGTTCATTTGTTCATTTGTTCACTTGTTCATTTGTTCACTTGTGTATTTCTTCATTTGTTCATTTGTTCATTTGTTCATATGTTCATTTGTTCATTTGTTCATTTGCTCATTTGTTCATTTGTCCATTTGTTCATTTGTTCATTTGTTTATTTGTTCATATGTTCATTTGTTCATTTGTTCATTTGCTCATTTGTTCATTTGTTCATTTGTTCATTTGTTCATTTGTTCATTTGTTCATTTGTTCATTTGTTCATTTGTTCATTTGTTCATTTGTTCATTCGCTCATTTGTTCATTCGTTCATTTGTTCATTTTGCTCATATTGCTCATTTGTGCGATTGTCTATTCGCTCATTTGTTCATTCGCTCATTTGTTCATTCGTTCATTTGTTCATTTGTTCATTTTGCTCATATTGCTCATTTGTTCATTTGTTCATTTGTGCGATTGTCTATTCGCTCATCTGTTCATTCGTTCATTTGGCTATTCGCTCATCTGTTCATTCGTTCATTTGTTCATTTGTACATTTGTTCATTTGTCCATTTGTTCATTTGTTCATTTGTTTATTTGTTCATATGTTCATTTGTTCATTTGTTCATTTGCTCATTTGTTCATTTGTTCATTTGTTCATTTGTTCATTTGTTCATTTGTTCATTTGTTCATTTGTTCATTTGTTCATTTGTTCATTTGTTCATTTGTTCATTTGTTCATTTGTTCATTTGTTCATTTGTTCATTTGTTCATTTGTTCATTTGTTCATTTGTTCATGTGTTCATTTGTTCATTTGTTCATTTGTTCGTTTGCTCATTTGTTCATTTGTTCATTTGTTCATTTCTTCATTTCTTCATTAGTTCATTTTTCATTTTTTCATTTGTTCATTTGTTCATTTGTTCATTTGTTCATTTGTTCATTTGTTCATTTGTTCATTTGTTCATTTGTTCATTTGTTCGTTTGTTCGTTTGTTCATTTGTTCATTTGTTCGTTTGCTCATTTGTTCATTTGTTCATTTGTTCATTTCTTCATTTCTTCATTAGTTCATTTTTCATTTTTTCATTTGTTCATTTGTTCATTTGTTCATTTGTTCATTTGTTCATTTGTTCATTTGTTCATTTGTTCATATGTTCATTTGTTCATTTGTTCATTTGTTCATTTGTTCATTTGTTCATTTGTTCATTTGTTCATTTGTTCATTTGTTCATTTGTTCATTTGTTCATTTGTTCATTTGTTCATTTGTTCATTTGTTCATTTGTTCATTTGTTCATTTGTTCATTTGTTCATATGTTCATTTGCTCATTTGCTCATTTGTTCATTTGTTCATTTGTTCATTTGTTCATTTGTTCATTTGTTCATTTGTTCATTTGTTCATTTGTTCATTTGTTCATTTGTTCATTTGTTCATTTGTTCATTTGTTCATTTGTTCATTTGTTCATTTGTTCATTTGTTCATTTGTTCATTTGCTCATTTGTTCATTTGCTCATTTGTTCATTTGTTCATTTGTTCATTTGTTCATTTGTTCATTTGTTCATTTGTTCATTTGTTCATTTGTTCATTTGTTCATTTGTTCATTTGTTCATTTGTTCATTTGTTCATTTGTTCATTTGTTCACTTGTTCATTTGTTCATTTGCTCATTTGTTCATTTGTTCATTTGTTCATTTGTTCATTTGTTCATTTGTTCATTTGTTCATATGTTCATTTGTTCATTTGTTCATTTGTTCATTTGCTCATTTGTTCATTTGTTCATTCGTTCATTCGTTCATTCGTTCATTTGATCATTTGATCATTTGTTCATTTGTTCGTTTGTTCGTTTGTTCGTTTGTTCGTTTGTTCGTTTGTTCATTTGTTCATTTGTTCATTTGTTCATTTGTTCATTTGTTCATTTGTTCATTTGTTCATTTGTTCATTTGTTCATTTGTTCATTTGTTCATTTGTTCATTTGTTCATTTGTTCATTTGTTCATTTGTTCATTTGTTCATTTGTTCATTTGTTCATTTGTTCATTTGTTCATTTGTTCATTTGTTCATTTGTTCATTTGTTCATTTGTTCATTTCTTCATTTCTTCATTTCTTCATTTCTTCATTTGTTCATTTCTTCATTTGTTCATTTGTTCATTTGTTCATTTGTTCATTTGTTCATTTGTTCATTTGTTCATTTGTTCATTTGTTCATTTGTTCATTTGTTCATTTGTTCATTTGTTCATTTGTTCATTTGTTCATTTGTTCATTTGTTCATTTGTTCATTTGGTTATTTGTTCATTCGTTCATTCGTTCATTCGTTCATTTGTTCATTTGATCATTTGTTCATTTGTTCATTTGTTCGTTTGTTCGTTTGTTCGTTTGTTCGTTTGTTCGTTTGTTCGTTTGTTCGTTTGTTCATTTGTTCATTTGTTCATTTGTTCATTTGTTCATTTGTTCATTTGTTCATTTGTTCATTTGTTCATTTGTTCATTTGTTCATTTGTTCATTTGTTCATTTGTTCATTTGTTCATTTGTTCATTTGTTCATTTGTTCATTTGTTCATTTGTTCATTTGTTCATTTGTTCATTTGTTCATTTGTTCATTTGTTCATTTGTTCATTTGTTCATTTGTACATTTGTTCATTTGTTCATTTGTTCATTTGTTCATTTGTTCATTTGTTCATTTGTTCGTTTGTTCATTTGTTCCTTTTGCTCATTTTGCTCATTTGTTCATTTGTTCATTTGTTCATTTCTTCATTTGTTCATTAGTTCATTTTTTCATTTGTTCATTTGTTCATTTGTTCATTTGTTCATTTGTTCATTTGTTCATTTGTTCATTTGTTCATTTGTTCATTTGTTCATTTGTTCATTTGTTCATTTGTTCATTTGTTCATTTGTTCATTTGTTCATTTGTTCATATGTTCATTTGCTCATTTGCTCATTTGTTCATTTGTTCATTTGTACATTTGTTCATTTGTTCATTTGTTCAGTTGTTCATTTGTTCACTCGTTCTCTTGTTCATTTGTTCACTTGTTCATTTGTTCATTTGTTCATTTGTCCACTTGTTCATTTGTTCACTTGTGTATTTCTTCATTTGTTCATTTGTTCATTTGTTCATATGTTCATTTGTTCATTTGTTCATTTGCTCATTTGTTCATTTGACCATTTGTTCATTTGTTCATTTGTTTATTTGTTCATATGTTCATTTGTTCATTTGTTCATTTGCTCATTTGTTCATTTGTTCATTTGTTCATTTGTTCATTTGTTCATTTGTTCATTTGTTCATTTGTTCATTTGTTCATTTGTTCATTTGTTCATTCGCTCATTTGTTCATTCGTTCATTTGTTCATTTTGCTCATATTGCTCATTTGTGCGATTGTCTATTCGCTCATTTGTTCATTCGCTCATTTGTTCATTCGCTCATTTGTTCATTCGTTCATTTGTTCATTTGTTCATTTGTTCATTTTGCTCATATTGCACATTTGTTCATTTGTTCATTTGTGCGATTGTCTATTCGCTCATCTGTTCATTCGTTCATTTGGCTATTCGCTCATCTGTTCATTCGTTCATTTGTTCATTTGTACATTTGTTCATTTGTTCATTTGTTCATTTGTTCATTTGGTTATTTGTTCATTCGTTCATTCGTTCATTTGTTCATTTGTTCATTTGATCGTTTGTTCGTTTGTTCGTTTGTTCGTTTGTTCGTTTGTTCGTTTGTTCATTTGTTCATTTGTTCATTTGTTCATTTGTTCATTTGTTCATTTGTTCATTTGTTCATTTGTTCATTTGTTCATTTGTTCATTTGTTCATTTGTTCATTTGTTCATTTGTTCATTTGTTCATTTGTTCATTTGTTCATTTGTTCATTTGTTCATTTGTTCATTTGTTCATTTGTTCATTTGTTCTTTTGTTCATTTGTTCATTTGTTCATTTGTTCATTTGTTCATTTGTTCATTTGTTCATTTGTTCATTTGTTCATTTGTTCATTTGTTCATTTGTTCATTTGTTCATTTGTTCATTTGTTCATTTGTTCATTTGTTCATTTGTTCATTTGTTCATTTGTTCATTTGTTCATTTGTTCATTTGTTCATTTGTTCATTTGTTCATTTGTTCATTTGTTCATTTGTTCATTTGTTCATTTGTTCATTTGTTCATTTGTTCATTTGTTCATTTGTTCATTTGTTCATTTGTTCATTTGTTCATTTGTTCATTTGTTCATTTGTTCATTTGTTCATTTGTTCATTTGTTCATTTGTTCATTTGTTCATTTGTTCATTTGTTCATTTGTTCATTTGTTCATATGTTCATTTGCTCATTTGCTCATTTGTTCATTTGTTCATTTGTTCATTTGTTCATTTGTTTATTTGTTCGTTTGTTCATTTGTACATTTGTTCATTTGTACATTTGTTCATTTGTTCATTTGTTCATTTCTTCATTTCTTCATTAGTTCATTTTTCATTTTTTCATTTGTTCACTTGTTCATTTGTTCACTTGTTCATTTGTTCATTTGTTCATTTGTTCATTTGTTCATTTGTTCATTTGTTCATTTGTTCATTTGTTCATTTGTTCACTTGTTCATTTGTTCATTTGTTCATTTGTTCATTTATTCATTTGTTCATTTGTTCATTTGTTCATTTGTTCATTTGTTCATTTGTTCATTTGTTCATTTGTTCATTTCTTCATTTGTTCATTAGTTCATTTTTTCATTTGTTCATTTGTTCACTTGTTCATTTGTTCATTTGTTCATTTGTTCATTTGTTCATTTGTTCATATGTTCATTTGTTCATTTGTTCATTTGTTCATTCGTTCATTCGTTCATTCGTTCATTTGATCATTTGATCATTTGTTCATTTGTTCATTTCTTCATTTCTTCATTAGTTCATTTTTCATTTTTTCATTTGTTCATTTGTTCATTTGTTCACTTGTTCATTTGTTCCTTTGTTCATTTGTTCATTTGTTCATTTGTTCATTTGTTCATTTGTTCACTTGTTCATTTGTTCATTTGTTCATTTGTTCATTTGTTCATTTGTTCATTTGTTCATTTGTTCATTTGTTCATTTGTTCATTTGTTCATTTGTTCATTTGTTCATTTGTTCATTTGTTCATTTGTTCATTTGTTCATTTGTTCATTTGTTCATTTGTTCATTTCTTCATTTGTTCATTAGTTCATTTTTTCATTTGTTCATTTGTTCACTTGTTCATTTGTTCATTTGTTCATTTGTTCATTTGTTCATTTGTTCATATGTTCATTTGTTCATTTGTTCATTTGCTCATTTGTTCATTTGTTCATTCGTTCATTCGTTCATTCGTTCATTTGTTCATTTGTTCATTTCTTCATTTCTTCATTAGTTCATTTTTCATTTTTTCATTTGTTCATTTGTTCATTTGTTCATTTGTTCATTTGTTCATTTGTTCATTTGCGCGATTGTCTATTGGCTCATTTGTTCATTCGTTCATTTGCCTATTCGCTCATTTGTTCATTTGTTCATTTGTTCATTTGTTCATTTGTTCATTTGTTCATTTGTTCATTTGTTCATTTGTTCATTTGTTCATTTGTTCATTTGTTCATTTGTTCATTTGTTCATTTGTTCATTTGTTCATTTGTTCATTTGTTCATTTGTTCATTTGTTCATTTCTTCATTTCTTCATTTCTTCATTTCTTCATTTGTTCATTTCTTCATTTCTTCATTTGTTCATTTGTTCATTTGTTCATTTGTTCATTTGTTCATTTGTTCATTTGTTCATTTGTTCATTTGTTCATTTGTTCATTTGTTCATTTGTTCATTTGTTCATTTGTTCATTTGTTCATTTGTTCATTTGTTCATTTGTTCATTCGTTCATTCGTTCATTCGTTCATTCGTTCATTTGTTCATTTGTTCATTTGATCATTTGTTCATTTGTTCATTTGTTCGTTTGTTCGTTTGTTCGTTTGTTCGTTTGTTCGTTTGTTCGTTTGTTCATTTGTTCATTTGTTCATTTGTTCATTTGATCATTTGTTCATTTGTTCATTTGTTCGTTTGTTCGTTTGTTCGTTTGTTCGTTTGTTCGTTTGTTCGTTTGTTCATTTGTTCATTTGTTCATTTGTTCATTTGTTCATTCGTTCATTCGTTCATTCGTTCATTCGTTCATTTGTTCATTTGTTCATTTGTTCATTTGTTCATTTGTTCATTTGTTCATTTGTTCATTTGTTCATTTGTTCATTTGTTCATTTGTTCATTTGTTCATTTGTTCATTTGTTCATTTGTTCATTTGTTCATTTGTTCATTTGTTCATTTGGTTATTTGTTCATTCGTTCATTCGTTCATTCGTTCATTTGTTCATTTGATCATTTGTTCATTTGTTCATTTGTTCGTTTGTTCGTTTGTTCGTTTGTTCGTTTGTTCGTTTGTTCGTTTGTTCGTTTGTTCATTTGTTCATTTGTTCATTTGTTCATTTGTTCATTTGTTCATTTGTTCATTTGTTCATTTGTTCATTTGTTCATTTGTTCATTTGTTCATTTGTTCATTTGTTCATTTGTTCATTTGTTCATTTGTTCATTTGTTCATTTGTTCATTTGTTCATTTGTTCATTTGTTCATTTGTTCATTTGTTCATTTGTACATTTGTTCATTTGTTCATTTGTTCATTTGTTCATTTGTTCATTTGTTCATTTGTTCGTTTGTTCATTTGTTCCTTTTGCTCATTTTGCTCATTTGTTCATTTGTTCATTTGTTCATTTCTTCATTTGTTCATTAGTTCATTTTTTCATTTGTTCATTTGTTCATTTGTTCATTTGTTCATTTGTTCATTTGTTCATTTGTTCATTTGTTCATTTGTTCATTTGTTCATTTGTTCATTTGTTCATTTGTTCATTTGTTCATTTGTTCATTTGTTCATTTGTTCATATGTTCATTTGCTCATTTGCTCATTTGTTCATTTGTTCATTTGTACATTTGTTCATTTGTTCATTTGTTCAGTTGTTCATTTGTTCACTCGTTCTCTTGTTCATTTGTTCACTTGTTCATTTGTTCATTTGTTCATTTGTCCACTTGTTCATTTGTTCACTTGTGTATTTCTTCATTTGTTCATTTGTTCATTTGTTCATATGTTCATTTGTTCATTTGTTCATTTGCTCATTTGTTCATTTGACCATTTGTTCATTTGTTCATTTGTTTATTTGTTCATATGTTCATTTGTTCATTTGTTCATTTGCTCATTTGTTCATTTGTTCATTTGTTCATTTGTTCATTTGTTCATTTGTTCATTTGTTCATTTGTTCATTTGTTCATTTGTTCATTTGTTCATTTGTTCATTTGTTCATTTGCTCATTTCTTCATTTGCTCATTTGTTCATTTGTTCATTTGTTCATTTGTTCATTTGTTCATTTGTTCATTTGTTCATTTGTTCATTTGTTCATTTGTTCATTTGTTCATTTGTTCATTTGTTCATTTGTTCATTTGTTCATTTGTTCATTTGTTCATTTGTTCATTTGTTCATTTGTTCATTTGTTCATTTGTTCATTTGTTCATTTGTTCATTTGTTCATTTGTTCATTTGTTCATTTGTTCATTTGTTCATTTGTTCATTTGTTCATTCGTTCATTTGCCTATTCGCTCATTTGTTCATTTGTTCATTTGTTCATTTGTTCATTTGTTCATTTGTTCATTTGTTCGTTTGTTCGTTTGTTCATTTGTTCATTTGTTCATTTGTTCATTTGTTCATTTGTTCATTTGTTCATTTGTTCATTTGTTCATTTGTTCATTTGTTCATTTGTTCATTTGTTCATTTGTTCATTTGTTCATTTGTTCATTTGTTCATTTGTTCATTTGTTCATTTGTTCATTTGTTCATTTGTTCATTTGTTCTTTTGTTCATTTGTTCATTTGTTCATTTGTTCATTTGTTCATTTGTTCATTTGTTCATTTGTTCATTTGTTCATTTGTTCATTTGTTCATTTGTTCATTTGTTCATTTGTTCATTTGTTCATTTGTTCATTTGTTCATTTGTTCATTTGTTCATTTGTTCATTTGTTCATTTGTTCATTTGTTCATTTGTTCATTTGTTCATTTGTTCATTTGTTCATTTGTTCATTTGTTCATTTGTTCATTTGTTCATTTGTTCATTTGTTCATTTGTTCATTTGTTCATTTGTTCATTTGTTCATTTGTTCATTTGTTCATTTGTTCATTTGTTCATTTGTTCATTTGTTCATTTGTTCATTTGTTCATTTGTTCATTTGTTCATTTGTTCATATGTTCATTTGCTCATTTGCTCATTTGTTCATTTGTTCATTTGTTCATTTGTTCATTTGTTTATTTGTTCATTTGTTCATTTGTACATTTGTTCATTTGTACATTTGTTCATTTGTTCATTTGTTCGTTTGTTCGTTTGTTCGTTTGTTCGTTTGTTCATTTGTTCGTTTGTTCATTTGTTCATTTGTTCATTTCTTCATTTCTTCATTAGTTCATTTTTCATTTTTTCATTTGTTCACTTGTTCATTTGTTCACTTGTTCATTTGTTCATTTGTTCATTTGTTCATTTGTTCATTTGTTCATTTGTTCATTTGTTCATTTGTTCATTTGTTCACTTGTTCATTTGTTCATTTGTTCATTTGTTCATTTATTCATTTGTTCATTTGTTCATTTGTTCATTTGTTCATTTGTTCATTTGTTCATTTGTTCATTTGTTCATTTCTTCATTTGTTCATTAGTTCATTTTTTCATTTGTTCATTTGTTCACTTGTTCATTTGTTCATTTGTTCATTTGTTCATTTGTTCATTTGTTCATATGTTCATTTGTTCATTTGTTCATTTGTTCATTCGTTCATTCGTTCATTCGTTCATTTGATCATTTGATCATTTGTTCATTTGTTCATTTCTTCATTTCTTCATTAGTTCATTTTTCATTTTTTCATTTGTTCATTTGTTCATTTGTTCACTTGTTCATTTGTTCCTTTGTTCATTTGTTCATTTGTTCATTTGTTCATTTGTTCATTTGTTCACTTGTTCATTTGTTCATTTGTTCATTTGTTCATTTGTTCATTTGTTCATTTGTTCATTTGTTCATTTGTTCATTTGTTCATTTGTTCATTTGTTCATTTGTTCATTTGTTCATTTGTTCATTTGTTCATTTGTTCATTTGTTCATTTGTTCATTTGTTCATTTGTTCATTTCTTCATTTGTTCATTAGTTCATTTTTTCATTTGTTCATTTGTTCACTTGTTCATTTGTTCATTTGTTCATTTGTTCATTTGTTCATTTGTTCATATGTTCATTTGTTCATTTGTTCATTTGCTCATTTGTTCATTTGTTCATTCGTTCATTCGTTCATTCGTTCATTTGTTCATTTGTTCATTTCTTCATTTCTTCATTAGTTCATTTTTCATTTTTTCATTTGTTCATTTGTTCATTTGTTCATTTGTTCATTTGTTCATTTGTTCATTTGCGCGATTGTCTATTGGCTCATTTGTTCATTCGTTCATTTGCCTATTCGCTCATTTGTTCATTTGTTCATTTGTTCATTTGTTCATTTGTTCATTCGTTCATTTGCCTATTCGCTCATTTGTTCATTTGTTCATTTGTTCATTTGTTCATTTGTTCATTTGTTCATTTGTTCATTTGTTCATTTGTTCATTTCTTCATTTCTTCATTTCTTCATTTCTTCATTTGTTCATTTCTTCATTTCTTCATTTGTTCATTTGTTCATTTGTTCATTTGTTCATTTGTTCATTTGTTCATTTGTTCATTTGTTCATTTGTTCATTTGTTCATTTGTTCATTTGTTCATTTGTTCATTTGTTCATTTGTTCATTTGTTCATTTGTTCATTTGTTCATTCGTTCATTCGTTCATTCGTTCATTCGTTCATTTGTTCATTTGTTCATTTGATCATTTGTTCATTTGTTCATTTGTTCGTTTGTTCGTTTGTTCGTTTGTTCGTTTGTTCGTTTGTTCGTTTGTTCATTTGTTCATTTGTTCATTTGTTCATTTGTTCATTTGTTCATTTGTTCATTTGTTCATTTGTTCATTTGTTCATTTGTTCATTTGTTCATTTGTTCATTTGTTCATTTGTTCATTTGTTCATTTGTTCATTTGTTCATTTGTTCATTTGTTCATTTGTTCATTTGTTCATTTGTTCATTTGTTCATTTGTTCATTTGTTCATTTGTTCATTTGTTCATTTGTTCATTTGTTCATTTGTTCATTTGTTCATTTGTTCATTTGTTCATTTGTTCATTTGTTCATTTGTTCATTTGTTCATTTGTTCATTTGTTCATTTGTTCATTTGTTCATTTGTTCATTTGTTCATTTGTTCATTTGTTCATTTGTTCATTTGTTCATTTGTTCATTTGTTCATTTGTTCGTTTGCTCATTTGTTCATTTGTTCATTTCTTCATTTCTTCATTTCTTCATTAGTTCATTTTTCATTTTTTCATTTGTTCATTTGTTCATTTGTTCATTTGTTCATTTGTTCATTTGTTCATTTGTTCATTTGTTCATTTGTTCGTTTGTTCGTTTGTTCATTTGTTCATTTGTTCGTTTGCTCATTTGTTCATTTGTTCATTTGTTCATTTCTTCATTTCTTCATTAGTTCATTTTTCATTTTTTCATTTGTTCATTTGTTCATTTGTTCATTTGTTCATTTGTTCATTTGTTCATTTGTTCATTTGTTCATATGTTCATTTGTTCATTTGTTCATTTGTTCATTTGTTCATTTGTTCATTTGTTCATTTGTTCATTTGTTCATTTGTTCATTTGTTCATTTGTTCATTTGTTCATTTGTTCATTTGTTCATTTGTTCATTTGTTCATTTGTTCATATGTTCATTTGCTCATTTGCTCATTTGTTCATTTGTTCATTTGTTCATTTGTTCATTTGTTCATTTGTTCATTTGCTCATTTGTTCATTTGCTCATTTGTTCATTTGTTCATTTGTTCATTTGTTCATTTGTTCATTTGTTCATTTGTTCATTTGTTCATTTGTTCATTTGTTCATTTGTTCATTTGTTCATTTGTTCATTTGTTCATTTGTTCATTTGTTCACTTGTTCATTTGTTCATTTGTTCATTTGTTCATTTGTTCATTTGTTCATTTGTTCATATGTTCATTTGTTCATTTGTTCATTTGTTCATTTGCTCATTTGTTCATTTGTTCATTCGTTCATTCGTCCATTCGTTCATTCGTTCATTTGATCATTTGTTCGTTTGTTCGTTTGTTCATTTGTTCATTTGTTCGTTTGTTCATTTGTTCGTTTGTTCATTTGTTCATTTGTTCATTTGTTCATTTGTTCATTTGTTCATTTGTTCATTTGTTCATTTGTTCATTTGTTCATTTGTTCATTTGTTCATTTGTTCATTTGTTCATTTGTTCATTTGTTCATTTGTTCATTTGTTCATTTGTTCATTTGTTCATTTGTTCATTTGTTCATTTGTTCATTTGTTCATTTGTTCATTTGTTCATTTGTTCATTTGTTCATTTGTTCATTTGTTCATTTGTTCATTTGTTCATTTGTTCATTTGTTCATTTGTTCATTTGCTCATTTCTTCATTTGCTCATTTGTTCATTTGTTCATTTGTTCATTTGTTCATTTGTTCATTTGTTCATTTGTTCATTTGTTCATTTGTTCATTTGTTCATTTGTTCATTTGTTCATTTGTTCATTTGTTCATTTGTTCATTTGTTCATTTGTTCATTTGTTCATTTGTTCATTTGTTCATTTGTTCATTTGTTCATTTGTTCATTTGTTCATTTGTTCATTTGTTCATTTGTTCATTTGTTCATTTGTTCATTTGTTCATTTGTTCATTTGTTCATTTGTTCATTCGTTCATTTGCCTATTCGCTCATTTGTTCATTTGTTCATTTGTTCATTTGTTCATTTGTTCATTTGTTCATTTGTTCATTTGTACATTTGTTCATTTGTTCATTTGTTCATTTGTTCATTTGTTCATTTGTTCATTTGTTCATTTGTTCATTTGTTCATTTGTTCATTTGTTCATTTGTTCATTTGTTCATTTGTTCATTTCTTCATTTCTTCATTTGTTCATTTGTTCATTTCTTCATTTGTTCATTTGTTCATTTGTTCATTTGTTCATTTGTTCATTTGTTCATTTGTTCATTTGTTCATTTGTTCATTTGTTCATTTGTTCATTTGTTCATTTGTTCATTTGTTCATTTGTTCATTTGTTCATTTGTTCATTTGGTTATTTGTTCATTCGTTCATTTGTTCATATGTTCATTTGTTCATTTGATCATTTGTTCATTTGTTCATTTGTTCGTTTGTTCGTTTGTTCGTTTGTTCGTTTGTTCGTTTGTTCGTTTGTTCATTTGTTCATTTGTTCATTTGTTCATTTGTTCATTTGTTCATTTGTTCATTTGTTCATTTGTTCATTTGTTCATTTGTTCATTTGTTCATTTGTTCATTTGTTCATTTGTTCATTTGTTCATTTGTTCATTTGTTCATTTGTACATTTGTTCATTTGTTCATTTGTTCATTTGTTCATTTGTTCATTTGTTCGTTTGTTCATTTGTTCCTTTTGCTCATTTTGGTCATTTGTTCATTTGTTCATTTGTTCATTTCTTCATTTGTTCATTAGTTCATTTTTTCATTTGTTCATTTGTTCATTTGTTCATTTGTTCATTTGTTCATTTGTTCATTTGTTCATTTGTTCATTTGTTCATTTGTTCATTTGTTCATTTGTTCATTTGTTCATTTGTTCATTTGTTCATTTGTTCATTTGTTCATTTGTTCATTTGTTCATATGTTCATTTGCTCATTTGCTCATTTGTTCATTTGTTCATTTGTACATTTGTTCATTTGTTCATTTGTTCAGTTGTTCATTTGTTCACTCGTTCTCTTGTTCATTTGTTCACTTGTTCATTTGTTCATTTGTTCATTTGTTCACTTGTTCATTTGTTCACTTGTGTATTTCTTCATTTGTTCATTTGTTCATTTGTTCATTTGCTCATTTGTTCATTTGTTCATTTGTTCATTTGTTCATTTGTTCATTTGTTCATTTGTTCATTTGTTCATTTGTTCATTTGTTCATTTGTTCATTTGTTCATTCGCTCATTTGTTCATTCGTTCATTTGTTCATTTTGCTCATATTGCTCATTTGTGCGATTGTCTATTCGCTCATTTGTTCATTCGCTCATTTGTTCATTCGTTCATTTGTTCATTTGTTCATTTTGCTCATATTGCTCATTTGTTCATTTGTTCATTTGTGCGATTGTCTATTCGCTCATCTGTTCATTCGTTCATTTGGCTATTCGCTCATTTGGCTATTCGCTCATCTGTTCATTCGTTCATTTGTTCATTTGTACATTTGTTCATTTGTTCATTTGTTCATTTGTTCATTTGGTTACTTGTTCATTCGTTCATTCGTTCATTTGTTCATTTGTTCATTTGATCGTTTGTTCGTTTGTTCGTTTGTTCGTTTGTTCGTTTGTTCGTTTGTTCATTTGTTCATTTGTTCATTTGTTCATTTGTTCATTTGTTCATTTGTTCATTTGTTCATTTGTTCATTTGTTCATTTGTTCATTTGTTCATTTGTTCATTTGTTCATTTGTTCATTTGTTCATTTGTTCATTTGTTCATTTGTTCATTTGTTCTTTTGTTCATTTGTTCATTTGTTCATTTGTTCATTTGTTCATTTGTTCATTTGTTCATTTGTTCATTTGTTCATTTGTTCATTTGTTCATTTGTTCATTTGTTCATTTGTTCATTTGTTCATTTGTTCATTTGTTCATTTGTTCATTTGTTCATTTGTTCATTTGTTCATTTGTTCATTTCTTCATTTCTTCATTAGTTCATTTTTCATTTTTTCATTTGTTCATTTGTTCATTTGTTCACTTGTTCATTTGTTCATTTGTTCATTTGTTCATTTGTTCATTTGTTCATTCGTTCATTCGTTCACTTGTTCATTTGTTCATTTGTTCATTTGTTCATTTATTCATTTGTTCATTTGTTCATTTGTTCATTTGTTCATTTGTTCATTTGTTCATTTGTTCATTTGTTCATTTGGTTATTTGTTCATTCGTTCATTCGTTCATTTTTTCATTTGTTCATTTGATCGTTTGTTCGTTTGTTCGTTTGTTCGTTTTTTCGTTTGTTCGTTTGTTCATTTGTTCATTTGTTCATTTGTTCATTTGTTCATTTGTTCATTTGTTCATTTGTTCATTTGTTCATTTGTTCATTTGTTCATTTGTTCATTTGTTCATTTGTTCATTTGTTCATTTGTTCTTTTGTTCATTTGTTCATTTGTTCATTTGTTCATTTGTTCATTTGTTCATTTGTTCATTTGTTCATTTGTTCATTTGTTCATTTGTTCATTTGTTCATTTGTTCATTTGTTCATTTGTTCATTTGTTCATTTGTTCATTTGTTCATTTGTTCATTTGTTCATTTGTTCATTTGTTCATTTGTTCATTTGTTCATTTGTTCATTTGTTCATTTGTTCATTTGTTCATTTGTTCATTTGTTCATTTGTTCATTTGTTCATTTGTTCATTTGTTCATTTGTTCATTTGTTCATTTGTTCATTTGTTCATTTGTTCATTTGTTCATTTGTTCATTTGTTCATTTGTTCATTTGTTCATTTGTTCATATGTTCATTTGCTCATTTGCTCATTTGTTCATTTGTTCATTTGTTCTTTTGTTCATTTGTTTATTTGTTCATTTGTTCATTTGTACATTTGTTCATTTGTTCATTTGTTCGTTTGTTCGTTTGTTCGTTTGTTCGTTTGTTCATTTGTTCGTTTGTTCATTTGTTCGTTTGTTCATTTCTTCATTTCTTCATTAGTTCATTTTTCATTTTTTCATTTGTTCATTTGTTCATTTGTTCACTTGTTCATTTGTTCATTTGTTCATTTGTTCATTTGTTCATTTGTTCACTTGTTCATTTGTTCATTTGTTCATTTGTTCATTTGTTCATTTGTTCATTTGTTCATTTGTTCATTTGTTCATTTGTTCATTTGTTCATTTGTTCATTTGTTCATTTGTTCATTTGTTCATTTGTTCATTTGTTCATTTGTTCATTTGTTCATTTGTTCATTTGTTCATTTCTTCATTTGTTCATTAGTTCATTTTTTCATTTGTTCATTTGTTCACTTGTTCATTTGTTCATTTGTTCATTTGTTCATTTGTTCATATGTTCATTTGTTCATTTGTTCATTTGCTCATTTGTTCATTTGTTCATTCGTTCATTCGTTCATTCGTTCATTTGATCATTTGATCATTTGTTCATTTGTTCATTTCTTCATTTCTTCATTAGTTCATTTTTCATTTTTTCATTTGTTCATTTGTTCATTTGTTCACTTGTTCATTTGTTCATTTGTTCATTTGTTCATTTGTTCATTTGTTCATTTGTTCATTTGTTCATTTGTTCATTTGTTCATTTGTTCATTTGTTCATTTGTTCATTTGTTCATTTGTTCATTTGTTCATTTGTTCATTTGTTCATTTGTTCATTTGTTCATTTGTTCACTTGTTCATTTGTTCATTTGTTCATTTGTTCATTTATTCATTTGTTCATTTGTTCATTTGTTCATTTGTTCATTTGTTCATTTGTTCATTTGTTAATTTGTTCATTTGTTCATTTGTTCATTTGTTCATTTGTTCATTTGTTCATTTGTTCATTTGTTCATTTGTTCATTTGTTCATTTGTTCATTTGTTCATTTGTTCATTTGTTCATTTGTTCATTTGTTCATTTGTTCATTTGTTCATTTGTTCATTTGTTCATTTGTTCATTTGTTCATTTGTTCATTTGTTCATTTGTTCATTTGTTCATTTGTTCATTTGTTCATTTGTTCATTTGCTCATTTGTTCATTTGCTCATTTGTTCATTTGTTCATTTGTTCATTTGTTCATTTGTTCATTTGTTCATTTGTTCATTTGTTCATTTGTTCATTTGTTCATTTGTTCATTTGTTCATTTGTTCATTTGTTCATTTGTTCATTTGTTCATTTGTTCATTTGTTCATTTGTTCATTTGTTCATTTGTTCATTTGTTCATTTGTTCATTTGTTCATTTGTTCATTTGTTCATTTGTTCATTTGTTCATTTGTTCATTTCTTCATTTGTTCATTAGTTCATTTTTTCATTTGTTCATTTGTTCACTTGTTCATTTGTTCATTTGTTCATTTGTTCATTTGTTCATATGTTCATTTGTTCATTTGTTCATTTGCTCATTTGTTCATTTGTTCATTCGTTCATTCGTTCATTCGTTCATTTGATCATTTGATCATTTGTTCATTTGTTCATTTCTTCATTTCTTCATTAGTTCATTTTTCATTTTTTCATTTGTTCATTTGTTCATTTGTTCACTTGTTCATTTGTTCATTTGTTCATTTGTTCATTTGTTCATTTGTTCATTTGTTCATTTGTTCATTTGTTCATTTGGTTATTTGTTCATTCGTTCATTCGTTCATTTGTTCATTTGTTCATTTGATCATTTGTTCATTTGTTCGTTTGTTCGTTTGTTCGTTTGTTCGTTTGTTCATTTGTTCATTTGTTCATTTGTTCATTTGTTCATTTGTTCATTTGTTCATTTGTTCATTTGTTCATTTGTTCATTTGTTCATTTGTTCATTTGTTCATTTGTTCATTTGTTCATTTGTTCATTTGTACATTTGTTCATTTGTTCATTTGTTCATTTGTTCATTTGTTCATTTGTTCGTTTGTTCGTTTGTTCATTTGTTCCTTTTGCTCATTTTGCTCATTTGTTCATTTGTTCATTTGTTCATTTCTTCATTTGTTCATTAGTTCATTTTTTCATTTGTTCATTTGTTCATTTGTTCACTTGTTCATTTGTTCATTTGTTCATTTGTTCATTTATTCATTTGTTCATTTGTTCATTTGTTCATTTGTTCATTCGTTCATTTGTTCATTTGTTGATTTGTTCATTTGTTCATTTGTTCATTTGTTCATTTGTTCATTTGTTCATTTGTTCATTTGTTCATTTGTACATTTGTTCATTTGTTCATTTGTTCATTTGTTCACTCGTTCTCTTGTTCATTTGTTCACTTGTTCATTTGTTCATTTGTTCATTTGTTCACTTGTTCATTTGTTCACTTGTGTATTTCTTCATTTGTTCATTTGTTCATTTGTTCATATGTTCATTTGTTCATTTGTTCATTTGCTCACTTGTTCATTTGTTCATTTGTTCATTTGTTCATTTGTTCATTTGTTCATTTGTTTATTTGTTCATATGTTCATTTGTTCATTTGTTCATTTGCTCATTTGTTCATTTGTTCATTTGTTCATTTGTTCATTTGTTCATTTGTTCATTTGTTCATTTGTTCATTTGTTCATTTGTTCATTTGTTCATTTGTTCATATGTTCATTTGCTCATTTGCCCATTTGTTCATTTGTTCATTTGTTCATTTGTTCATTTGTTTATTTGTTCATTTGTTCATTTGTACATTTGTTCATTTGTTCATTTGTTCATTTGTTCATTTGTTCATTTGTTCATTTGTTCATTTGTTCATTTGTTCATTTGTTCATTTGTTCATTTGTTCATTTGTTCATTTGTTCATTTGTTCATTTGTTCATTTGTTCATTTGTTCATTTGTTCATTTGTTCATTTGTTCATATGTTCATTTGCTCATTTGCCCATTTGTTCATTTGATCATTTGTTCATTTGTTCATTTGTTCATTTGTTCATTTGTTCATTTGTTCATTTGTTCATTTGTTCATTTGTTCATTTGTTCATTTGTTCATTTGTTCATTTGTTCATTTGTTCATTTGTTCATTTGTTCATTTGTTCATTTCTTCATTTCTTCATTTGTTCATTTGTTCATTTCTTCATTTGTTCATTTGTTCATTTGTTCATTTGTTCATTTGTTCATTTGTACATTTGTTCATTTGTTCATTTGTTCATTTGTTCATTTGTTCATTTGTTCATTTGTTCATTTGTTCATTTGTTCATTTGGTTATTTGTTCATTCGTTCATTTGTTCATTTGTTCATTTGTTCATTTGTTCATTTGTTCATTTGGTTATTTGTTCATTCGTTCATTTGTTCATATGTTCATTTGTTCATTTGATCATTTGTTCATTTGTTCATTTGTTCGTTTGTTCGTTTGTTCGTTTGTTCGTTTGTTCGTTTGTTCGTTTGTTCATTTGTTCATTTGTTCATTTGTTCATTTGTTCATTTGTTCATTTGTTCATTTGTTCATTTGTTCATTTGTTCATTTGTTCATTTGTTCATTTGTTCATTTGTTCATTTGTTCATTTGTTCATTTGTTCATTTGTTCATTTGTTCATTTGTACATTTGTTCATTTGTTCATTTGTTCATTTGTTCATTTGTTCGTTTGTTCATTTGTTCCTTTTGCTCATTTTGGTCATTTGTTCATTTGTTCATTTGTTCATTTCTTCATTTGTTCATTAGTTCATTTTTTCATTTGTTCATTTGTTCATTTGTTCATTTGTTCATTTGTTCATTTGTTCATTTGTTCATTTGTTCATTTGTTCATTTGTTCATTTGTTCATTTGTTCATTTGTTCATTTGTTCATTTGTTCATTTGTTCATTTGTTCATTTGTTCATTTGTTCATATGTTCATTTGCTCATTTGCTCATTTGTTCATTTGTTCATTTGTACATTTGTTCATTTGTTCATTTGTTCAGTTGTTCATTTGTTCACTCGTTCTCTTGTTCATTTGTTCACTTGTTCATTTGTTCATTTGTTCATTTGTTCACTTGTTCATTTGTTCACTTGTGTATTTCTTCATTTGTTCATTTGTTCATTTGTTCATTTGCTCATTTGTTCATTTGTTCATTTGTTCATTTGTTCATTTGTTCATTTGTTCATTTGTTCATTTGTTCATTTGTTCATTTGTTCATTTGTTCATTTGTTCATTTGTTCATTCGCTCATTTGTTCATTCGTTCATTTGTTCATTTTGCTCATATTGCTCATTTGTGCGATTGTCTATTCGCTCATTTGTTCATTCGCTCATTTGTTCATTCGTTCATTTGTTCATTTGTTCATTTTGCTCATATTGCTCATTTGTTCATTTGTTCATTTGTGCGATTGTCTATTCGCTCATCTGTTCATTCGTTCATTTGGCTATTCGCTCATCTGTTCATTCGTTCATTTGTTCATTTGTACATTTGTTCATTTGTTCATTTGTTCATTTGTTCATTTGTTCATTTGGTTACTTGTTCATTCGTTCATTCGTTCATTTGTTCATTTGTTCATTTGATCGTTTGTTCGTTTGTTCGTTTGTTCGTTTGTTCGTTTGTTCGTTTGTTCATTTGTTCATTTGTTCATTTGTTCATTTGTTCATTTGTTCATTTGTTCATTTGTTCATTTGTTCATTTGTTCATTTGTTCATTTGTTCATTTGTTCATTTGTTCATTTGTTCATTTGTTCATTTGTTCATTTGTTCATTTGTTCATTTGTTCATTTGTTCATTTGTTCATTTGTTCATTTGTTCATTTGTTCATTTGTTCATTTGTTCATTTGTTCATTTGTTCATTTGTTCATTTGTTCATTTGTTCATTTGTTCATTTGTTCATTTGTTCATTTGTTCATTTGTTCATTTGTTCATTTGTTCATTTGTTCATTTGTTCATTTGTTCATTTGTTCATTTGTTCATTTGTTCATTTGTTCATTTGTTCATTTGTTCATTTGTTCATTTGTTCATTTGTTCATTTGTTCATTTGTTCATTTGTTCATTTGTTCATTTGTTCATTTGTTCATTTGTTCATTTGTTCATTTGTTCATTTGTTCATTTGTTCATTCGGTTATTCGTTCATTCGTTCATTCGTTCATTTGTTCATTTGTTCATTTGATCATTTGTTCATTTGTTCATTTGTTCGTTTGTTCGTTTGTTCGTTTGTTCGTTTGTTCGTTTGTTCGTTTGTTCGTTTGTTCGTTTGTTCGTTTGTTCGTTTGTTCGTTTGTTCATTTGTTCATTTGTTCATTTGTTCATTTGTTCATTTGTTCATTTGTTCATTTGTTCATTTGTTCATTTGTTCATTTGTTCATTTGTTCATTTGTTCATTTGTTCATTTGTTCATTTGTACATTTGTTCATTTGTTCATTTGTTCATTTGTTCATTTGTTCATTTGTTCGTTTGTTCATTTGTTCCTTTTGCTCATTTTGCTCATTTGTTCATTTGTTCATTTGTTCATTTCTTCATTTGTTCATTAGTTCATTTTTGCATTTGTTCATTTGTTCATTTGTTCATTTGTTCATTTGTTCATTTGTTCATTTGTTCATTTGTTCATTTGTTCATTTGTTCATTTGTTCATTTGTTCATTTGTTCATTTGTTCATTTGTTCATTTGTTCATTTGTTCATATGTTCATTTGCTCATTTGCTCATTTGTTCATTTGTTCATTTGTACATTTGTTCATTTGTTCATTTGTTCAGTTGTTCATTTGTTCACTCGTTCTCTTGTTCATTTGTTCACTTGTTCATTTGTTCATTTGTTCATTTGTTCACTTGTTCATTTGTTCACTTGTGTATTTCTTCATTTGTTCATTTGTTCATTTGTTCATATGTTCATTTGTTCATTTGTTCATTTGCTCATTTGTTCATTTGTCCATTTGTTCATTTGTTCATTTGTTTATTTGTTCATATGTTCATTTGTTCATTTGTTCATTTGCTCATTTGTTCATTTGTTCATTTGTTCATTTGTTCATTTGTTCATTTGTTCATTTGTTCATTTGTTCATTTGTTCATTTGTTCATTTGTTCATTTGTTCATTCGCTCATTTGTTCATTCGTTCATTTGTTCATTTTGCTCATATTGCTCATTTGTGCGATTGTCTATTCGCTCATTTGTTCATTCGCTCATTTGTTCATTCGTTCATTTGTTCATTTGTTCATTTTGCTCATATTGCTCATTTGTTCATTTGTTCATTTGTGCGATTGTCTATTCGCTCATCTGTTCATTCGTTCATTTGGCTATTCGCTCATCTGTTCATTCGTTCATTTGTTCATTTGTACATTTGTTCATTTGTCCATTTGTTCATTTGTTCATTTGTTTATTTGTTCATATGTTCATTTGTTCATTTGTTCATTTGCTCATTTGTTCATTTGTTCATTTGTTCATTTGTTCATTTGTTCATTTGTTCATTTGTTCATTTGTTCATTTGTTCATTTGTTCATTTGTTCATTTGTTCATTTGTTCATTTGTTCATTTGTTCATTTGTTCATTTGTTCATGTGTTCATTTGTTCATTTGTTCATTTGTTCGTTTGCTCATTTGTTCATTTGTTCATTTGTTCATTTCTTCATTTCTTCATTAGTTCATTTTTCATTTTTTCATTTGTTCATTTGTTCATTTGTTCATTTGTTCATTTGTTCATTTGTTCATTTGTTCATTTGTTCGTTTGTTCGTTTGTTCATTTGTTCATTTGTTCGTTTGCTCATTTGTTCATTTGTTCATTTGTTCATTTCTTCATTTCTTCATTAGTTCATTTGTTCATTTGTTCGTTTGTTCATTTGTTCATTTGTTCATTTGTTCATTTGTTCATTTGTTCATTTGTTCATATGTTCATTTGTTCATTTGTTCATTTGTTCATTTGTTCATTTGTTCATTTGTTCATTTGTTCATTTGTTCATTTGTTCATTTGTTCATTTGTTCATTTGTTCATTTGTTCATTTGTTCATTTGTTCATTTGTTCATTTGTTCATTTGTTCATTTGTTCATTTGTTCATTTGTTCATTTGTTCATTTGTTCATATGTTCATTTGCTCATTTGCTCATTTGTTCATTTGTTCATTTGTTCATTTGTTCATTTGTTCATTTGTTCATTTGTTCATTTGTTCATTTGTTCATTTGTTCATTTGTTCATTTGTTCATTTGTTCATTTGTTCATTTGTTCATTTGTTCATTTGTTCATTTGTTCATTTGTTCATTTGTTCATTTGTTCATTTGCTCATTTGTTCATTTGCTCATTTGTTCATTTGTTCATTTGTTCATTTGTTCATTTGTTCATTTGTTCATTTGTTCATTTGTTCATTTGTTCATTTGTTCATTTGTTCATTTGTTCATTTGTTCATTTGTTCATTTGTTCACTTGTTCATTTGTTCATTTGCTCATTTGTTCATTTGTTCATTTGTTCATTTGTTCATTTGTTCATATGTTCATTTGTTCATTTGTTCATTTGTTCATTTGCTCATTTGTTCATTTGTTCATTCGTTCATTCGTTCATTCGTTCATTCGTTCATTTGATCATTTGATCATTTGTTCATTTGTTCGTTTGTTCGTTTGTTCGTTTGTTCGTTTGTTCGTTTGTTCATTTGTTCATTTGTTCATTTGTTCATTTGTTCATTTGTTCATTTGTTCATTTGTTCATTTGTTCATTTGTTCATTTGTTCATTTGTTCATTTGTTCATTTGTTCGTTTGTTCATTTGTTCATTTGTTCATTTGTTCATTTGTTCATTTGTTCATTTGTTCATTTGTTCATTTGTTCATTTGTTCATTTGTTCATTTGTTCATTTGTTCATTTGTTCATTTGTTCATTTGTTCATTTGTTCATTTGTTCATTTGTTCATTTGTTCATTTGTTCATTTGTTCATTTGTTCATTTGTTCATTTGTTCATTTGTTCATTTGTTCATTTGTTCATTTGTTCATTTGTTCATTTGTTCATTTGTTCATTTGGTTATTTGTTCATTCGTTCATTCGTTCATTTGTTCATTTGTTCATTTGATCATTTGTTCATTTGTTCATTTGTTCGTTTGTTCGTTTGTTCGTTTGTTCGTTTGTTCGTTTGTTCGTTTGTTCATTTGTTCATTTGTTCATTTGTTCATTTGTTCATTTGTTCATTTGTTCATTTGTTCATTTGTTCATTTGTTCATTTGTTCATTTGTTCATTTGTTCATTTGTTCATTTGTTCATTTGTTCTTTTGTTCATTTGTTCATTTGTTCATTTGTTCATTTGTTCATTTGTTCATTTGTACATTTGTTCATTTGTTCATTTGTTCATTTGTTCATTTGTTCATTTGTTCGTTTGTTCATTTGTTCCTTTTGCTCATTTTGCTCATTTGTTCATTTGTTCATTTGTTCATTTCTTCATTTGTTCATTAGTTCATTTTTTCATTTGTTCATTTGTTCATTTGTTCATTTGTTCATTTGTTCATTTGTTCATTTGTTCATTTGTTCATTTGTTCATTTGTTCATTTGTTCATTTGTTCATTTGTTCATTTGTTCATTTGTTCATTTGTTCATTTGTTCATATGTTCATTTGCTCATTTGCTCATTTGTTCATTTGTTCATTTGTACATTTGTTCATTTGTTCATTTGTTCAGTTGTTCATTTGTTCACTCGTTCTCTTGTTCATTTGTTCACTTGTTCATTTGTTCATTTGTTCATTTGTCCACTTGTTCATTTGTTCACTTGTGTATTTCTTCATTTGTTCATTTGTTCATTTGTTCATATGTTCATTTGTTCATTTGTTCATTTGCTCATTTGTTCATTTGACCATTTGTTCATTTGTTCATTTGTTTATTTGTTCATATGTTCATTTGTTCATTTGTTCATTTGCTCATTTGTTCATTTGTTCATTTGTTCATTTGTTCATTTGTTCATTTGTTCATTTGTTCATTTGTTCATTTGTTCATTTGTTCATTCGCTCATTTGTTCATTCGTTCATTTGTTCATTTTGCTCATATTGCTCATTTGTGCGATTGTCTATTCGCTCATTTGTTCATTCGCTCATTTGTTCATTCGCTCATTTGTTCATTCGTTCATTTGTTCATTTGTTCATTTGTTCATTTTGCTCATATTGCTCATTTGTTCATTTGTTCATTTGTGCGATTGTCTATTCGCTCATCTGTTCATTCGTTCATTTGGCTATTCGCTCATCTGTTCATTCGTTCATTTGTTCATTTGTACATTTGTTCATTTGTTCATTTGTTCATTTGTTCATTTGGTTATTTGTTCATTCGTTCATTCGTTCATTTGTTCATTTGTTCATTTGATCGTTTGTTCGTTTGTTCGTTTGTTCGTTTGTTCGTTTGTTCGTTTGTTCATTTGTTCATTTGTTCATTTGTTCATTTGTTCATTTGTTCATTTGTTCATTTGTTCATTTGTTCATTTGTTCATTTGTTCATTTGTTCATTTGTTCATTTGTTCATTTGTTCATTTGTTCATTTGTTCATTTGTTCATTTGCGCGATTGTCTATTGGCTCATTTGTTCATTCGTTCATTTGCCTATTCGCTCATTTGTTCATTTGTTCATTTGTTCATTTGTTCATTTGTTCATTTGTTCATTTGTTCATTTGTTCATTTGTTCATTTGTTCATTTGTTCATTTGTTCATTTGTTCATTTGTTCATTTGTTCATTTGTTCATTTGTTCATTTGTTCATTTGTTCATTTGTTCATTTGTTCATTTGTTCATTTGTTCATTTGTTCATTTGTTCATTTGTTCATTTGTTCATTTGTTCATTTGTTCATTTGTTCATTTGTTCATTTGTTCATTTGTTCATTTGTTCATTTGTTCATTTGTTCATTTGTTCATTTGTTCATTTGTTCATTTGTTCATTTGTTCATTTGTTCATTTGCTCATTTGCTCATTTGTTCATTTGTTCATTTGTTCATTTGTTCATTTGTTCATTTGTTTATTTGTTCATTTGTTCATTTGTACATTTGTTCATTTGTACATTTGTTCATTTGTTCATTTGTTCGTTTGTTCGTTTGTTCGTTTGTTCGTTTGTTCATTTGTTCGTTTGTTCATTTGTTCATTTGTTCATTTCTTCATTTCTTCATTAGTTCATTTTTCATTTTTTCATTTGTTCACTTGTTCATTTGTTCACTTGTTCATTTGTTCATTTGTTCATTTGTTCATTTGTTCATTTGTTCATTTGTTCATTTGTTCATTTGTTCATTTGTTCACTTGTTCATTTGTTCATTTGTTCATTTGTTCATTTATTCATTTGTTCATTTGTTCATTTGTTCATTTGTTCATTTGTTCATTTGTTCATTTGTTCATTTGTTCATTTCTTCATTTGTTCATTAGTTCATTTTTTCATTTGTTCATTTGTTCACTTGTTCATTTGTTCATTTGTTCATTTGTTCATTTGTTCATTTGTTCATATGTTCATTTGTTCATTTGTTCATTTGTTCATTCGTTCATTCGTTCATTCGTTCATTTGATCATTTGATCATTTGTTCATTTGTTCATTTCTTCATTTCTTCATTAGTTCATTTTTCATTTTTTCATTTGTTCATTTGTTCATTTGTTCACTTGTTCATTTGTTCATTTGTTCATTTGTTCATTTGTTCATTTGTTCATTTGTTCACTTGTTCATTTGTTCATTTGTTCATTTGTTCATTTGTTCATTTGTTCATTTGTTCATTTGTTCATTTGTTCATTTGTTCATTTCTTCATTTGTTCATTAGTTCATTTTTTCATTTGTTCATTTGTTCACTTGTTCATTTGTTCATTTGTTCATTTGTTCATTTGTTCATTTGTTCATTTGTTCATATGTTCATTTGTTCATTTGTTCATTTGCTCATTTGTTCATTTGTTCATTCGTTCATTCGTTCATTCGTTCATTTGATCATTTGATCATTTGTTCAGTTGTTCATTTGTTCATTTGTTCATTTGTTCATTTGTTCATTTGTTCATTTGTTCATTTGTTCATTTGTTCATTTGTTCATTTGTTCATTTGTTCATTTGTTCATTTGTTCATTTGTTCATTTGCGCGATTGTCTATTGGCTCATTTGTTCATTCGTTCATTTGCCTATTCGCTCATTTGTTCATTTGTTCATTTGTTCATTTGTTCATTTGTTCATTTGTTCATTTGTTCATTTGTTCATTTGTTCATTTGTTCATTTGTTCATTTGTTCATTTGTTCATTTGTTCATTTGTTCATTTGTTCATTTGTTCATTTGTTCATTTGTTCATTTGTTCATTTGTTCATTTGTTCATTTCTTCATTTCTTCATTTCTTCATTTCTTCATTTGTTCATTTCTTCATTTCTTCATTTCTTCATTTGTTCATTTGTTCATTTGTTCATTTGTTCATTTGTTCATTTGTTCATTTGTTCATTTGTTCATTTGTTCATTTGTTCATTTGTTCATTTGTTCATTTGTTCATTTGTTCATTTGTTCATTTGTTCATTTGTTCATTTGTTCATTTGTTCATTTGTTCATTTGTTCATTCGTTCATTCGTTCATTCGTTCATTCGTTCATTTGTTCATTTGTTCATTTGATCATTTGTTCATTTGTTCATTTGTTCGTTTGTTCGTTTGTTCGTTTGTTCGTTTGTTCGTTTGTTCATTTGTTCATTTGTTCATTTGTTCATTTGTTCATTTGTTCATTTGTTCATTTGTTCATTTGTTCATTTGTTCATTTGTTCATTTGTTCATTTGTTCATTTGTTCATTTGTTCATTTGTTCATTTGTTCATTTGTTCATTTGTTCATTTGTTCATTTGTTCATTTGTTCATTTGTTCATTTGTTCATTTGTTCATTTGTTCATTTGTTCATTTGTTCATTTGTTCATTTGTTCATTTGTTCATTTGTTCATTTGTTCATTTGTTCATTTGTTCATTTGTTCATTTGTTCATTTGTTCATTTGTTCATTTGTTCATTTGTTCATTTGTTCATTTGTTCGTTTGCTCATTTGTTCATTTGTTCATTTCTTCATTTCTTCATTTCTTCATTAGTTCATTTTTCATTTTTTCATTTGTTCATTTGTTCATTTGTTCATTTGTTCATTTGTTCATTTGTTCATTTGTTCATTTGTTCATTTGTTCATTTGTTCATTTGTTCATTTGTTCATTTGTTCGTTTGTTCGTTTGTTCATTTGTTCATTTGTTCGTTTGCTCATTTGTTCATTTGTTCATTTGTTCATTTCTTCATTTCTTCATTAGTTCATTTTTCATTTTTTCATTTGTTCATTTGTTCATTTCTTCATTTGTTCATTTGTTCATTTGTTCATATGTTCATTTCTTCATTTGTTCATTTGTTCATTTGTTCATTTGTTCATTTGTTCATTTGTTCATTTGTTCATTTGTTCATTTGTTCATTTGTTCATTTGTTCATTTGTTCATTTGTTCATTTGTTCATATGTTCATTTGCTCATTTGCTCATTTGTTCATTTGTTCATTTGTTCATTTGTTCATTTGTTCATTTGTTCATTTGTTCATTTGCTCATTTGTTCATTTGCTCATTTGTTCATTTGCTCATTTGTTCATTTGTTCATTTGTTCATTTGTTCATTTGTTCATTTGTTCATTTGTTCATTTGTTCATTTGTTCATTTGTTCATTTGTTCATTTGTTCATTTGTTCACTTGTTCATTTGTTCATTTGTTCATTTGTTCATTTGTTCATTTGTTCATATGTTCATTTGTTCATTTGTTCATTTGTTCATTTGCTCATTTGTTCATTTGTTCATTCGTTCATTCGTTCATTCGTTCATTCGTTCATTTGATCATTTGTTCGTTTGTTCGTTTGTTCATTTGTTCATTTGTTCGTTTGTTCATTTGTTCGTTTGTTCATTTGTTCATTTGTTCATTTGTTCATTTGTTCATTTGTTCATTTGTTCATTTGTTCATTTGTTCATTTGTTCATTTGTTCATTTGTTCATTTGTTCATTTGTTCATTTGTTCATTTGTTCATTTGTTCATTTGTTCATTTGTTCATTTGTTCATTTGTTCATTTGTTCATTTGTTCATTTGTTCATTTGTTCATTTGTTCATTTGTTCATTTGTTCATTTGTTCATTTGTTCATTTGTTCATTTGTTCATTTGCTCATTTCTTCATTTGCTCATTTGTTCATTTGTTCATTTGTTCATTTGTTCATTTGTTCATTTGTTCATTTGTTCATTTGTTCATTTGTTCATTTGTTCATTTGTTCATTTGTTCATTTGTTCATTTGTTCATTTGTTCATTTGTTCATTTGTTCATTTGTTCATTTGTTCATTTGTTCATTTGTTCATTTGTTCATTTGTTCATTTGTTCATTTGTTCATTTGTTCATTTGTTCATTTGTTCATTTGTTCATTTGTTCATTTGTTCATTTGTTCATTTGTTCATTCGTTCATTTGCCTATTCGCTCATTTGTTCATTTGTTCATTTGTTCATTTGTTCATTTGTTCATTTGTTCATTTGTTCATTTGTTCATTTGTTCATTTGTTCATTTGTTCATTTGTTCATTTGTTCATTTGTTCATTTGTTCATTTGTTCATTTGTTCATTTGTTCATTTGTTCATTTGTTCATTTGTTCATTTGTTCATTTGTTCATTTCTTCATTTCTTCATTTGTTCATTTGTTCATTTCTTCATTTGTTCATTTGTTCATTTGTTCATTTGTTCATTTGTTCATTTGTTCATTTGTTCATTTGTTCATTTGTTCATTTGTTCATTTGTTCATTTGTTCATTTGTTCATTTGTTCATTTGGTTATTTGTTCATTCGTTCATTCGTTCATTTGTTCATATGTTCATTTGTTCATTTGATCATTTGTTCATTTGTTCATTTGTTCGTTTGTTCGTTTGTTCGTTTGTTCGTTTGTTCGTTTGTTCGTTTGTTCATTTGTTCATTTGTTCATTTGTTCATTTGTTCATTTGTTCATTTGTTCATTTGTTCATTTGTTCATTTGTTCATTTGTTCATTTGTTCATTTGTTCATTTGTTCATTTGTTCATTTGTTCATTTGTTCATTTGTACATTTGTTCATTTGTTCATTTGTTCATTTGTTCATTTGTTCATTTGTTCGTTTGTTCATTTGTTCCTTTTGCTCATTTTGGTCATTTGTTCATTTGTTCATTTGTTCATTTCTTCATTTGTTCATTAGTTCATTTTTTCATTTGTTCATTTGTTCATTTGTTCATTTGTTCATTTGTTCATTTGTTCATTTGTTCATTTGTTCATTTGTTCATTTGTTCATTTGTTCATTTGTTCATTTGTTCATTTGTTCATTTGTTCATTTGTTCATTTGTTCATTTGTTCATATGTTCATTTGCTCATTTGCTCATTTGTTCATTTGTTCATTTGTACATTTGTTCATTTGTTCATTTGTTCAGTTGTTCATTTGTTCACTCGTTCTCTTGTTCATTTGTTCACTTGTTCATTTGTTCATTTGTTCATTTGTTCACTTGTTCATTTGTTCACTTGTGTATTTCTTCATTTGTTCATTTGTTCATTTGTTCATTTGCTCATTTGTTCATTTGTTCATTTGTTCATTTGTTCATTTGTTCATTTGTTCATTTGTTCATTTGTTCATTTGTTCATTTGTTCATTTGTTCATTTGTTCATTTGTTCATTCGCTCATTTGTTCATTCGTTCATTTGTTCATTTTGCTCATATTGCTCATTTGTGCGATTGTCTATTCGCTCATTTGTTCATTCGCTCATTTGTTCATTCGTTCATTTGTTCATTTGTTCATTTTGCTCATATTGCTCATTTGTTCATTTGTTCATTTGTGCGATTGTCTATTCGCTCATCTGTTCATTCGTTCATTTGGCTATTCGCTCATCTGTTCATTCGTTCATTTGTTCATTTGTACATTTGTTCATTTGTTCATTTGTTCATTTGTTCATTTGGTTACTTGTTCATTCGTTCATTCGTTCATTTGTTCATTTGTTCATTTGATCGTTTGTTCGTTTGTTCGTTTGTTCGTTTGTTCGTTTGTTCGTTTGTTCATTTGTTCATTTGTTCATTTGTTCATTTGTTCATTTGTTCATTTGTTCATTTGTTCATTTGTTCATTTGTTCATTTGTTCATTTGTTCATTTGTTCATTTGTTCATTTGTTCATTTGTTCATTTGTTCATTTGTTCATTTGTTCATTTGTTCTTTTGTTCATTTGTTCATTTGTTCATTTGTTCATTTGTTCATTTGTTCATTTGTTCATTTGTTCATTTGTTCATTTGTTCATTTGTTCATTTGTTCATTTGTTCATTTGTTCATTTGTTCATTTGTTCATTTGTTCATTTGTTCATTTGTTCATTTGTTCATTTGTTCATTTGTTCATTTGTTCATTTGTTCATTTGTTCATTTGTTCATTTGTTCATTTGTTCATTTGTTCATTTGTTCATTTGTTCATTTGTTCATTTGTTCATTTGTTCATTTGTTCATTTGTTCATTTGTTCATTTGTTCATTTGTTCATTTGTTCATTTGTTCATTTGTTCATTTGTTCATTTGTTCATTTGTTCATTTGTTCATTTGTTCATTTGTTCATTTGTTCATTTGTTCATTTGTTCATATGTTCATTTGCTCATTTGCTCATTTGTTCATTTGTTCATTTGTTCATTTGTTCATTTGTTCATTTGTTCATTTGTTCATTTGTACATTTGTTCATTTGTTCGTTTGTTCGTTTGTTCGTTTGTTCGTTTGTTCGTTTGTTCATTTGTTCATTTGTTCATTTGTTCGTTTGTTCATTTGTTCATTTGTTCATTTCTTCATTTCTTCATTAGTTCATTTTTCATTTTTTCATTTGTTCATTTGTTCATTTGTTCACTTGTTCATTTGTTCATTTGTTCATTTGTTCATTTGTTCATTTGTTCATTTGTTCATTCGTTCACTTGTTCATTTGTTCATTTGTTCATTTGTTCATTTATTCATTTGTTCATTTGTTCATTTGTTCATTTGTTCATTTGTTCATTTGTTCATTTGTTCATTTGTTCATTTGTTCATTTGTTCATTTCTTCATTTGTTCATTAGTTCATTTTTTCATTTGTTCATTTGTTCACTTGTTCATTTGTTCATTTGTTCATTTGTTCATTTGTTCATTTGTTCATTTGTTCATATGTTCATTTGTTCATTTGTTCATTTGCTCATTTGTTCATTTGTTCATTCGTTCATTCGTTCATTCGTTCATTTGATCATTTGATCATTTGTTCATTTGTTCATTTCTTCATTTCTTCATTAGTTCATTTTTCATTTTTTCATTTGTTCATTTGTTCATTTGTTCACTTGTTCATTTGTTCATTTGTTCATTTGTTCATTTGTTCATTTGTTCATTTGTTCATTTGTTCATTTGTTCATTTGTTCATTTGTTCATTTTTTCATTTGTTCATTTGTTCATTTGTTCATTTGTTCATTTGTTCATTTGTTCATTTGTTCATTTGTTCACTTGTTCATTTGTTCATTTGTTCATTTGTTCATTTATTCATTTGTTCATTTGTTCATTTGTTCATTTGTTCATTTGTTCATTTGTTCATTTGTTCATTTGTTCATTTGTTCATTTTGCTCATATTGCTCATTTGTTCATTTGTTCATTTGTGCGATTGTCTATTCGCTCATCTGTTCATTCGTTCATTTGGCTATTCGGTCATCTGTTCATTCGTTCATTTGGCTATTCGCTCATCTGTTCATTCGTTCATTTGTTCATTTGTACATTTGTTCATTTGTTCATTTGTTCATTTGTTCATTTGGTTATTTGTTCATTCGTTCATTCGTTCATTTGTTCATTTGTTCATTTGATCGTTTGTTCGTTTGTTCGTTTGTTCGTTTGTTCGTTTGTTCATTTGTTCATTTGTTCATTTGTTCATTTGTTCATTTGTTCATTTGTTCATTTGTTCATTTGTTCATTTGTTCATTTGTTCATTTGTTCATGTGTTCATTTGTTCATTTGTTCATTTGTTCGTTTGCTCATTTGTTCATTTGTTCATTTGTTCATTTGTTCATTTGTTCATTTGTTCATGTGTTCATTTGTTCATTTGTTCATTTGTTCGTTTGCTCATTTGTTCATTTGTTCATTTGTTCATTTCTTCATTTCTTCATTAGTTCATTTTTCATTTTTTCATTTGTTCATTTGTTCATTTGTTCGTTTGTTCATTTGTTCATTTGTTCATTTGTTCATTTGTTCATTTGTTCATTTGTTCATTTGTTCATTTGTTCGTTTGTTCATTTGTTCATTTGTTCATTTGTTCATTTGTTCATTTGTTCATTTGTTCATTTGTTCATATGTTCATTTGTTCATTTGTTCATTTGTTCATTTGTTCATTTGTTCATTTGTTCATTTGTTCATTTGTTCATTTGTTCATTTGTTCATTTGTTCATTTGTTCATTTGTTCATTTGTTCATTTGTTCATTTGTTCATTTGTTCATTTGTTCATTTGTTCATATGTTCATTTGCTCATTTGCTCATTTGTTCATTTGTTCATTTGTTCATTTGTTCATTTGTTCATTTGTTCATTTGTTCATTTGTTCATTTGTTCATTTGTTCATTTGTTCATTTGTTCATTTGTTCATTTGTTCATTTGTTCATTTGTTCATTTGTTCATTTGTTCATTTGTTCATTTGTTCATTTGTTCATTTGTTCATTTGCTCATTTGTTCATTTGCTCATTTGTTCATTTGTTCATTTGTTCATTTGTTCATTTGTTCATTTGTTCATTTGTTCATTTGTTCATTTGTTCATTTGTTCATTTGTTCATTTGTTCATTTGTTCATTTGTTCATTTGTTCATTTGTTCACTTGTTCATTTGTTCACTTGTTCATTTGTTCATTTGCTCATTTGTTCATTTGTTCATTTGTTCATTTGTTCATTTGTTCATTTGTTCATATGTTCATTTGTTCATTTGTTCATTTGTTCATTTGCTCATTTGTTCATTTGTTCATTCGTTCATTCGTTCATTCGTTCATTTGATCATTTGATCATTTGTTCATTTGTTCGTTTGTTCGTTTGTTCGTTTGTTCGTTTGTTCATTTGTTCGTTTGTTCATTTGTTCATTTGTTCATTTGTTCATTTGTTCATTTGTTCATTTGTTCATTTGTTCATTTGTTCATTTGTTCATTTGTTCATTTGTTCATTTGTTCATTTGTTCATTTGTTCATTTGTTCATTTGTTCATTTGTTCATTTGTTCATTTGTTCATTTGTTCATTTGTTCATTTGTTCATTTGTTCATTTCTTCATTTGTTCATTTGTTCATTTGTTCATTTGTTCATTTGTTCATTTGTTCATTTGTTCATTTGTTCATTTGTTCATTTGTTCATTTGTTCATTTGTTCATTTGTTCATTTGTTCATTTGTTCATTTGTTCATTTGTTCATTTGTTCATTTGTTCATTTGTTCATTTGTTCATTTGGTTATTTGTTCATTCGTTCATTCGTTCATTTGTTCATTTGTTCATTTGATCATTTGTTCATTTGTTCATTTGTTCGTTTGTTCGTTTGTTCGTTTGTTCGTTTGTTCGTTTGTTCGTTTGTTCATTTGTTCATTTGTTCATTTGTTCATTTGTTCATTTGTTCATTTGTTCATTTGTTCATTTGTTCATTTGTTCATTTGTTCATTTGTTCATTTGTTCATTTGTTCATTTGTTCATTTGTTCTTTTGTTCATTTGTTCATTTGTTCATTTGTTCATTTGTTCATTTGTTCATTTGTACATTTGTTCATTTGTTCATTTGTTCATTTGTTCATTTGTTCATTTGTTCGTTTGTTCATTTGTTCCTTTTGCTCATTTTGCTCATTTGTTCATTTGTTCATTTGTTCATTTCTTCATTTGTTCATTAGTTCATTTTTTCATTTGTTCATTTGTTCATTTGTTCATTTGTTCATTTGTTCATTTGTTCATTTGTTCATTTGTTCATTTGTTCATTTGTTCATTTGTTCATTTGTTCATTTGTTCATATGTTCATTTGCTCATTTGCTCATTTGTTCATTTGTTCATTTGTACATTTGTTCATTTGTTCATTTGTTCAGTTGTTCATTTGTTCACTCGTTCTCTTGTTCATTTGTTCACTTGTTCATTTGTTCATTTGTTCATTTGTCCACTTGTTCATTTGTTCACTTGTGTATTTCTTCATTTGTTCATTTGTTCATTTGTTCATATGTTCATTTGTTCATTTGTTCATTTGCTCATTTGTTCATTTGACCATTTGTTCATTTGTTCATTTGTTTATTTGTTCATATGTTCATTTGTTCATTTGTTCATTTGCTCATTTGTTCATTTGTTCATTTGTTCATTTGTTCATTTGTTCATTTGTTCATTTGTTCATTTGTTCATTTGTTCATTTGTTCATTTGTTCATTTGTTCATTCGCTCATTTGTTCATTCGTTCATTTGTTCATTTTGCTCATATTGCTCATTTGTGCGATTGTCTATTCGCTCATTTGTTCATTCGCTCATTTGTTCATTCGCTCATTTGTTCATTCGTTCATTTGTTCATTTGTTCATTTGTTCATTTGTTCATTTTGCTCATATTGCTCATTTGTTCATTTGTTCATTTGTGCGATTGTCTATTCGCTCATCTGTTCATTCGTTCATTTGGCTATTCGCTCATCTGTTCATTCGTTCATTTGTTCATTTATACATTTGTTCATTTGTTCATTTGTTCATTTGTTCATTTGGTTATTTGTTCATTCGTTCATTCGTTCATTTGTTCATTTGTTCATTTGATCGTTTGTTCGTTTGTTCGTTTGTTCGTTTGTTCGTTTGTTCGTTTGTTCATTTGTTCATTTGTTCATTTGTTCATTTGTTCATTTGTTCATTTGTTCATTTGTTCATTTGTTCATTTGTTCATTTGTTCATTTGTTCATTTGTTCATTTGTTCATTTGTTCATTTGTTCATTTGTTCATTTGTTCATTTGTTCATTTGTTCATTTGTTCATTTGTTCATTTGTTCATTTGTTCATTTGTTCATTTGTTCTTTTGTTCATTTGTTCATTTGTTCATTTGTTCATTTGTTCATTTGTTCATTTGTTCATTTGTTCATTTGTTCATTTGTTCATTTGTTCATTTGTTCATTTGTTCATTTGTTCATTTGTTCATTTGTTCATTTGTTCATTTGTTCATTTGTTCATTTGTTCATTTGTTCATTTGTTCATTTGTTCATTTGTTCATTTGTTCATTTGTTCATTTGTTCATTTGTTCATTTGTTCATTTGTTCATTTGTTCATTTGTTCATTTGTTCATTTGTTCATTTGTTCATTTGTTCATTTGTTCATTTGTTCATTTGTTCATTTGTTCATTTGTTCATTTGTTCATTTGTTCATTTGTTCATTTGTTCATTTGTTCATTTGTTCATTTGTTCATATGTTCATTTGCTCATTTGCTCATTTGTTCATTTGTTCATTTGTTCATTTGTTCATTTGTTTATTTGTTCATTTGTTCATTTGTTCATTTGTACATTTGTTCATTTGTTCATTTGTTCGTTTGTTCGTTTGTTCGTTTGTTCGTTTGTTCATTTGTTCGTTTGTTCATTTGTTCATTTGTTCATTTCTTCATTTCTTCATTAGTTCATTTTTCATTTTTTCATTTTTTCACTTGTTCATTTGTTCACTTGTTCATTTGTTCATTTGTTCATTTGTTCATTTGTTCATTTGTTCATTTGTTCATTTGTTCATTTGTTCACTTGTTCATTTGTTCATTTGTTCATTTGTTCATTTATTCATTTGTTCATTTGTTCATTTGTTCATTTGTTCATTTGTTCATTTGTTCATTTGTTCATTTCTTCATTTGTTCATTAGTTCATTTTTTCATTTGTTCATTTGTTCACTTGTTCATTTGTTCATTTGTTCATTTGTTCATTTGTTCATTTGTTCATATGTTCATTTGTTCATTTGTTCATTTGTTCATTCGTTCATTCGTTCATTCGTTCATTTGATCATTTGATCATTTGTTCATTTGTTCATTTCTTCATTTCTTCATTAGTTCATTTTTCATTTTTTCATTTGTTCATTTGTTCATTTGTTCACTTGTTCATTTGTTCATTTGTTCATTTGTTCATTTGTTCATTTGTTCACTTGTTCATTTGTTCATTTGTTCATTTGTTCATTTGTTCATTTGTTCATTTGTTCATTTGTTCATTTGTTCATTTGTTCATTTGTTCATTTGTTCATTTGTTCATTTGTTCATTTGTTCATTTGTTCATTTGTTCATTTGTTCATTTGTTCATTTGTTCATTTCTTCATTTGTTCATTAGTTCATTTTTTCATTTGTTCATTTGTTCACTTGTTCATTTGTTCATTTGTTCATTTGTTCATTTGTTCATTTGTTCATTTGTTCATATGTTCATTTGTTCATTTGTTCATTTGCTCATTTGTTCATTTGTTCATTCGTTCATTCGTTCATTCGTTCATTTGATCATTTGATCATTTGTTCAGTTGTTCATTTGTTCATTTGTTCATTTGTTCATTTGTTCATTTGTTCATTTGTTCATTTGTTCATTTGCGCGATTGTCTATTGGCTCATTTGTTCATTCGTTCATTTGCCTATTCGCTCATTTGTTCATTTGTTCATTTGTTCATTTGTTCATTTGTTCATTTGTTCATTTGTTCATTTGTTCATTTGTTCATTTGTTCATTTGTTCATTTGTTCATTTGTTCATTTGTTCATTTGTTCATTTGTTCATTTGTTCATTTGTTCATTTGTTCATTTGTTCATTTGTTCATTTGTTCATTTCTTCATTTCTTCATTTCTTCATTTCTTCATTTGTTCATTTCTTCATTTCTTCATTTGTTCATTTGTTCATTTGTTCATTTGTTCATTTGTTCATTTGTTCATTTGTTCATTTGTTCATTTGTTCATTTGTTCATTTGTTCATTTGTTCATTTGTTCATTTGTTCATTTGTTCATTTGTTCATTCGTTCATTCGTTCATTCGTTCATTCGTTCATTTGTTCATTTGTTCATTTGATCATTTGTTCATTTGTTCATTTGTTCGTTTGTTCGTTTGTTCGTTTGTTCGTTTGTTCGTTTGTTCATTTGTTCATTTGTTCATTTGTTCATTTGTTCATTTGTTCATTTGTTCATTTGTTCATTTGTTCATTTGTTCATTTGTTCATTTGTTCATTTGTTCATTTGTTCATTTGTTCATTTGTTCATTTGTTCATTTGTTCATTTGTTCATTTGTTCATTTGTTCATTTGTTCATTTGTTCATTTGTTCATTTGTTCATTTGTTCATTTGTTCATTTGTTCATTTGTTCATTTGTTCATTTGTTCATTTGTTCATTTGTTCATTTGTTCATTTGTTCATTTGTTCATTTGTTCATTTGTTCATTTGTTCATTTGTTCATTTGTTCATTTGTTCATTTGTTCGTTTGCTCATTTGTTCATTTGTTCATTTCTTCATTTCTTCATTTCTTCATTAGTTCATTTTTCATTTTTTCATTTGTTCATTTGTTCATTTGTTCATTTGTTCATTTGTTCATTTGTTCATTTGTTCATTTGTTCATTTGTTCATTTGTTCATTTGTTCATTTGTTCATTTGTTCATTTGTTCATTTGTTCATTTGTTCATTTGTTCATTTGTTCATTTGTTCATTTGTTCATTTGTTCATTTGTTCACTTGTTCATTTGTTCATTTGTTCATTTGTTCATTTGTTCATTTGTTCATTTGTTCATATGTTCATTTGTTCATTTGTTCATTTGTTCATTTGCTCATTTGTTCATTTGTTCATTCGTTCATTCGTTCATTCGTTCATTCGTTCATTTGATCATTTGTTCGTTTGTTCGTTTGTTCATTTGTTCATTTGTTCGTTTGTTCATTTGTTCGTTTGTTCATTTGTTCATTTGTTCATTTGTTCATTTGTTCATTTGTTCATTTGTTCATTTGTTCATTTGTTCATTTGTTCATTTGTTCATTTGTTCATTTGTTCATTTGTTCATTTGTTCATTTGTTCATTTGTTCATTTGTTCATTTGTTCATTTGTTCATTTGTTCATTTGTTCATTTGTTCATTTGTTCATTTGTTCATTTGTTCATTTGTTCATTTGTTCATTTGTTCATTTGTTCATTTGTTCATTTGTTCATTTGTTCATTTGTTCATTTGTTCATTTGCTCATTTCTTCATTTGCTCATTTGTTCATTTGTTCATTTGTTCATTTGTTCATTTGTTCATTTGTTCATTTGTTCATTTGTTCATTTGTTCATTTGTTCATTTGTTCATTTGTTCATTTGTTCATTTGTTCATTTGTTCATTTGTTCATTTGTTCATTTGTTCATTTGTTCATTTGTTCATTTGTTCATTTGTTCATTTGTTCATTTGTTCATTTGTTCATTTGTTCATTTGTTCATTTGTTCATTTGTTCATTCGTTCATTTGCCTATTCGCTCATTTGTTCATTTGTTCATTTGTTCATTTGTTCATTTGTTCATTTGTTCATTTGTTCATTTGTTCATTTGTTCATTTGTTCATTTGTTCATTTGTTCATTTGTTCATTTGTTCATTTGTTCATTTGTTCATTTGTTCATTTGTTCATTTGTTCATTTGTTCATTTGTTCATTTGTTCATTTGTTCATTTGTTCATTTCTTCATTTCTTCATTTGTTCATTTGTTCATTTCTTCATTTGTTCATTTGTTCATTTGTTCATTTGTTCATTTGTTCATTTGTTCATTTGTTCATTTGTTCATTTGTTCATTTGTTCATTTGTTCATTTGTTCATTTGTTCATTTGTTCATTTGGTTATTTGTTCATTCGTTCATTCGTTCATTTGTTCATATGTTCATTTGTTCATTTGATCATTTGTTCATTTGTTCATTTGTTCGTTTGTTCGTTTGTTCGTTTGTTCGTTTGTTCGTTTGTTCGTTTGTTCATTTGTTCATTTGTTCATTTGTTCATTTGTTCATTTGTTCATTTGTTCATTTGTTCATTTGTTCATTTGTTCATTTGTTCATTTGTTCATTTGTTCATTTGTTCATTTGTTCATTTGTTCATTTGTTCATTTGTACATTTGTTCATTTGTTCATTTGTTCATTTGTTCATTTGTTCATTTGTTCGTTTGTTCATTTGTTCCTTTTGCTCATTTTGGTCATTTGTTCATTTGTTCATTTGTTCATTTCTTCATTTGTTCATTAGTTCATTTTTTCATTTGTTCATTTGTTCATTTGTTCATTTGTTCATTTGTTCATTTGTTCATTTGTTCATTTGTTCATTTGTTCATTTGTTCATTTGTTCATTTGTTCATTTGTTCATTTGTTCATTTGTTCATTTGTTCATTTGTTCATATGTTCATTTGCTCATTTGCTCATTTGTTCATTTGTTCATTTGTACATTTGTTCATTTGTTCATTTGTTCAGTTGTTCATTTGTTCACTCGTTCTCTTGTTCATTTGTTCACTTGTTCATTTGTTCATTTGTTCATTTGTTCACTTGTTCATTTGTTCACTTGTGTATTTCTTCATTTGTTCATTTGTTCATTTGTTCATTTGCTCATTTGTTCATTTGTTCATTTGTTCATTTGTTCATTTGTTCATTTGTTCATTTGTTCATTTGTTCATTTGTTCATTTGTTCATTTGTTCATTTGTTCATTTGTTCATTCGCTCATTTGTTCATTCGTTCATTTGTTCATTTTGCTCATATTGCTCATTTGTGCGATTGTCTATTCGCTCATTTGTTCATTCGCTCATTTGTTCATTCGTTCATTTGTTCATTTGTTCATTTTGCTCATATTGCTCATTTGTTCATTTGTTCATTTGTGCGATTGTCTATTCGCTCATCTGTTCATTCGTTCATTTGGCTATTCGCTCATCTGTTCATTCGTTCATTTGTTCATTTGTACATTTGTTCATTTGTTCATTTGTTCATTTGTTCATTTGGTTACTTGTTCATTCGTTCATTCGTTCATTTGTTCATTTGTTCATTTGATCGTTTGTTCGTTTGTTCGTTTGTTCGTTTGTTCGTTTGTTCGTTTGTTCATTTGTTCATTTGTTCATTTGTTCATTTGTTCATTTGTTCATTTGTTCATTTGTTCATTTGTTCATTTGTTCATTTGTTCATTTGTTCATTTGTTCATTTGTTCATTTGTTCATTTGTTCATTTGTTCATTTGTTCATTTGTTCATTTGTTCATTTGTTCATTTGTTCATTTGTTCATTTGTTCATTTGTTCATTTGTTCATTTGTTCATTTGTACATTTGTTCATTTGTTCATTTGTTCATTTGTTCATTTGTTCATTTGTTCGTTTGTTCATTTGTTCCTTTTGCTCATTTTGGTCATTTGTTCATTTGTTCATTTGTTCATTTCTTCATTTGTTCATTAGTTCATTTTTTCATTTGTTCATTTGTTCATTTGTTCATTTGTTCATTTGTTCATTTGTTCATTTGTTCATTTGTTCATTTGTTCATTTGTTCATTTGTTCATTTGTTCATTTGTTCATTTGTTCATTTGTTCATATGTTCATTTGCTCATTTGCTCATTTGTTCATTTGTTCATTTGTACATTTGTTCATTTGTTCATTTGTTCAGTTGTTCATTTGTTCACTCGTTCTCTTGTTCATTTGTTCACTTGTTCATTTGTTCATTTGTTCATTTGTTCACTTGTTCATTTGTTCACTTGTGTATTTCTTCATTTGTTCATTTGTTCATTTGTTCATTTGCTCATTTGTTCATTTGTTCATTTGTTCATTTGTTCATTTGTTCATTTGTTCATTTGTTCATTTGTTCATTTGTTCATTTGTTCATTTGTTCATTTGTTCATTTGTTCATTCGCTCATTTGTTCATTCGTTCATTTGTTCATTTTGCTCATATTGCTCATTTGTGCGATTGTCTATTCGCTCATTTGTTCATTCGCTCATTTGTTCATTCGTTCATTTGTTCATTTGTTCATTTTGCTCATATTGCTCATTTGTTCATTTGTTCATTTGTGCGATTGTCTATTCGCTCATCTGTTCATTCGTTCATTTGGCTATTCGCTCATCTGTTCATTCGTTCATTTGTTCATTTGTACATTTGTTCATTTGTTCATTTGTTCATTTGTTCATTTGGTTACTTGTTCATTCGTTCATTCGTTCATTTGTTCATTTGTTCATTTGATCGTTTGTTCGTTTGTTCGTTTGTTCGTTTGTTCGTTTGTTCGTTTGTTCATTTGTTCATTTGTTCATTTGTTCATTTGTTCATTTGTTCATTTGTTCATTTGTTCATTTGTTCATTTGTTCATTTGTTCATTTGTTCATTTGTTCATTTGTTCATTTGTTCATTTGTTCATTTGTTCATTTGTTCATTTGTTCTTTTGTTCATTTGTTCATTTGTTCATTTGTTCATTTGTTCATTTGTTCATTTGTTCATTTGTTCATTTGTTCATTTGTTCATTTGTTCATTTGTTCATTTGTTCATTTGTTCATTTGTTCATTTGTTCATTTGTTCATTTGTTCATTTGTTCATTTGTTCATTTGTTCATTTGTTCATTTGTTCATTTGTTCATTTGTTCATTTGTTCATTTGTTCATTTGTTCATTTGTTCATTTGTTCATTTGTTCATTTGTTCATTTGTTCATTTGTTCATTTGTTCATTTGTTCATTTGTTCATTTGTTCATTTGTTCATTTGTTCATTTGTTCATTTGTTCATTTGTTCATTTGTTCATTTGTTCATTTGTTCATTTGTTCATTTGTTCATTTGTTCATTTGTTCATTTGTTCATTTGTTCATTTGTTCATTTGTTCATTTGTTCATTTGTTCATATGTTCATTTGCTCATTTGCTCATTTGTTCATTTGTTCATTTGTTCATTTGTTCATTTGTTCATTTGTTCATTTGTTCATTTGTACATTTGTTCGTTTGTTCGTTTGTTCGTTTGTTCGTTTGTTCGTTTGTTCATTTGTTCATTTGTTCATTTGTTCGTTTGTTCATTTGTTCATTTGTTCATTTCTTCATTTCTTCATTAGTTCATTTATCATTTTTTCATTTGTTCATTTGTTCATTTGTTCACTTGTTCATTTGTTCATTTGTTCATTTGTTCATTTGTTCATTTGTTCATTTGTTCATTCGTTCACTTGTTCATTTGTTCATTTGTTCATTTGTTCATTTATTCATTTGTTCATTTGTTCATTTGTTCATTTGTTCATTTGTTCATTTGTTCATTTGTTCATTTGTTCATTTGTTCATTTGTTCATTTGTTCATTTGTTCATTTGTTCATTTCTTCATTTGTTCATTAGTTCATTTTTTCATTTGTTCATTTGTTCACTTGTTCATTTGTTCATTTGTTCATTTGTTCATTTGTTCATTTGTTCATTTGTTCATATGTTCATTTGTTCATTTGTTCATTTGCTCATTTGTTCATTTGTTCATTCGTTCATTCGTTCATTCGTTCATTTGATCATTTGATCATTTGTTCATTTGTTCATTTCTTCATTTCTTCATTAGTTCATTTTTCATTTTTTCATTTGTTCATTTGTTCATTTGTTCACTTGTTCATTTGTTCATTTGTTCATTTGTTCATTTGTTCATTTGTTCATTTGTTCATTTGTTCATTTGTTCATTTGTTCATTTGTTCATTTGTTCATTTGTTCATTTGTTCATTTGTTCATTTGTTCATTTGTTCATTTGTTCATTTGTTCATTTGTTCATTTGTTCACTTGTTCATTTGTTCATTTGTTCATTTGTTCATTTATTCATTTGTTCATTTGTTCATTTGTTCATTTGTTCATTTGTTCATTTGTTCATTTGTTCATTTGTTCATTTGTTCATTTGTTCATTTTGCTCATATTGCTCATTTGTTCATTTGTTCATTTGTGCGATTGTCTATTCGCTCATCTGTTCATTCGTTCATTTGGCTATTCGCTCATCTGTTCATTCGTTCATTTGGCTATTCGCTCATCTGTTCATTCGTTCATTTGTTCATTTGTACATTTGTTCATTTGTTCATTTGTTCATTTGTTCATTTGGTTATTTGTTCATTCGTTCATTCGTTCATTTGTTCATTTGTTCATTTGATCGTTTGTTCGTTTGTTCGTTTGTTCGTTTGTTCGTTTGTTCGTTTGTTCATTTGTTCATTTGTTCATTTGTTCATTTGTTCATTTGTTCATTTGTTCATTTGTTCATTTGTTCATTTGTTCATTTGTTCATTTGTTCATTTGTTCATTTGTTCATTTGTTCATTTGTTCATTTGTTCATTTGTTCGTTTGTTCGTTTGTTCGTTTGTTCGTTTGTTCATTTGTTCATTTGTTCATTTGTTCGTTTGTTCATTTGTTCATTTGTTCATTTGTTCATTTGTTCATTTGTTCATTTGTTCATTTGTTCATTTGTTCATTTGTTCATTTGTTCATTTGTTCATTTGTTCATTTGTTCATTTGTTCATATGTTCATTTGCTCATTTGCTCATTTGTTCATTTGTTCATTTGTTCATTTGTTCATTTGTTTATTTGTTCATTTGTTCATTTGTACATTTGTTCATTTGTTCATTTGTTCGTTTGTTCGTTTGTTCGTTTGTTCGTTTGTTCATTTGTTCATTTGTTCATTTGTTCGTTTGTTCATTTGTTCATTTGTTCATTTGTTCATTTGTTCATTTGTTCATTTGTTCATTTGTTCATTTGTTCATTTGTTCATTTGTTCATTTGTTCATTTGTTCATTTGTTCATTTGTTCATTTGTTCATTTGTTCATTTGTTCATTTGTTCATTTGTTCATTTGTTCATTTGTTCATTTGTTCATTTGTTCATATTTTCATTTGCTCATTTGCTCATTTGTTCATTTGTTCATTTGTTCATTTGTTCATTTGTTTATTTGTTCATTTGTTCATTTGTACATTTGTTCATTTGTTCATTTGTTCGTTTGTTCGTTTGTTCGTTTGTTCGTTTGTTCATTTGTTCATTTGTTCATTTGTTCGTTTGTTCATTTGTTCATTTGTTCATTTCTTCATTTCTTCATTAGTTCATTTTTCATTTTTTCATTTGTTCATTTGTTCATTTGTTCACTTGTTCATTTGTTCATTTGTTCATTTGTTCATTTGTTCATTTGTTCACTTGTTCATTTGTTCATTTGTTCATTTGTTCATTTATTCATTTGTTCATTTGTTCATTTGTTCATTTGTTCATTTGTTCATTTGTTCATTTGTTCAATTGTTCATTTGTTCATTTGTTCATTTCTTCATTTGTTCATTAGTTCATTTTTTCATTTGTTCATTTGTTCACTTGTTCATTTGTTCATTTGTTCATTTGTTCATTTGTTCATATGTTCATTTGTTCATTTGTTCATTTGCTCATTTGTTCATTTGTTCATTCGTTCATTCGTTCATTCGTTCATTTGATCATTTGATCATTTGTTCATTTGTTCATTTCTTCATTTCTTCATTAGTTCATTTTTCATTTTTTCATTTGTTCATTTGTTCATTTGTTCACTTGTTCATTTGTTCATTTGTTCATTTGTTCATTTGTTCATTTGTTCATTTGTTCATTTGTTCATTTGTTCATTTGTTCATTTGTTCATTTGTTCATTTGTTCATTTGTTCATTTGTTCATTTGTTCATTTGTTCATTTGTTCATTTGTTCATTTGTTCATTTGTTCATTTGTTCATTTGTTCATTTGTTCACTTGTTCATTTGTTCATTTGTTCATTTGTTCATTTATTCATTTGTTCATTTGTTCATTTGTTCATTTGTTCATTTGTTCATTTGTTCATTTGTTCATTTGTTCATTTGTTCATTTGTTCATTTGTTCATTTGTTCATTTGTTCATTTGTTCATTTGTTCATTTGTTCATTTGTTCATTTGTTCATTTGTTCATTTGTTCATTTGTTCATTTGTTCATTTGTTCATTTGTTCATTTGTTCATTTGTTCATTTGTTCATTCGCTCATTTGTTCATTCGTTCATTTGTTCATTTGTTCATTTGCTCATTTGTTCATTTGTTCATTTGTTCATTTGTTCATTTGTTCATTTGTTCATTTGTTCATTTGTTCATTTGTTCATTTGTTCATTTGTTCATTTGTTCATTTGTTCATTTGTTCATTTGTTCATTTGTTCATTTGTTCATTTGTTCATTTGTTCATTTGTTCATTTGTTCATTTGTTCATTTGTTCATTTGTTCATTTGTTCATTTGTTCATTTGTTCATTTGTTCATTTGTTCATTTGTTCATTTGTTCATTTGTTCATTTGCGCGATTATCTATTGGCTCATTTGTTCATTCGTTCATTTGTTCATTTGTTCATTTGTTCATTTGTTCATTTGTTCATTTGTTCATTTGCTCATTTGTTCATATGTTCATATGTTCATTTGTTCATTTGTTCATTTGCTCATTTGTTCATTTGTTCATTTGTTCATTTGTTCATTTGTTCATTTGTTCATTTGTTCATTTGTTCATTTGGTTATTTGTTCATTCGTTCATTCGTTCATTTGTTCATTTGTTCATTTGTTCATTTGTTCATTTCATCATTTGTTCATTTGTTCATTTGTTCGTTTGTTCGTTTGTTCGTTTGTTCATTTGTTCACTTGTTCATTTGTTCATTTGTTCATTTGTTCATTTGTTCGTTTGTTCGTTTGCTCGTTTGTTCGTTTGTTCATATGTTCATTTGTTCATTTGTTCATTTGCTCATTTGTTCATTTGTTCATTTGTTCATTTGTTCATTTGTTCATTTGTTCATTTGTTCATTTGTTCATTTGTTCATTTGGTTATTTGTTCATTCGTTCATTCGTTCATTCGTTCATTTGTTCATTTGATCATTTGTTCATTTGTTCGTTTGTTCGTTTGTTCGTTTGTTCGTTTGTTCATTTGTTCATTTGTTCATTTGTTCATTTGTTCATTTGTTCATTTGTTCATTTGTTCATTTGTTCATTTGTTCATTTGTTCATTTGTTCATTTGTTCATTTGTTCATTTGTTCATTTGTTCATTTGTTCATTTGTTCATTTGTTCATTTGTTCATTTGTTCATTTGTTCATATGTTCATTTGTTCATTTGTTCATTTGTTCATTTGTTCATTTGTTCATTTGTTCATTTGTTCATTTGTTCATTTGTTCATTTGTTCATTTGTTCATTTGTTCATTTGTTCATTTGTTCATTTGTTCATTTGTTCATTTGTTCATTTGTTCATTTGTTCATTTGTTCATTTGTTCGTTTGTTCATTTGTTCGTTTGTTCATTTGTTCCTTTGTTCATTTGTTCATTCGTTCATTTGTTCATTTGTTCATTTGTTCATTTGTTCATTTGTTCATTTGTTCATTTGTTCATTTGTTCATTTGTTCATTTGTTCATTTGTTCATTTGTTCATTTGTTCATTTGTTCATTTGTTCATTTGTTCCTTTTGCTCATGTTGCTCATTTGTTCATTGGTTCATTTGTTCATTTCTTCATTTGTTCATTTGTTCATTTGTTCATTTGTTCATTTGTTCATTTGTTCACTTGTTCATTTGTTCATTTGTTCATTTGTTCATTCGTTCATTTGTTCATTTGTTCATTTGTTCATTTGTTCATTTGTTCATTTGTTCATTTGTTCATTTGTTCATTTGTTCATTTGTTCATTTGTTCATTTGTTCATTTGTTCATTTCTTCATTTGTTCATTTGTTCATTTGTTCATTTGTTCATTTGTTCATTTGTTCATTTGTTCATTTGTTCATTTGTTCATTTGTTCATTTGTTCATTTGTTCATTTGTCCATTTGCGCGATTGTCTATTGGCACATTTGTTCATTCGTTCATTTGCCTATTCGCTCATTTGTTCATTTGTTCATTTGTTCATTTGTTCATTTGTTCATTTGTTCATTTGTTCATTCGTTCATTTGTTCATTCGTTCATTCGTTCATTTGTTCGTTTGTTCATTTGTTCGTTTGTTCGTTTGTTCGTTTGTTCGTTTGTTCGTTTGTTCATTTGTTCATTTGTTCATTTGTTCATTTGTTCATTTGTTCATTTGTCCATTTGCGCGATTGTCTATTGGCTCATTTGTTCATTCGTTCATTTGCCTATTCGCTCATTTGTTCATTTGTTCATTTGTTCATTTGTTCATATGTTCATTTGTTCATTTGTTCATTTGTTCATTTGTTCATTTGTTCATTTGTTCATTTGTTCATTTGTTCATTTGTTCATTTGTTCATTTGTTCATTTGTTCATTTGTTCATTTGTCCATTTGCGCGATTGTCTATTGGCTCATTTGTTCATTCGTTCATTTGCCTATTCGCTCATTTGTTCATTTGTTCATTTGTTCATTTGTTCATTTGTTCATTTGTTCATTTGTTCATTTGTTCATTTGTTCATTTGTTCATTTGTTCATTTGTTCATTTGTTCATTTGTTCATTTGTTCATTTGTTCACTTGTTCACTTGTTCATTTGTTCATTTGTTCACTTGTTCATTTGTTCACTTGTGTATTTCTTCATTTGTTCACTTGTGTATTTCTTCATTTGTTCATTTGTTCATTTGTTCATATGTTCATTTGTTCATTTGTTCATTTGCTCATTTGTTCATTTGTTCATTTTTTCATTTGTTCATTTGTTCATTTGTTCATTTGTTCATTTGTTCATTTGTTCATTTGTTCATTTGTTCATTTGTTCATTTGTTCATTTGTTCATTTGTTCATTTGTTCATTTGTTCATTTGTTCATTTGTTCATTTGTTCATTTGTTCATTTGTTCATTTGTTCATTTGTTCATTTGTTCATTTGTTCATTTGTTCATTTGTTCATTTGTTCATTTGATCCTTTGTTCATTTGTTCATTTGTTCATTTGTTCATTTGTTCATTTGTTCATTTGTTCATTTGTTCATTTGTTCATTTGTTCATTTGTTCATTTGTTCATTTGGTTATTTGTTCATTCGTTCATTCGTTCATTTGTTCATTTGATCATTTGTTCATTTGTTCATTTGTTCGTTTGTTCGTTTGTTCGTTTGTTCATTTGTTCATTTGTTCATTTGTTCATTTGTTCATTTGTTCATTTGTTCTTTTGTTCATTTGTTCATTTGTTCATTTGTTCATTTGTTCATTTGTTCATTTGTTCGTTTGTTCAGTTGTTCATTTGTTCATTCGTTCGATTGTCTATTCGCCAATTTGTTCATTCGTTCATTTGTTCATTTGATCATTTGTTCATTTGTTCATTTCTGCATTTGTTCATTTGTTCATTTGTTCATTTGTTCATTTATTCATTTGTTCATTTGTTCATTTGTTCGTTTGTTCAGTTGTTCATTTGTTCATTTGTTCATTTGTTCATTCGTTCATTTGTTCATTTGTTCATTTGTTCATTTGTTCATTTGTTCATTTGTTCATTTGTACATTTGTTTATTTGTTCATTTGTTCATTTGTTCATTTGTTCCTTTGTTCCTTTTGCTCATTTTGCTCATTTGTTCATTTGTTCATTTGTTCATTTGTTCATTTGTTCATTTGTTCATTTGTTCATTTGTTCATTTGTTCATTTGTTCATTTGTTCACTTGTTCATTTGTTCATTTGTTCATTTGTTCATTTGTTCATTTGTTCATTTGTTCATTCGTTCATTTGTTCTTTTGTTCATTTGTTCATTTGTTCATTTGTTCATTTGTTCATTTGTTCATTTGTTCATTTGTTCATTTGTTCATTTGTTCATTTGTTCATTTGTTCATTTGTTCATTTGTTCATTTGTTCATTTGTTCATTTGTTCATTCGTTCATTTGTTCATTTGTTCATTTGTTCATTTGTTCATTTGTTCATTTGTTCATTTGTTCATTTGTTCATTTGTTCATTTGTTCATTTGTTCATTTGTTCATTTGTCCATTTGCGCGATTGTCTATTGGCTCATTTGTTCATTCGTTCATTTGCCTATTCGCTCATTTGTTCATTTGTTCATTTGTTCATTTGTTCATTTGTTCATTTGTTCATTTGTTCATTTGTTCATTTGTTCATTTGTTCATTTGTTCATTTGTTCATTTGTTCTTTTGTTCATTTGTTCATTTGTTCATTTGTTCATTTGTTCATTTGTTCATTTGTTCATTTGTTCATTTGTTCATTTGTTCATTTGTTCATTTGTTCATTTGTTCATTTGTTCATTTGTTCATTTGTTCATTTGTTCATTTGTTCATTTGTTCATTTGTTCATTTGTTCATTTGTTCATTTGTTCATTTGTTCATTTGTTCATTTGTTCATTTGTTCATTTGTTCATTTGTTCATTTGTTCATTTGTTCATTTGTTCATTTGTTCATTTGTTCATTTGTTCATTTGTTCATTTCTACATTTGTTCATTAGTTCATTAGTTCATTTGTTCATTTGTTCGTTTGTTCGTTTGTTCATTTGTTCATTTGTTCATTTGTTGACATGTTCACTTTTTCAATTGTTCATTTGTTCATTTGTTCATTTGTTCATTTGTTCATTTGTTCATTTGTTCATTTGTTCATTTGTTCATTTGTTCATTTGTTCATTTGTACATTTGTTCATTTGTTCATTTGTTCATTTGTTCATTTGTTCATTTGTTCATTTGTTCATTTGTTCATTTGTTCGTTTGTTCGTTTGTTCGTTTGTTCATTTGTTCATTCGTTCATTCGTTCATTTGTTCATTTGATCATTTGTTCATTTGTTCATTTGTTGACATGTTCACTTTTTCAATTGTTCATTTGTTCATTTGTTCATTTGTTCATTTTTTCATTTGTTCATTTGTTCATTTGTTCATTTGTTCATTTGTTCATTTGTTCATTTGTTCATTTGTTCATTTGTTCTTTTGTTCATTTGTTCATTTGTTCATTTGTTCATTTGTTCATTTGTTCATTTCTACATTTGTTCATTAGTTCATTAGTTCATTTGTTCATTTGTTCGTTTGTTCGTTTGTTCATTTGTTCATTTGTTCATTTGTTGACATGTTCACTTTTTCAATTGTTCATTTGTTCATTTGTTCATTTGTTCATTTGTTCATTTGTTCATTTGTTCATTTGTTCATTTGTTCATTTGTTCATTTGTACATTTGTTCATTTGTTCATTTGTTCATTTGTTCATTTGTTCATTTGTTCATTTGTTCATTTGTTCATTTGTTCATTTGTTCGTTTGTTCGTTTGTTCGTTTGTTCATTTGTTCATTCGTTCATTCGTTCATTTGTTCATTTGATCATTTGTTCATTTGTTCATTTGTTGACATGTTCACTTTTTCAATTGTTCATTTGTTCATTTGTTCATTTGTTCATTTTTTCATTTGTTCATTTGTTCATTTGTTCATTTGTTCATTTGTTCATTTGTTCATTTGTTCATTTGTTCTTTTGTTCATTTGTTCATTTGTTCATTTGTTCATTTGTTCATTTGTTCATTTGTTCATTTGTTCATTTGTTCGTTTGTTCAGTTGTTCATTTGTTCATTTGTTCATTCGTTCGATTGTCTATTCGCCAATTTGTTCATTCGTTCATTTGTTCATTTGATCATTTGTTCATTTGTTCATTTGTGCATTTGTTCATTTGTTAATTTGTTCATTTGTTCATTCATTCATTTGTTCATTTGTTCATTTGTTCGTTTGTTCAGTTGTTCATTTGTTCATTTGTTCATTTGTACATTTGTTCATTTGTTCATTTGTTCATTTGTTCATTTGTTCATTTGTTCATTTGATCATTTGTTCATTTGTTCATTTGTTCACTTGCTCATTTGTTCATTTGTTCATTTGTTCATTTGTTCATTTGTTCATTTGTTCATTTGTTCATTTGTTCATTTGTTCATTTGTTCATTTGTTCATTTGTTCATTTGTTCATTTGTTCATTTGTTCATTTGTTCATTTGTTCATTTGTTCATTTCTTCATTTCTTCATTTCTTCATTTCTTCATTTCTTCATTTCTTCATTTCTTCATTTCTTCATTTCTTCATTTCTTCATTTCTTCATTTCTTCATTTCTTCATTTGTTCATTTGTTCATTTGTTCATTTGTTCATTTGTTCATTTGTTCATTTGTTCATTTGTTCATTTGTTCATTTGTTCATTTGTTCATTTGTTCATTTGTTCATTTGTTCATTTGTTCATTTGTTCATTTGTTCATTTGTTCATTTGTTCATTTGTTCATTTGTTCATTTGTTCATTTGTTCATTTGTTCATTTGTTCATTTGTTCATTTGTTCATTTGTTCATTTGTTCATTTGTTCATTTGTTCATTTGTTCATTTGTTCATTTGTTCATTTGTTCATTTGTTCATTTGTTCATTTGTTTATTCGTTCGATTGTCTATTCGCCAATTTGTTCATTCGTTCATTTGTTCATTTGATCATTTGTTCATTTGTTCACTTGTTCATTTGTGCGATTGTCTATTCGCTCATTTGTTCATTCGTTCATTTGCCTATTCGCTCATTTGTTCATTTGTCCATTTGTTCATTTGTTCATTTGTTCATTTGTTCATTTGTTCATTTGTTCATTTGTTCATTTGTTCATTTGTTCATTTGTTCATTTGTTCATTTGTTCATTTGTTCATTTGTTCATTTGTTCATTTGTTCGTTTGTTCATTTGTTCCTTTTGCTCATTTTGCTCATTTGTTCATTTGCTCATTTGTTCATTTGTTCATTTGTTCATTTGTTCATTTCTTCATTTGTTCATTAGTTCATTTTTTCATTTGTTCATTTGTTCATTTGTTCATTTGTTCATTTGTTCATTTGTTCACTTGTTCATTTGTTCATTTTTTCATTTGTTCATTTGTTCACTTGTTCATTTGTTCATTTTTTCATTTGTTCATTTGTTCATTGGTTCATTTCTTCATTTCTTCATTTGTTCATTTGTTCATTTGTTCATTTGTTCATTTGTTCATTTGTTCATTTGTTCATTTGTTCATTTGTTCATTTGTTCATTTGTTCATTTGTTCATTTGTTCATTTGTTCATTTGTTCATTTGTTCATTTGTTCATTTGTTCATTTGTTCATTTGTTCATTTGTTCATTTGTTCATTTGTTCATTTGTTCATTTGTTCATTTGTTCATTTGTTCATTTGTTCATTTGTTCATTTGTTCGTTTGTTCATTTGTTCCTTTTGCTCATTTTGCTCATTTGTTCATTTGCTCATTTGTTCATTTGTTCATTTGTTCATTTGTTCATTTCTTCATTTGTTCATTAGTTCATTTTTTCATTTGTTCATTTGTTCATTTGTTCATTTGTTCATTTGTTCACTTGTTCATTTGTTCATTTTTTCATTTGTTCATTTGTTCACTTGTTCATTTGTTCATTTTTTCATTTGTTCATTTGTTCATTGGTTCATTTCTTCATTCGTTCATTTGTTCATTTGTTCATTTGTTCATTTGTTCATTTGTTCATTTGTTCATTTGTACATTTGTTCATTTGTTCATTTGTTCATTTGTGCGATTGTCTATTCGCTCATTTGTTCATTCGTTCATTTGCCTAGTCGCTCATTTGTTCATTTGTTCGTTTGTTCATTTGTTCATTTGTTCATTTGGTTATTTGTTAATTTGGTTATTTGTTCAGTTGGTCATTTGTTCACTTGTTCATTTGTGCATTTATTCATTTGTTCATTTGTTCATTTGTTCATTTGTTCATTTGCTCATTTGTTCATTTGTTCACTTGTTCATTTGTTCATTTGTTCATTTGTTCATTTGTTCATTTGTTCATTTGTTCATTTGTTCATTTGTTCATTTGGTTATTTGTTAATTTGGTTATTTGTTCAGTTGCTCATTTGTTCACTTGTTCATTTGTGCATTTATTCATTTGTTCATTTGTTCATTTGTTCATTTGTTCATTTGCTCATTTGTTCATTTGTTCACTTGTTCATTTGTTCATTTGTTCATTTGTTCATTTGTTCATTTGTTCATTTGTTCATTTGTTCATTTGTTCATTTGTTCATTTGTTCATTTGTTCATTTGTTCATTTGTTCATTTGTTCATTTGTTCATTTGTTCATTTGTTCATTTGTTCATTTGTTCATTTGTTCATTTGTTCATTTGTTCATTTGTTCATTTGTTCATTTGTTCATTTGTTCATTTGTTCATTTGTTCATTTGTTCATTTGTTCATTTGTTCATTTGTTCATTTGTTCATTTGTTCATTTGTTCATTTGTTCATTTGTTCATTTGTTCATTTGTTCATTTGTTCATTTGTTCATTTGTTCATTTGTTCATTTGTTCATTTGTTCATTTGTTCATTTGTTCATTTGTTCATTTGTTCATTTGTTCATTTGTTCATTTGTTCATTTGATCATTTGTTCATTTGTTCATTTGTTCATTTGTTCATTTGTTCATTTGTTCATTTGTTCATTTGTTCATTTGTTCATTTGTTCATTTGTTCATTTGTTCATTTGTTCATTTGTTCATTTGTTCATTTGTTCGTTTGTTCGTTTGTTCATTTGATCATTCGTCCATTTGTTCATTTGTTCATTTGTTCATTTGTTCATTTGTTCATTTGTTCATTTGTTCATTTGTTCATTTGTTCATTTGTTCATTTGTTCATTTGTTCATTTGTTCATTTGTTCATTTGTTCATTTGTTCATTTTTCCATTTGTTCATTTGTCCATTTGATCATTTGTTCATTTGTTCATTTCTACATTTGTTCATTAGTTCATTAGTTCATTTGTTTATTTGTTCGTTTGTTCGTTTGTTCATTTGATCATTCGTCCATTTGTTCATTTGTTCATTTGTTCATTTGTTCATTTGTTCATTTGTTCATTTGTTCATTTGTTCATTTGTTCATTTGTTCATTTGCTCATTTGTTCATTTGTTCATTTGTTCATTTGTTCATTTGTTCATTTGTTCATTTGTTCATTTGTTCATTTGTTCATTTGTTCATTTGTTCATTTGATCATTTGTTCATTTGTTCATTTGTTCATTTGTTCATTTGTTCATTTGTTCATTTGTTCATTTGTTCATTTGTTCATTTGTTCATTTGTTCATTTGTTCATTTGTTCATTTGTTCATTTGTTCATTTGTTCATTTGTTCATTTGTTCATTTGTTCATTTGTTCATTTGTTCATTTGTTCATTTGTTCATTTGTTCATTTGTTCATTTGTTCATTTGTTCATTTGTTCATTTGTTCATTTGTTCATTTGTTCATTTGTTCATTTGTTCATTTTTCCATTTGTTCATTTGTCCATTTGATCATTTGTTCATTTGTTCATTTCTACATTTGTTCATTAGTTCATTAGTTCATTTGTTTATTTGTTCGTTTGTTCGTTTGTTCGTTTGTTCATTTGATCATTCGTCCATTTGTTCATTTGTTCATTTGTTCATTTGTTCATTTGTTCATTTGTTCATTTGTTCATTTGTTCATTTGTTCATTTGTTCATTTGTTCATTTGCTCATTTGTTCATTTGTTCATTTGTTCATTTGTTCATTTGTTCATTTGTTCATTTGTTCATTTGTTCGTTTGTTCATTTGTTCATTTGTTCATTTGTTCATTTGTTCATTTGTTCATTTGTTCATTTGTTCATTTGTTCATTTGTTCATTTGTTCATTTGTTCATTTGTTCATTTGTTCATTTGTTCATTTGTTCATTTGTTCATTTGTTCATTTGTTCATTTGTTCATTTGTTCATTTGTTCATTTGTTCATTTGTTCATTTGTTCATTTGTTCATTTGTTCATTTGTTCATTTGTTCATTTGTTCATTTGTTCATTTGTTCATTTGTTCATTTGTTCAATCGTTCATTCGTTCATTTGTTCATTTGTTCATTTGATCATTTGTTCATTTGTTCATTTGTTCGTTTGTTCGTTTGTTCGTTTGTTCGTTTGTTCGTTTGTTCGTTTGTTCGTTTGTTCATTTGTTCATTTGTTCATTTGTTCATTTGTTCATTTGTTCATTTGTTCATTTGTTCATTTGTTCATTTGTTCATTTGTTCATTTGTTCATTTGTTCATTTGTTCATTTGTTCTTTTGTTCATTTGTTCATTTGTTCATTTGTTCATTTGTTCATTTGTTCATTTGTACATTTGTTCATTTGTTCATTTGTTCATTTGTTCATTTGTTCATTTGTTCGTTTGTTCATTTGTTCCTTTTGCTCATTTTGCTCATTTGTTCATTTGTTCATTTGTTCATTTCTTCATTTGTTCATTAGTTCATTTTTTCATTTGTTCATTTGTTCATTTGTTCATTTGTTCATTTGTTCATTTGTTCATTTGTTCATTTGTTCATTTGTTCATTTGTTCATTTGTTCATTTGTTCATTTGTTCATTTGTTCATTTGTTCATTTGTTCATTTGTTCATTTGTTCATATGTTCATTTGCTCATTTGCTCATTTGTTCATTTGTTCATTTGTACATTTGTTCATTTGTTCATTTGTTCAGTTGTTCATTTGTTCACTCGTTCTCTTGTTCATTTGTTCACTTGTTCATTTGTTCATTTGTTCATTTGTCCACTTGTTCATTTGTTCACTTGTGTATTTCTTCATTTGTTCATTTGTTCATTTGTTCATATGTTCATTTGTTCATTTGTTCATTTGCTCATTTGTTCATTTGACCATTTGTTCATTTGTTCATTTGTTTATTTGTTCATATGTTCATTTGTTCATTTGTTCATTTGCTCATTTGTTCATTTGTTCATTTGTTCATTTGTTCATTTGTTCATTTGTTCATTTGTTCATTTGTTCATTTGTTCATTTGTTCATTCGCTCATTTGTTCATTCGTTCATTTGTTCATTTTGCTCATATTGCTCATTTGTGCGATTGTCTATTCGCTCATTTGTTCATTCGCTCATTTGTTCATTCGCTCATTTGTTCATTCGTTCATTTGTTCATTTGTTCATTTGTTCATTTTGCTCATATTGCTCATTTGTTCATTTGTTCATTTGTGCGATTGTCTATTCGCTCATCTGTTCATTCGTTCATTTGGCTATTCGCTCATCTGTTCATTCGTTCATTTGTTCATTTGTACATTTGTTCATTTGTTCATTTGTTCATTTGTTCATTTGGTTATTTGTTCATTCGTTCATTCGTTCATTTGTTCATTTGTTCATTTGATCGTTTGTTCGTTTGTTCGTTTGTTCGTTTGTTCGTTTGTTCGTTTGTTCATTTGTTCATTTGTTCATTTGTTCATTTGTTCATTTGTTCATTTGTTCATTTGTTCATTTGTTCATTTGTTCATTTGTTCATTTGTTCATTTGTTCATTTGTTCATTTGTTCATTTGTTCATTTGTTCATTTGTTCATTTGCGCGATTGTCTATTGGCTCATTTGTTCATTCGTTCATTTGCCTATTCGCTCATTTGTTCATTTGTTCATTTGTTCATTTGTTCATTTGTTCATTTGTTCATTTGTTCATTTGTTCATTTGTTCATTTGTTCATTTGTTCATTTGTTCATTTGTTCATTTGTTCATTTGTTCATTTGTTCATTTGTTCATTTGTTCATTTGTTCATTTGTTCATTTGTTCATTTGTTCATTTGTTCATTTGTTCATTTGTTCATTTGTTCATTTGTTCATTTGTTCATTTGTTCATTTGTTCATTTGTTCATTTGTTCATTTGTTCATTTGTTCATTTGTTCATTTGTTCATTTGTTCATTTGTTCATTTGTTCATTTGTTCATTTGTTCATTTGTTCATTTGCTCATTTGCTCATTTGTTCATTTGTTCATTTGTTCATTTGTTCATTTGTTCATTTGTTTATTTGTTCATTTGTTCATTTGTACATTTGTTCATTTGTACATTTGTTCATTTGTTCATTTGTTCGTTTGTTCGTTTGTTCGTTTGTTCGTTTGTTCATTTGTTCGTTTGTTCATTTGTTCATTTGTTCATTTCTTCATTTCTTCATTAGTTCATTTTTCATTTTTTCATTTGTTCACTTGTTCATTTGTTCACTTGTTCATTTGTTCATTTGTTCATTTGTTCATTTGTTCATTTGTTCATTTGTTCATTTGTTCATTTGTTCATTTGTTCACTTGTTCATTTGTTCATTTGTTCATTTGTTCATTTATTCATTTGTTCATTTGTTCATTTGTTCATTTGTTCATTTGTTCATTTGTTCATTTGTTCATTTCTTCATTTGTTCATTAGTTCATTTTTTCATTTGTTCATTTGTTCACTTGTTCATTTGTTCATTTGTTCATTTGTTCATTTGTTCATATGTTCATTTGTTCATTTGTTCATTTGTTCATTCGTTCATTCGTTCATTCGTTCATTTGATCATTTGATCATTTGTTCATTTGTTCATTTCTTCATTTCTTCATTAGTTCATTTTTCATTTTTTCATTTGTTCATTTGTTCATTTGTTCACTTGTTCATTTGTTCATTTGTTCATTTGTTCATTTGTTCATTTGTTCATTTGTTCACTTGTTCATTTGTTCATTTGTTCATTTGTTCATTTGTTCATTTGTTCATTTGTTCATTTGTTCATTTGTTCATTTGTTCATTTCTTCATTTGTTCATTAGTTCATTTTTTCATTTGTTCATTTGTTCACTTGTTCATTTGTTCATTTGTTCATTTGTTCATTTGTTCATTTGTTCATTTGTTCATATGTTCATTTGTTCATTTGTTCATTTGCTCATTTGTTCATTTGTTCATTCGTTCATTCGTTCATTCGTTCATTTGATCATTTGATCATTTGTTCAGTTGTTCATTTGTTCATTTGTTCATTTGTTCATTTGTTCATTTGTTCATTTGTTCATCTGTTCATTTGTTCATTTGTTCATTTGTTCATTTGTTCATTTGTTCATTTGCGCGATTGTCTATTGGCTCATTTGTTCATTCGTTCATTTGCCTATTCGCTCATTTGTTCATTTGTTCATTTGTTCATTTGTTCATTTGTTCATTTGTTCATTTGTTCATTTGTTCATTTGTTCATTTGTTCATTTGTTCATTTGTTCATTTGTTCATTTGTTCATTTGTTCATTTGTTCATTTGTTCATTTGTTCATTTGTTCATTTGTTCATTTGTTCATTTCTTCATTTCTTCATTTCTTCATTTCTTCATTTGTTCATTTCTTCATTTCTTCATTTCTTCATTTGTTCATTTGTTCATTTGTTCATTTGTTCATTTGTTCATTTGTTCATTTGTTCATTTGTTCATTTGTTCATTTGTTCATTTGTTCATTTGTTCATTTGTTCATTTGTTCATTTGTTCATTTGTTCATTTGTTCATTTGTTCATTTGTTCATTTGTTCATTTGTTCATTCGTTCATTCGTTCATTCGTTCATTCGTTCATTTGTTCATTTGTTCATTTGATCATTTGTTCATTTGTTCATTTGTTCGTTTGTTCGTTTGTTCGTTTGTTCGTTTGTTCGTTTGTTCATTTGTTCATTTGTTCATTTGTTCATTTGTTCATTTGTTCATTTGTTCATTTGTTCATTTGTTCATTTGTTCATTTGTTCATTTGTTCATTTGTTCATTTGTTCATTTGTTCATTTGTTCATTTGTTCATTTGTTCATTTGTTCATTTGTTCATTTGTTCATTTGTTCATTTGTTCATTTGTTCATTTGTTCATTTGTTCATTTGTTCATTTGTTCATTTGTTCATTTGTTCATTTGTTCATTTGTTCATTTGTTCATTTGTTCATTTGTTCATTTGTTCATTTGTTCATTTGTTCATTTGTTCATTTGTTCATTTGTTCATTTGTTCATTTGTTCATTTGTTCGTTTGCTCATTTGTTCATTTGTTCATTTCTTCATTTCTTCATTTCTTCATTAGTTCATTTTTCATTTTTTCATTTGTTCATTTGTTCATTTGTTCATTTGTTCATTTGTTCATTTGTTCATTTGTTCATTTGTTCATTTGTTCATTTGTTCATTTGTTCATTTGTTCATTTGTTCGTTTGTTCGTTTGTTCATTTGTTCATTTGTTCGTTTGCTCATTTGTTCATTTGTTCATTTGTTCATTTCTTCATTTCTTCATTAGTTCATTTTTCATTTTTTCATTTGTTCATTTGTTCATTTCTTCATTTGTTCATTTGTTCATTTGTTCATATGTTCATTTCTTCATTTGTTCATTTGTTCATTTGTTCATTTGTTCATTTGTTCATTTGTTCATTTGTTCATTTGTTCATTTGTTCATTTGTTCATTTGTTCATTTGTTCATTTGTTCATTTGTTCATATGTTCATTTGCTCATTTGCTCATTTGTTCATTTGTTCATTTGTTCATTTGTTCATTTGTTCATTTGCTCATTTGTTCATTTGCTCATTTGTTCATTTGTTCATTTGTTCATTTGTTCATTTGTTCATTTGTTCATTCGTTCATTCGTTCATTTGTTCATTTGTTCATTTGTTCATTTGTTCATTTGTTCACTTGTTCATTTGTTCATTTGTTCATTTGTTCATTTGTTCATTTGTTCATATGTTCATTTGTTCATTTGTTCATTTGTTCATTTGCTCATTTGTTCATTTGTTCATTCGTTCATTCGTTCATTCGTTCATTCGTTCATTTGATCATTTGTTCGTTTGTTCGTTTGTTCATTTGTTCATTTGTTCGTTTGTTCATTTGTTCGTTTGTTCATTTGTTCATTTGTTCATTTGTTCATTTGTTCATTTGTTCATTTGTTCATTTGTTCATTTGTTCATTTGTTCATTTGTTCATTTGTTCATTTGTTCATTTGTTCATTTGTTCATTTGTTCATTTGTTCATTTGTTCATTTGTTCATTTGTTCATTTGTTCATTTGTTCATTTGTTCATTTGTTCATTTGTTCATTTGTTCATTTGTTCATTTGTTCATTTGTTCATTTGTTCATTTGCTCATTTCTTCATTTGCTCATTTGTTCATTTGTTCATTTGTTCATTTGTTCATTTGTTCATTTGTTCATTTGTTCATTTGTTCATTTGTTCATTTGTTCATTTGTTCATTTGTTCATTTGTTCATTTGTTCATTTGTTCATTTGTTCATTTGTTCATTTGTTCATTTGTTCATTTGTTCATTTGTTCATTTGTTCATTTGTTCATTTGTTCATTTGTTCATTTGTTCATTTGTTCATTTGTTCATTTGTTCATTTGTTCATTTGTTCATTTGTTCATTTGTTCATTCGTTCATTTGCCTATTCGCTCATTTGTTCATTTGTTCATTTGTTCATTTGTTCATTTGTTCATTTGTTCATTTGTTCATTTGTTCATTTGTTCATTTGTTCATTTGTTCATTTGTTCATTTGTTCATTTGTTCATTTGTTCATTTGTTCATTTGTTCATTTGTTCATTTGTTCATTTGTTCATTTGTTCATTTGTTCATTTGTTCATTTGTTCATTTCTTCATTTCTTCATTTGTTCATTTGTTCATTTCTTCATTTGTTCATTTGTTCATTTGTTCATTTGTTCATTTGTTCATTTGTTCATTTGTTCATTTGTTCATTTGTTCATTTGTTCATTTGTTCATTTGTTCATTTGTTCATTTGTTCATTTGGTTATTTGTTCATTCGTTCATTCGTTCATTTGTTCATATGTTCATTTGTTCATTTGATCATTTGTTCATTTGTTCATTTGTTCGTTTGTTCGTTTGTTCGTTTGTTCGTTTGTTCGTTTGTTCGTTTGTTCATTTGTTCATTTGTTCATTTGTTCATTTGTTCATTTGTTCATTTGTTCATTTGTTCATTTGTTCATTTGTTCATTTGTTCATTTGTTCATTTGTTCATTTGTTCATTTGTTCATTTGTTCATTTGTTCATTTGTTCATTTGTACATTTGTTCATTTGTTCATTTGTTCATTTGTTCATTTGTTCATTTGTTCGTTTGTTCATTTGTTCCTTTTGCTCATTTTGGTCATTTGTTCATTTGTTCATTTGTTCATTTCTTCATTTGTTCATTAGTTCATTTTTTCATTTGTTCATTTGTTCATTTGTTCATTTGTTCATTTGTTCATTTGTTCATTTGTTCATTTGTTCATTTGTTCATTTGTTCATTTGTTCATTTGTTCATTTGTTCATTTGTTCATTTGTTCATTTGTTCATTTGTTCATATGTTCATTTGCTCATTTGCTCATTTGTTCATTTGTTCATTTGTACATTTGTTCATTTGTTCATTTGTTCAGTTGTTCATTTGTTCACTCGTTCTCTTGTTCATTTGTTCACTTGTTCATTTGTTCATTTGTTCATTTGTTCACTTGTTCATTTGTTCACTTGTGTATTTCTTCATTTGTTCATTTGTTCATTTGTTCATTTGCTCATTTGTTCATTTGTTCATTTGTTCATTTGTTCATTTGTTCATTTGTTCATTTGTTCATTTGTTCATTTGTTCATTTGTTCATTTGTTCATTTGTTCATTTGTTCATTCGCTCATTTGTTCATTCGTTCATTTGTTCATTTTGCTCATATTGCTCATTTGTGCGATTGTCTATTCGCTCATTTGTTCATTCGCTCATTTGCTCATTTGTTCATTCGTTCATTTGTTCATTTGTTCATTTTGCTCATATTGCTCATTTGTTCATTTGTTCATTTGTGCGATTGTCTATTCGCTCATCTGTTCATTCGTTCATTTGGCTATTCGCTCATCTGTTCATTCGTTCATTTGTTCATTTGTACATTTGTTCATTTGTTCATTTGTTCATTTGTTCATTTGGTTACTTGTTCATTCGTTCATTCGTTCATTTGTTCATTTGTTCATTTGATCGTTTGTTCGTTTGTTCGTTTGTTCGTTTGTTCGTTTGTTCGTTTGTTCATTTGTTCATTTGTTCATTTGTTCATTTGTTCATTTGTTCATTTGTTCATTTGTTCATTTGTTCATTTGTTCATTTGTTCATTTGTTCATTTGTTCATTTGTTCATTTGTTCATTTGTTCATTTGTTCATTTGTTCATTTGTTCTTTTGTTCATTTGTTCATTTGTTCATTTGTTCATTTGTTCATTTGTTCATTTGTTCATTTGTTCATTTGTTCATTTGTTCATTTGTTCATTTGTTCATTTGTTCATTTGTTCATTTGTTCATTTGTTCATTTGTTCATTTGTTCATTTGTTCATTTGTTCATTTGTTCATTTGTTCATTTGTTCATTTGTTCATTTGTTCATTTGTTCATTTGTTCATTTGTTCATTTGTTCATTTGTTCATTTGTTCATTTGTTCATTTGTTCATTTGTTCATTTGTTCATTTGTTCATTTGTTCATTTGTTCATTTGTTCATTTGTTCATTTGTTCATTTGTTCATTTGTTCATTTGTTCATTTGTTCATTTGTTCATTTGTTCATTTGTTCATTTGTTCATTTGTTCATTTGTTCATATGTTCATTTGCTCATTTGCTCATTTGTTCATTTGTTCATTTGTTCATTTGTTCATTTGTTCATTTGTTCATTTGTTCATTTGTACATTTGTTCATTTGTTCGTTTGTTCGTTTGTTCGTTTGTTCGTTTGTTCGTTTGTTCATTTGTTCATTTGTTCATTTGTTCGTTTGTTCATTTGTTCATTTGTTCATTTCTTCATTTCTTCATTAGTTCATTTTTCATTTTTTCATTTGTTCATTTGTTCATTTGTTCACTTGTTCATTTGTTCATTTGTTCATTTGTTCATTTGTTCATTTGTTCATTTGTTCATTCGTTCACTTGTTCATTTGTTCATTTGTTCATTTGTTCATTTATTCATTTGTTCATTTGTTCATTTGTTCATTTGTTCATTTGTTCATTTGTTCATTTGTTCATTTGTTCATTTGTTCATTTGTTCATTTCTTCATTTGTTCATTAGTTCATTTTTTCATTTGTTCATTTGTTCACTTGTTCATTTGTTCATTTGTTCATTTGTTCATTTGTTCATTTGTTCATTTGTTCATATGTTCATTTGTTCATTTGTTCATTTGCTCATTTGTTCATTTGTTCATTCGTTCATTCGTTCATTCGTTCATTTGATCATTTGATCATTTGTTCATTTGTTCATTTCTTCATTTCTTCATTAGTTCATTTTTCATTTTTTCATTTGTTCATTTGTTCATTTGTTCACTTGTTCATTTGTTCATTTGTTCATTTGTTCATTTGTTCATTTGTTCATTTGTTCATTTGTTCATTTGTTCATTTGTTCATTTGTTCATTTTTTCATTTGTTCATTTGTTCATTTGTTCATTTGTTCATTTGTTCATTTGTTCATTTGTTCATTTGTTCACTTGTTCATTTGTTCATTTGTTCATTTGTTCATTTATTCATTTGTTCATTTGTTCATTTGTTCATTTGTTCATTTGTTCATTTGTTCATTTGTTCATTTGTTCATTTGTTCATTTTGCTCATATTGCTCATTTGTTCATTTGTTCATTTGTGCGATTGTCTATTCGCTCATCTGTTCATTCGTTCATTTGGCTATTCGGTCATCTGTTCATTCGTTCATTTGGCTATTCGCTCATCTGTTCATTCGTTCATTTGTTCATTTGTACATTTGTTCATTTGTTCATTTGTTCATTTGTTCATTTGGTTATTTGTTCATTCGTTCATTCGTTCATTTGTTCATTTGTTCATTTGATCGTTTGTTCGTTTGTTCGTTTGTTCGTTTGTTCGTTTGTTCATTTGTTCATTTGTTCATTTGTTCATTTGTTCATTTGTTCATTTGTTCATTTGTTCATTTGTTCATTTGTTCATTTGTTCATTTGTTCATGTGTTCATTTGTTCATTTGTTCATTTGTTCGTTTGCTCATTTGTTCATTTGTTCATTTGTTCATTTGTTCATTTGTTCATTTGTTCATGTGTTCATTTGTTCATTTGTTCATTTGTTCGTTTGCTCATTTGTTCATTTGTTCATTTGTTCATTTCTTCATTTCTTCATTAGTTCATTTTTCATTTTTTCATTTGTTCATTTGTTCATTTGTTCGTTTGTTCATTTGTTCATTTGTTCATTTGTTCATTTGTTCATTTGTTCATTTGTTCATTTGTTCATTTGTTCGTTTGTTCATTTGTTCATTTGTTCATTTGTTCATTTGTTCATTTGTTCATTTGTTCATATGTTCATTTGTTCATTTGTTCATTTGTTCATTTGTTCATTTGTTCATTTGTTCATTTGTTCATTTGTTCATTTGTTCATTTGTTCATTTGTTCATTTGTTCATTTGTTCATTTGTTCATTTGTTCATTTGTTCATTTGTTCATTTGTTCATTTGTTCATATGTTCATTTGCTCATTTGCTCATTTGTTCATTTGTTCATTTGTTCATTTGTTCATTTGTTCATTTGTTCATTTGTTCATTTGTTCATTTGTTCATTTGTTCATTTGTTCATTTGTTCATTTGTTCATTTGTTCATTTGTTCATTTGTTCATTTGTTCATTTGTTCATTTGTTCATTTGTTCATTTGTTCATTTGTTCATTTGCTCATTTGTTCATTTGCTCATTTGTTCATTTGTTCATTTGTTCATTTGTTCATTTGTTCATTTGTTCATTTGTTCATTTGTTCATTTGTTCATTTGTTCATTTGTTCATTTGTTCATTTGTTCATTTGTTCATTTGTTCACTTGTTCATTTGTTCACTTGTTCATTTGTTCATTTGCTCATTTGTTCATTTGTTCATTTGTTCATTTGTTCATTTGTTCATTTGTTCATATGTTCATTTGTTCATTTGTTCATTTGTTCATTTGCTCATTTGTTCATTTGTTCATTCGTTCATTCGTTCATTCGTTCATTTGATCATTTGATCATTTGTTCATTTGTTCGTTTGTTCGTTTGTTCGTTTGTTCGTTTGTTCATTTGTTCGTTTGTTCATTTGTTCATTTGTTCATTTGTTCATTTGTTCATTTGTTCATTTGTTCATTTGTTCATTTGTTCATTTGTTCATTTGTTCATTTGTTCATTTGTTCATTTGTTCATTTGTTCATTTGTTCATTTGTTCATTTGTTCATTTGTTCATTTGTTCATTTGTTCATTTGTTCATTTGTTCATTTGTTCATTTGTTCATTTGTTCATTTGTTCATTTGTTCATTTGTTCATTTGTTCATTTGTTCATTTGTTCATTTGTTCATTTGTTCATTTGTTCATATGTTCATTTGCTCATTTGCTCATTTGTTCATTTGTTCATTTGTTCATTTGTTCATTTGTTCATTTGTTCATTTGTTCATTTGTACATTTGTTCATTTGTTCGTTTGTTCGTTTGTTCGTTTGTTCGTTTGTTCGTTTGTTCATTTGTTCATTTGTTCATTTGTTCGTTTGTTCATTTGTTCATTTGTTCATTTCTTCATTTCTTCATTAGTTCATTTTTCATTTTTTCATTTGTTCATTTGTTCATTTGTTCACTTGTTCATTTGTTCATTTGTTCATTTGTTCATTTGTTCATTTGTTCATTTGTTCATTCGTTCACTTGTTCATTTGTTCATTTGTTCATTTGTTCATTTATTCATTTGTTCATTTGTTCATTTGTTCATTTGTTCATTTGTTCATTTGTTCATTTGTTCATTTGTTCATTTGTTCATTTGTTCATTTCTTCATTTGTTCATTAGTTCATTTTTTCATTTGTTCATTTGTTCACTTGTTCATTTGTTCATTTGTTCATTTGTTCATTTGTTCATTTGTTCATTTGTTCATATGTTCATTTGTTCATTTGTTCATTTGCTCATTTGTTCATTTGTTCATTCGTTCATTCGTTCATTCGTTCATTTGATCATTTGATCATTTGTTCATTTGTTCATTTCTTCATTTCTTCATTAGTTCATTTTTCATTTTTTCATTTGTTCATTTGTTCATTTGTTCACTTGTTCATTTGTTCATTTGTTCATTTGTTCATTTGTTCATTTGTTCATTTGTTCATTTGTTCATTTGTTCATTTGTTCATTTGTTCATTTTTTCATTTGTTCATTTGTTCATTTGTTCATTTGTTCATTTGTTCATTTGTTCATTTGTTCACTTGTTCATTTGTTCATTTGTTCATTTGTTCATTTATTCATTTGTTCATTTGTTCATTTGTTCATTTGTTCATTTGTTCATTTGTTCATTTGTTCATTTGTTCATTTGTTCATTTTGCTCATATTGCTCATTTGTTCATTTGTTCATTTGTGCGATTGTCTATTCGCTCATCTGTTCATTCGTTCATTTGGCTATTCGGTCATCTGTTCATTCGTTCATTTGGCTATTCGCTCATCTGTTCATTCGTTCATTTGTTCATTTGTACATTTGTTCATTTGTTCATTTGTTCATTTGTTCATTTGGTTATTTGTTCATTCGTTCATTCGTTCATTTGTTCATTTGTTCATTTGATCGTTTGTTCGTTTGTTCGTTTGTTCGTTTGTTCGTTTGTTCATTTGTTCATTTGTTCATTTGTTCATTTGTTCATTTGTTCATTTGTTCATTTGTTCATTTGTTCATTTGTTCATTTGTTCATGTGTTCATTTGTTCATTTGTTCATTTGTTCGTTTGCTCATTTGTTCATTTGTTCATTTGTTCATTTGTTCATTTGTTCATTTGTTCATGTGTTCATTTGTTCATTTGTTCATTTGTTCGTTTGCTCATTTGTTCATTTGTTCATTTGTTCATTTCTTCATTTCTTCATTAGTTCATTTTTCATTTTTTCATTTGTTCATTTGTTCATTTGTTCGTTTGTTCATTTGTTCATTTGTTCATTTGTTCATTTGTTCATTTGTTCATTTGTTCATTTGTTCATTTGTTCGTTTGTTCATTTGTTCATTTGTTCATTTGTTCATTTGTTCATTTGTTCATTTGTTCATATGTTCATTTGTTCATTTGTTCATTTGTTCATTTGTTCATTTGTTCATTTGTTCATTTGTTCATTTGTTCATTTGTTCATTTGTTCATTTGTTCATTTGTTCATTTGTTCATTTGTTCATTTGTTCATTTGTTCATTTGTTCATTTGTTCATTTGTTCATTTGTTCATATGTTCATTTGCTCATTTGCTCATTTGTTCATTTGTTCATTTGTTCATTTGTTCATTTGTTCATTTGTTCATTTGTTCATTTGTTCATTTGTTCATTTGTTCATTTGTTCATTTGTTCATTTGTTCATTTGTTCATTTGTTCATTTGTTCATTTGTTCATTTGTTCATTTGTTCATTTGTTCATTTGTTCATTTGTTCATTTGTTCATTTGTTCATTTGCTCATTTGTTCATTTGCTCATTTGTTCATTTGTTCATTTGTTCATTTGTTCATTTGTTCATTTGTTCATTTGTTCATTTGTTCATTTGTTCATTTGTTCATTTGTTCATTTGTTCATTTGTTCATTTGTTCATTTGTTCACTTGTTCATTTGTTCACTTGTTCATTTGTTCATTTGCTCATTTGTTCATTTGTTCATTTGTTCATTTGTTCATTTGTTCATTTGTTCATATGTTCATTTGTTCATTTGTTCATTTGTTCATTTGCTCATTTGTTCATTTGTTCATTCGTTCATTCGTTCATTCGTTCATTTGATCATTTGATCATTTGTTCATTTGTTCGTTTGTTCGTTTGTTCGTTTGTTCGTTTGTTCATTTGTTCGTTTGTTCATTTGTTCATTTGTTCATTTGTTCATTTGTTCATTTGTTCATTTGTTCATTTGTTCATTTGTTCATTTGTTCATTTGTTCATTTGTTCATTTGTTCATTTGTTCATTTGTTCATTTGTTCATTTGTTCATTTGTTCATTTGTTCATTTGTTCATTTGTTCATTTGTTCATTTGTTCATTTGTTCATTTCTTCATTTGTTCATTTGTTCATTTGTTCATTTGTTCATTTGTTCATTTGTTCATTTGTTCATTTGTTCATTTGTTCATTTGTTCATTTGTTCATTTGTTCATTTGTTCATTTGTTCATTTGTTCATTTGTTCATTTGTTCATTTGTTCATTTGTTCATTTGTTCATTTGGTTATTTGTTCATTCGTTCATTCGTTCATTTGTTCATTTGTTCATTTGATCATTTGTTCATTTGTTCATTTGTTCGTTTGTTCGTTTGTTCGTTTGTTCGTTTGTTCGTTTGTTCGTTTGTTCATTTGTTCATTTGTTCATTTGTTCATTTGTTCATTTGTTCATTTGTTCATTTGTTCATTTGTTCATTTGTTCATTTGTTCATTTGTTCATTTGTTCATTTGTTCATTTGTTCATTTGTTCATTTGTTCTTTTGTTCATTTGTTCATTTGTTCATTTGTTCATTTGTTCATTTGTTCATTTGTACATTTGTTCATTTGTTCATTTGTTCATTTGTTCATTTGTTCATTTGTTCGTTTGTTCATTTGTTCCTTTTGCTCATTTTGCTCATTTGTTCATTTGTTCATTTGTTCATTTCTTCATTTGTTCATTAGTTCATTTTTTCATTTGTTCATTTGTTCATTTGTTCATTTGTTCATTTGTTCATTTGTTCATTTGTTCATTTGTTCATTTGTTCATTTGTTCATTTGTTCATTTGTTCATTTGTTCATATGTTCATTTGCTCATTTGCTCATTTGTTCATTTGTTCATTTGTACATTTGTTCATTTGTTCATTTGTTCAGTTGTTCATTTGTTCACTCGTTCTCTTGTTCATTTGTTCACTTGTTCATTTGTTCATTTGTTCATTTGTCCACTTGTTCATTTGTTCACTTGTGTATTTCTTCATTTGTTCATTTGTTCATTTGTTCATATGTTCATTTGTTCATTTGTTCATTTGCTCATTTGTTCATTTGACCATTTGTTCATTTGTTCATTTGTTTATTTGTTCATATGTTCATTTGTTCATTTGTTCATTTGCTCATTTGTTCATTTGTTCATTTGTTCATTTGTTCATTTGTTCATTTGTTCATTTGTTCATTTGTTCATTTGTTCATTTGTTCATTTGTTCATTTGTTCATTCGCTCATTTGTTCATTCGTTCATTTGTTCATTTTGCTCATATTGCTCATTTGTGCGATTGTCTATTCGCTCATTTGTTCATTCGCTCATTTGTTCATTCGCTCATTTGTTCATTCGTTCATTTGTTCATTTGTTCATTTGTTCATTTGTTCATTTTGCTCATATTGCTCATTTGTTCATTTGTTCATTTGTGCGATTGTCTATTCGCTCATCTGTTCATTCGTTCATTTGGCTATTCGCTCATCTGTTCATTCGTTCATTTGTTCATTTATACATTTGTTCATTTGTTCATTTGTTCATTTGTTCATTTGGTTATTTGTTCATTCGTTCATTCGTTCATTTGTTCATTTGTTCATTTGATCGTTTGTTCGTTTGTTCGTTTGTTCGTTTGTTCGTTTGTTCGTTTGTTCGTTTGTTCATTTGTTCATTTGTTCATTTGTTCATTTGTTCATTTGTTCATTTGTTCATTTGTTCATTTGTTCATTTGTTCATTTGTTCATTTGTTCATTTGTTCATTTGTTCATTTGTTCATTTGTTCATTTGTTCATTTGTTCATTTGTTCATTTGTTCATTTGTTCATTTGTTCATTTGTTCATTTGTTCATTTGTTCTTTTGTTCATTTGTTCATTTGTTCATTTGTTCATTTGTTCATTTGTTCATTTGTTCATTTGTTCATTTGTTCATTTGTTCATTTGTTCATTTGTTCATTTGTTCATTTGTTCATTTGTTCATTTGTTCATTTGTTCATTTGTTCATTTGTTCATTTGTTCATTTGTTCATTTGTTCATTTGTTCATTTGTTCATTTGTTCATTTGTTCATTTGTTCATTTGTTCATTTGTTCATTTGTTCATTTGTTCATTTGTTCATTTGTTCATTTGTTCATTTGTTCATTTGTTCATTTGTTCATTTGTTCATTTGTTCATTTGTTCATTTGTTCATTTGTTCATTTGTTCATTTGTTCATTTGTTCATTTGTTCATTTGTTCATTTGTTCATTTGTTCATTTGTTCATATGTTCATTTGCTCATTTGCTCATTTGTTCATTTGTTCATTTGTTCATTTGTTCATTTGTTTATTTGTTCATTTGTTCATTTGTACATTTGTTCATTTGTACATTTGTTCATTTGTTCATTTGTTCGTTTGTTCGTTTGTTCGTTTGTTCGTTTGTTCATTTGTTCGTTTGTTCATTTGTTCATTTGTTCATTTCTTCATTTCTTCATTAGTTCATTTTTCATTTTTTCATTTTTTCACTTGTTCATTTGTTCACTTGTTCATTTGTTCATTTGTTCATTTGTTCATTTGTTCATTTGTTCATTTGTTCATTTGTTCATTTGTTCACTTGTTCATTTGTTCATTTGTTCATTTGTTCATTTATTCATTTGTTCATTTGTTCATTTGTTCATTTGTTCATTTGTTCATTTGTTCATTTGTTCATTTGTTCATTTCTTCATTTGTTCATTAGTTCATTTTTTCATTTGTTCATTTGTTCACTTGTTCATTTGTTCATTTGTTCATTTGTTCATTTGTTCATTTGTTCATATGTTCATTTGTTCATTTGTTCATTTGTTCATTCGTTCATTCGTTCATTCGTTCATTTGATCATTTGATCATTTGTTCATTTGTTCATTTCTTCATTTCTTCATTAGTTCATTTTTCATTTTTTCATTTGTTCATTTGTTCATTTGTTCACTTGTTCATTTGTTCATTTGTTCATTTGTTCATTTGTTCATTTGTTCACTTGTTCATTTGTTCATTTGTTCATTTGTTCATTTGTTCATTTGTTCATTTGTTCATTTGTTCATTTGTTCATTTGTTCATTTGTTCATTTGTTCATTTGTTCATTTGTTCATTTGTTCATTTGTTCATTTGTTCATTTGTTCATTTGTTCATTTCTTCATTTGTTCATTAGTTCATTTTTTCATTTGTTCATTTGTTCACTTGTTCATTTGTTCATTTGTTCATTTGTTCATTTGTTCATTTGTTCATTTGTTCATATGTTCATTTGTTCATTTGTTCATTTGCTCATTTGTTCATTTGTTCATTCGTTCATTCGTTCATTCGTTCATTTGATCATTTGATCATTTGTTCAGTTGTTCATTTGTTCATTTGTTCATTTGTTCATTTGTTCATTTGTTCATTTGCGCGATTGTCTATTGGCTCATTTGTTCATTCGTTCATTTGCCTATTCGCTCATTTGTTCATTTGTTCATTTGTTCATTTGTTCATTTGTTCATTTGTTCATTTGTTCATTTGTTCATTTGTTCATTTGTTCATTTGTTCATTTGTTCATTTGTTCATTTGTTCATTTGTTCATTTGTTCATTTGTTCATTTGTTCATTTGTTCATTTGTTCATTTGTTCATTTGTTCATTTGTTCATTTCTTCATTTCTTCATTTCTTCATTTCTTCATTTGTTCATTTCTTCATTTCTTCATTTGTTCATTTGTTCATTTGTTCATTTGTTCATTTGTTCATTTGTTCATTTGTTCATTTGTTCATTTGTTCATTTGTTCATTTGTTCATTTGTTCATTTGTTCATTTGTTCATTCGTTCATTCGTTCATTCGTTCATTCGTTCATTTGTTCATTTGTTCATTTGATCATTTGTTCATTTGTTCATTTGTTCGTTTGTTCGTTTGTTCGTTTGTTCGTTTGTTCGTTTGTTCATTTGTTCATTTGTTCATTTGTTCATTTGTTCATTTGTTCATTTGTTCATTTGTTCATTTGTTCATTTGTTCATTTGTTCATTTGTTCATTTGTTCATTTGTTCATTTGTTCATTTGTTCATTTGTTCATTTGTTCATTTGTTCATTTGTTCATTTGTTCATTTGTTCATTTGTTCATTTGTTCATTTGTTCATTTGTTCATTTGTTCATTTGTTCATTTGTTCATTTGTTCATTTGTTCATTTGTTCATTTGTTCATTTGTTCATTTGTTCATTTGTTCATTTGTTCATTTGTTCATTTGTTCATTTGTTCATTTGTTCATTTGTTCATTTGTTCATTTGTTCATTTGTTCGTTTGCTCATTTGTTCATTTGTTCATTTCTTCATTTCTTCATTTCTTCATTAGTTCATTTTTCATTTTTTCATTTGTTCATTTGTTCATTTGTTCATTTGTTCATTTGTTCATTTGTTCATTTGTTCATTTGTTCATTTGTTCATTTGTTCATTTGTTCATTTGTTCATTTGTTCATTTGTTCATTTGTTCATTTGTTCATTTGTTCATTTGTTCATTTGTTCATTTGTTCATTTGTTCATTTGTTCACTTGTTCATTTGTTCATTTGTTCATTTGTTCATTTGTTCATTTGTTCATTTGTTCATATGTTCATTTGTTCATTTGTTCATTTGTTCATTTGCTCATTTGTTCATTTGTTCATTCGTTCATTCGTTCATTCGTTCATTCGTTCATTTGATCATTTGTTCGTTTGTTCGTTTGTTCATTTGTTCATTTGTTCGTTTGTTCATTTGTTCGTTTGTTCATTTGTTCATTTGTTCATTTGTTCATTTGTTCATTTGTTCATTTGTTCATTTGTTCATTTGTTCATTTGTTCATTTGTTCATTTGTTCATTTGTTCATTTGTTCATTTGTTCATTTGTTCATTTGTTCATTTGTTCATTTGTTCATTTGTTCATTTGTTCATTTGTTCATTTGTTCATTTGTTCATTTGTTCATTTGTTCATTTGTTCATTTGTTCATTTGTTCATTTGTTCATTTGTTCATTTGTTCATTTGTTCATTTGCTCATTTCTTCATTTGCTCATTTGTTCATTTGTTCATTTGTTCATTTGTTCATTTGTTCATTTGTTCATTTGTTCATTTGTTCATTTGTTCATTTGTTCATTTGTTCATTTGTTCATTTGTTCATTTGTTCATTTGTTCATTTGTTCATTTGTTCATTTGTTCATTTGTTCATTTGTTCATTTGTTCATTTGTTCATTTGTTCATTTGTTCATTTGTTCATTTGTTCATTTGTTCATTTGTTCATTTGTTCATTTGTTCATTTGTTCATTTGTTCATTTGTTCATTCGTTCATTTGCCTATTCGCTCATTTGTTCATTTGTTCATTTGTTCATTTGTTCATTTGTTCATTTGTTCATTTGTTCATTTGTTCATTTGTTCATTTGTTCATTTGTTCATTTGTTCATTTGTTCATTTGTTCATTTGTTCATTTGTTCATTTGTTCATTTGTTCATTTGTTCATTTGTTCATTTGTTCATTTGTTCATTTCTTCATTTCTTCATTTGTTCATTTGTTCATTTCTTCATTTGTTCATTTGTTCATTTGTTCATTTGTTCATTTGTTCATTTGTTCATTTGTTCATTTGTTCATTTGTTCATTTGTTCATTTGTTCATTTGTTCATTTGTTCATTTGTTCATTTGGTTATTTGTTCATTCGTTCATTCGTTCATTTGTTCATATGTTCATTTGTTCATTTGATCATTTGTTCATTTGTTCATTTGTTCGTTTGTTCGTTTGTTCGTTTGTTCGTTTGTTCGTTTGTTCGTTTGTTCATTTGTTCATTTGTTCATTTGTTCATTTGTTCATTTGTTCATTTGTTCATTTGTTCATTTGTTCATTTGTTCATTTGTTCATTTGTTCATTTGTTCATTTGTTCATTTGTTCATTTGTTCATTTGTTCATTTGTACATTTGTTCATTTGTTCATTTGTTCATTTGTTCATTTGTTCATTTGTTCGTTTGTTCATTTGTTCCTTTTGCTCATTTTGGTCATTTGTTCATTTGTTCATTTGTTCATTTCTTCATTTGTTCATTAGTTCATTTTTTCATTTGTTCATTTGTTCATTTGTTCATTTGTTCATTTGTTCATTTGTTCATTTGTTCATTTGTTCATTTGTTCATTTGTTCATTTGTTCATTTGTTCATTTGTTCATTTGTTCATTTGTTCATATGTTCATTTGCTCATTTGCTCATTTGTTCATTTGTTCATTTGTACATTTGTTCATTTGTTCATTTGTTCAGTTGTTCATTTGTTCACTCGTTCTCTTGTTCATTTGTTCACTTGTTCATTTGTTCATTTGTTCATTTGTTCACTTGTTCATTTGTTCACTTGTGTATTTCTTCATTTGTTCATTTGTTCATTTGTTCATTTGCTCATTTGTTCATTTGTTCATTTGTTCATTTGTTCATTTGTTCATTTGTTCATTTGTTCATTTGTTCATTTGTTCATTTGTTCATTTGTTCATTTGTTCATTTGTTCATTCGCTCATTTGTTCATTCGTTCATTTGTTCATTTTGCTCATATTGCTCATTTGTGCGATTGTCTATTCGCTCATTTGTTCATTCGCTCATTTGTTCATTCGTTCATTTGTTCATTTGTTCATTTTGCTCATATTGCTCATTTGTTCATTTGTTCATTTGTGCGATTGTCTATTCGCTCATCTGTTCATTCGTTCATTTGGCTATTCGCTCATCTGTTCATTCGTTCATTTGTTCATTTGTACATTTGTTCATTTGTTCATTTGTTCATTTGTTCATTTGGTTACTTGTTCATTCGTTCATTCGTTCATTTGTTCATTTGTTCATTTGATCGTTTGTTCGTTTGTTCGTTTGTTCGTTTGTTCGTTTGTTCGTTTGTTCATTTGTTCATTTGTTCATTTGTTCATTTGTTCATTTGTTCATTTGTTCATTTGTTCATTTGTTCATTTGTTCATTTGTTCATTTGTTCATTTGTTCATTTGTTCATTTGTTCATTTGTTCATTTGTTCATTTGTTCATTTGTTCATTTGTTCATTTGTTCATTTGTTCATTTGTTCATTTGTTCATTTGTTCATTTGTACATTTGTTCATTTGTTCATTTGTTCATTTGTTCATTTGTTCATTTGTTCGTTTGTTCATTTGTTCCTTTTGCTCATTTTGGTCATTTGTTCATTTGTTCATTTGTTCATTTCTTCATTTGTTCATTAGTTCATTTTTTCATTTGTTCATTTGTTCATTTGTTCATTTGTTCATTTGTTCATTTGTTCATTTGTTCATTTGTTCATTTGTTCATTTGTTCATTTGTTCATTTGTTCATTTGTTCATTTGTTCATTTGTTCATATGTTCATTTGCTCATTTGCTCATTTGTTCATTTGTTCATTTGTACATTTGTTCATTTGTTCATTTGTTCAGTTGTTCATTTGTTCACTCGTTCTCTTGTTCATTTGTTCACTTGTTCATTTGTTCATTTGTTCATTTGTTCACTTGTTCATTTGTTCACTTGTGTATTTCTTCATTTGTTCATTTGTTCATTTGTTCATTTGCTCATTTGTTCATTTGTTCATTTGTTCATTTGTTCATTTGTTCATTTGTTCATTTGTTCATTTGTTCATTTGTTCATTTGTTCATTTGTTCATTTGTTCATTTGTTCATTCGCTCATTTGTTCATTCGTTCATTTGTTCATTTTGCTCATATTGCTCATTTGTGCGATTGTCTATTCGCTCATTTGTTCATTCGCTCATTTGTTCATTCGTTCATTTGTTCATTTGTTCATTTTGCTCATATTGCTCATTTGTTCATTTGTTCATTTGTGCGATTGTCTATTCGCTCATCTGTTCATTCGTTCATTTGGCTATTCGCTCATCTGTTCATTCGTTCATTTGTTCATTTGTACATTTGTTCATTTGTTCATTTGTTCATTTGTTCATTTGGTTACTTGTTCATTCGTTCATTCGTTCATTTGTTCATTTGTTCATTTGATCGTTTGTTCGTTTGTTCGTTTGTTCGTTTGTTCGTTTGTTCGTTTGTTCATTTGTTCATTTGTTCATTTGTTCATTTGTTCATTTGTTCATTTGTTCATTTGTTCATTTGTTCATTTGTTCATTTGTTCATTTGTTCATTTGTTCATTTGTTCATTTGTTCATTTGTTCATTTGTTCATTTGTTCATTTGTTCTTTTGTTCATTTGTTCATTTGTTCATTTGTTCATTTGTTCATTTGTTCATTTGTTCATTTGTTCATTTGTTCATTTGTTCATTTGTTCATTTGTTCATTTGTTCATTTGTTCATTTGTTCATTTGTTCATTTGTTCATTTGTTCATTTGTTCATTTGTTCATTTGTTCATTTGTTCATTTGTTCATTTGTTCATTTGTTCATTTGTTCATTTGTTCATTTGTTCATTTGTTCATTTGTTCATTTGTTCATTTGTTCATTTGTTCATTTGTTCATTTGTTCATTTGTTCATTTGTTCATTTGTTCATTTGTTCATTTGTTCATTTGTTCATTTGTTCATTTGTTCATTTGTTCATTTGTTCATTTGTTCATTTGTTCATTTGTTCATTTGTTCATTTGTTCATTTGTTCATTTGTTCATTTGTTCATTTGTTCATTTGTTCATATGTTCATTTGCTCATTTGCTCATTTGTTCATTTGTTCATTTGTTCATTTGTTCATTTGTTCATTTGTTCATTTGTTCATTTGTACATTTGTTCGTTTGTTCGTTTGTTCGTTTGTTCGTTTGTTCGTTTGTTCATTTGTTCATTTGTTCATTTGTTCGTTTGTTCATTTGTTCATTTGTTCATTTCTTCATTTCTTCATTAGTTCATTTATCATTTTTTCATTTGTTCATTTGTTCATTTGTTCACTTGTTCATTTGTTCATTTGTTCATTTGTTCATTTGTTCATTTGTTCATTTGTTCATTCGTTCACTTGTTCATTTGTTCATTTGTTCATTTGTTCATTTATTCATTTGTTCATTTGTTCATTTGTTCATTTGTTCATTTGTTCATTTGTTCATTTGTTCATTTGTTCATTTGTTCATTTCTTCATTTGTTCATTAGTTCATTTTTTCATTTGTTCATTTGTTCACTTGTTCATTTGTTCATTTGTTCATTTGTTCATTTGTTCATTTGTTCATTTGTTCATATGTTCATTTGTTCATTTGTTCATTTGCTCATTTGTTCATTTGTTCATTCGTTCATTCGTTCATTCGTTCATTTGATCATTTGATCATTTGTTCATTTGTTCATTTCTTCATTTCTTCATTAGTTCATTTTTCATTTTTTCATTTGTTCATTTGTTCATTTGTTCACTTGTTCATTTGTTCATTTGTTCATTTGTTCATTTGTTCATTTGTTCATTTGTTCATTTGTTCATTTGTTCATTTGTTCATTTGTTCATTTGTTCATTTGTTCATTTGTTCATTTGTTCATTTGTTCATTTGTTCATTTGTTCATTTGTTCATTTGTTCATTTGTTCACTTGTTCATTTGTTCATTTGTTCATTTGTTCATTTATTCATTTGTTCATTTGTTCATTTGTTCATTTGTTCATTTGTTCATTTGTTCATTTGTTCATTTGTTCATTTGTTCATTTGTTCATTTTGCTCATATTGCTCATTTGTTCATTTGTTCATTTGTGCGATTGTCTATTCGCTCATCTGTTCATTCGTTCATTTGGCTATTCGCTCATCTGTTCATTCGTTCATTTGGCTATTCGCTCATCTGTTCATTCGTTCATTTGTTCATTTGTACATTTGTTCATTTGTTCATTTGTTCATTTGTTCATTTGGTTATTTGTTCATTCGTTCATTCGTTCATTTGTTCATTTGTTCATTTGATCGTTTGTTCGTTTGTTCGTTTGTTCGTTTGTTCGTTTGTTCGTTTGTTCATTTGTTCATTTGTTCATTTGTTCATTTGTTCATTTGTTCATTTGTTCATTTGTTCATTTGTTCATTTGTTCATTTGTTCATTTGTTCATTTGTTCATTTGTTCATTTGTTCATTTGTTCATTTGTTCATTTGTTCGTTTGTTCGTTTGTTCGTTTGTTCGTTTGTTCATTTGTTCATTTGTTCATTTGTTCGTTTGTTCATTTGTTCATTTGTTCATTTGTTCATTTGTTCATTTGTTCATTTGTTCATTTGTTCATTTGTTCATTTGTTCATTTGTTCATTTGTTCATTTGTTCATTTGTTCATTTGTTCATATGTTCATTTGCTCATTTGCTCATTTGTTCATTTGTTCATTTGTTCATTTGTTCATTTGTTTATTTGTTCATTTGTTCATTTGTACATTTGTTCATTTGTTCATTTGTTCGTTTGTTCGTTTGTTCGTTTGTTCGTTTGTTCATTTGTTCATTTGTTCATTTGTTCGTTTGTTCATTTGTTCATTTGTTCATTTGTTCATTTGTTCATTTGTTCATTTGTTCATTTGTTCATTTGTTCATTTGTTCATTTGTTCATTTGTTCATTTGTTCATTTGTTCATTTGTTCATTTGTTCATTTGTTCATTTGTTCATTTGTTCATTTGTTCATTTGTTCATTTGTTCATTTGTTCATTTGTTCATTTGTTCATATTTTCATTTGCTCATTTGCTCATTTGTTCATTTGTTCATTTGTTCATTTGTTCATTTGTTTATTTGTTCATTTGTTCATTTGTACATTTGTTCATTTGTTCATTTGTTCGTTTGTTCGTTTGTTCGTTTGTTCGTTTGTTCATTTGTTCATTTGTTCATTTGTTCGTTTGTTCATTTGTTCATTTGTTCATTTCTTCATTTCTTCATTAGTTCATTTTTCATTTTTTCATTTGTTCATTTGTTCATTTGTTCACTTGTTCATTTGTTCATTTGTTCATTTGTTCATTTGTTCATTTGTTCACTTGTTCATTTGTTCATTTGTTCATTTGTTCATTTATTCATTTGTTCATTTGTTCATTTGTTCATTTGTTCATTTGTTCATTTGTTCATTTGTTCAATTGTTCATTTGTTCATTTGTTCATTTCTTCATTTGTTCATTAGTTCATTTTTTCATTTGTTCATTTGTTCACTTGTTCATTTGTTCATTTGTTCATTTGTTCATTTGTTCATATGTTCATTTGTTCATTTGTTCATTTGCTCATTTGTTCATTTGTTCATTCGTTCATTCGTTCATTCGTTCATTTGATCATTTGATCATTTGTTCATTTGTTCATTTCTTCATTTCTTCATTAGTTCATTTTTCATTTTTTCATTTGTTCATTTGTTCATTTGTTCACTTGTTCATTTGTTCATTTGTTCATTTGTTCATTTGTTCATTTGTTCATTTGTTCATTTGTTCATTTGTTCATTTGTTCATTTGTTCATTTGTTCATTTGTTCATTTGTTCATTTGTTCATTTGTTCATTTGTTCATTTGTTCATTTGTTCATTTGTTCATTTGTTCATTTGTTCATTTGTTCATTTGTTCACTTGTTCATTTGTTCATTTGTTCATTTGTTCATTTATTCATTTGTTCATTTGTTCATTTGTTCATTTGTTCATTTGTTCATTTGTTCATTTGTTCATTTGTTCATTTGTTCATTTGTTCATTTGTTCATTTGTTCATTTGTTCATTTGTTCATTTGTTCATTTGTTCATTTGTTCATTTGTTCATTTGTTCATTTGTTCATTTGTTCATTTGTTCATTTGTTCATTTGTTCATTTGTTCATTTGTTCATTTGTTCATTCGCTCATTTGTTCATTCGTTCATTTGTTCATTTGTTCATTTGCTCATTTGTTCATTTGTTCATTTGTTCATTTGTTCATTTGTTCATTTGTTCATTTGTTCATTTGTTCATTTGTTCATTTGTTCATTTGTTCATTTGTTCATTTGTTCATTTGTTCATTTGTTCATTTGTTCATTTGTTCATTTGTTCATTTGTTCATTTGTTCATTTGTTCATTTGTTCATTTGTTCATTTGTTCATTTCTTCATTTGTTCATTTGTTCATTTGTTCATTTGTTCATTTGTTCATTTGTTCATTTGTTCATTTGTTCATTTGTTCATTTGCGCGATTATCTATTGGCTCATTTGTTCATTCGTTCATTTGTTCATTTGTTCATTTGTTCATTTGTTCATTTGTTCATTTGTTCATTTGCTCATTTGTTCATATGTTCATATGTTCATTTGTTCATTTGTTCATTTGCTCATTTGTTCATTTGTTCATTTGTTCATTTGTTCATTTGTTCATTTGTTCATTTGTTCATTTGTTCATTTGGTTATTTGTTCATTCGTTCATTCGTTCATTTGTTCATTTGTTCATTTGTTCATTTGTTCATTTCATCATTTGTTCATTTGTTCATTTGTTCGTTTGTTCGTTTGTTCGTTTGTTCATTTGTTCACTTGTTCATTTGTTCATTTGTTCATTTGTTCATTTGTTCGTTTGTTCGTTTGCTCGTTTGTTCGTTTGTTCATATGTTCATTTGTTCATTTGTTCATTTGCTCATTTGTTCATTTGTTCATTTGTTCATTTGTTCATTTGTTCATTTGTTCATTTGTTCATTTGTTCATTTGTTCATTTGGTTATTTGTTCATTCGTTCATTCGTTCATTCGTTCATTTGTTCATTTGATCATTTGTTCATTTGTTCGTTTGTTCGTTTGTTCGTTTGTTCGTTTGTTCATTTGTTCATTTGTTCATTTGTTCATTTGTTCATTTGTTCATTTGTTCATTTGTTCATTTGTTCATTTGTTCATTTGTTCATTTGTTCATTTGTTCATTTGTTCATTTGTTCATTTGTTCATTTGTTCATTTGTTCATTTGTTCATTTGTTCATTTGTTCATTTGTTCATATGTTCATTTGTTCATTTGTTCATTTGTTCATTTGTTCATTTGTTCATTTGTTCATTTGTTCATTTGTTCATTTGTTCATTTGTTCATTTGTTCATTTGTTCATTTGTTCATTTGTTCATTTGTTCATTTGTTCATTTGTTCATTTGTTCATTTGTTCATTTGTTCATTTGTTCGTTTGTTCATTTGTTCGTTTGTTCATTTGTTCCTTTGTTCATTTGTTCATTCGTTCATTTGTTCATTTGTTCATTTGTTCATTTGTTCATTTGTTCATTTGTTCATTTGTTCATTTGTTCATTTGTTCATTTGTTCATTTGTTCATTTGTTCATTTGTTCATTTGTTCATTTGTTCATTTGTTCATTTGTTCCTTTTGCTCATGTTGCTCATTTGTTCATTGGTTCATTTGTTCATTTCTTCATTTGTTCATTTGTTCATTTGTTCATTTGTTCATTTGTTCATTTGTTCACTTGTTCATTTGTTCATTTGTTCATTTGTTCATTCGTTCATTTGTTCATTTGTTCATTTGTTCATTTGTTCATTTGTTCATTTGTTCATTTGTTCATTTGTTCATTTGTTCATTTGTTCATTTGTTCATTTGTTCATTTGTTCATTTGTTCATTTGTTCATTTGTTCATTTGTTCATTTGTTCATTTGTTCATTTGTTCATTTGTTCATTTGTTCATTTGTTCATTTGTTCATTTGTTCATTTGTTCATTTGTTCATTTGTCCATTTGCGCGATTGTCTATTGGCTCATTTGTTCATTCGTTCATTTGCCTATTCGCTCATTTGTTCATTTGTTCATTTGTTCATTTGTTCATTTGTTCATTTGTTCATTTGTTCATTCGTTCATTTGTTCATTCGTTCATTCGTTCATTTGTTCGTTTGTTCATTTGTTCGTTTGTTCGTTTGTTCGTTTGTTCGTTTGTTCGTTTGTTCATTTGTTCATTTGTTCATTTGTTCATTTGTTCATTTGTTCATTTGTCCATTTGCGCGATTGTCTATTGGCTCATTTGTTCATTCGTTCATTTGCCTATTCGCTCATTTGTTCATTTGTTCATTTGTTCATTTGTTCATATGTTCATTTGTTCATTTGTTCATTTGTTCATTTGTTCATTTGTTCATTTGTTCATTTGTTCATTTGTTCATTTGTTCATTTGTTCATTTGTTCATTTGTTCATTTGTTCATTTGTCCATTTGCGCGATTGTCTATTGGCTCATTTGTTCATTCGTTCATTTGCCTATTCGCTCATTTGTTCATTTGTTCATTTGTTCATTTGTTCATTTGTTCATTTGTTCATTTGTTCATTTGTTCATTTGTTCATTTGTTCATTTGTTCATTTGTTCATTTGTTCATTTGTTCATTTGTTCATTTGTTCACTTGTTCACTTGTTCATTTGTTCATTTGTTCACTTGTTCATTTGTTCACTTGTGTATTTCTTCATTTGTTCACTTGTGTATTTCTTCATTTGTTCATTTGTTCATTTGTTCATATGTTCATTTGTTCATTTGTTCATTTGCTCATTTGTTCATTTGTTCATTTTTTCATTTGTTCATTTGTTCATTTGTTCATTTGTTCATTTGTTCATTTGTTCATTTGTTCATTTGTTCATTTGTTCATTTGTTCATTTGTTCATTTGTTCATTTGTTCATTTGTTCATTTGTTCATTTGTTCATTTGTTCATTTGTTCATTTGTTCATTTGTTCATTTGTTCATTTGTTCATTTGTTCATTTGTTCATTTGTTCATTTGTTCATTTGTTCATTTGATCCTTTGTTCATTTGTTCATTTGTTCATTTGTTCATTTGTTCATTTGTTCATTTGTTCATTTGTTCATTTGTTCATTTGTTCATTTGTTCATTTGTTCATTTGGTTATTTGTTCATTCGTTCATTCGTTCATTTGTTCATTTGATCATTTGTTCATTTGTTCATTTGTTCGTTTGTTCGTTTGTTCGTTTGTTCATTTGTTCATTTGTTCATTTGTTCATTTGTTCATTTGTTCATTTGTTCTTTTGTTCATTTGTTCATTTGTTCATTTGTTCATTTGTTCATTTGTTCATTTGTTCGTTTGTTCAGTTGTTCATTTGTTCATTCGTTCGATTGTCTATTCGCCAATTTGTTCATTCGTTCATTTGTTCATTTGATCATTTGTTCATTTGTTCATTTCTGCATTTGTTCATTTGTTCATTTGTTCATTTGTTCATTTATTCATTTGTTCATTTGTTCATTTGTTCGTTTGTTCAGTTGTTCATTTGTTCATTTGTTCATTTGTTCATTCGTTCATTTGTTCATTTGTTCATTTGTTCATTTGTTCATTTGTTCATTTGTTCATTTGTACATTTGTTTATTTGTTCATTTGTTCATTTGTTCATTTGTTCCTTTGTTCCTTTTGCTCATTTTGCTCATTTGTTCATTTGTTCATTTGTTCATTTGTTCATTTGTTCATTTGTTCATTTGTTCATTTGTTCATTTGTTCATTTGTTCACTTGTTCATTTGTTCATTTGTTCATTTGTTCATTTGTTCATTTGTTCATTTGTTCATTCGTTCATTTGTTCTTTTGTTCATTTGTTCATTTGTTCATTTGTTCATTTGTTCATTTGTTCATTTGTTCATTTGTTCATTTGTTCATTTGTTCATTTGTTCATTTGTTCATTTGTTCATTTGTTCATTTGTTCATTTGTTCATTCGTTCATTTGTTCATTTGTTCATTTGTTCATTTGTTCATTTGTTCATTTGTTCATTTGTTCATTTGTTCATTTGTTCATTTGTTCATTTGTTCATTTGTTCATTTGTCCATTTGCGCGATTGTCTATTGGCTCATTTGTTCATTCGTTCATTTGCCTATTCGCTCATTTGTTCATTTGTTCATTTGTTCATTTGTTCATTTGTTCATTTGTTCATTTGTTCATTTGTTCATTTGTTCATTTGTTCATTTGTTCATTTGTTCATTTGTTCTTTTGTTCATTTGTTCATTTGTTCATTTGTTCATTTGTTCATTTGTTCATTTGTTCATTTGTTCATTTGTTCATTTGTTCATTTGTTCATTTGTTCATTTGTTCATTTGTTCATTTGTTCATTTGTTCATTTGTTCATTTGTTCATTTGTTCATTTGTTCATTTGTTCATTTGTTCATTTGTTCATTTGTTCATTTGTTCATTTGTTCATTTGTTCATTTGTTCATTTGTTCATTTGTTCATTTGTTCATTTGTTCATTTGTTCATTTGTTCATTTGTTCATTTGTTCATTTCTACATTTGTTCATTAGTTCATTAGTTCATTTGTTCATTTGTTCGTTTGTTCGTTTGTTCATTTGTTCATTTGTTCATTTGTTGACATGTTCACTTTTTCAATTGTTCATTTGTTCATTTGTTCATTTGTTCATTTGTTCATTTGTTCATTTGTTCATTTGTTCATTTGTTCATTTGTTCATTTGTTCATTTGTACATTTGTTCATTTGTTCATTTGTTCATTTGTTCATTTGTTCATTTGTTCATTTGTTCATTTGTTCATTTGTTCGTTTGTTCGTTTGTTCGTTTGTTCATTTGTTCATTCGTTCATTCGTTCATTTGTTCATTTGATCATTTGTTCATTTGTTCATTTGTTGACATGTTCACTTTTTCAATTGTTCATTTGTTCATTTGTTCATTTGTTCATTTTTTCATTTGTTCATTTGTTCATTTGTTCATTTGTTCATTTGTTCATTTGTTCATTTGTTCATTTGTTCATTTGTTCTTTTGTTCATTTGTTCATTTGTTCATTTGTTCATTTGTTCATTTGTTCATTTCTACATTTGTTCATTAGTTCATTAGTTCATTTGTTCATTTGTTCGTTTGTTCGTTTGTTCATTTGTTCATTTGTTCATTTGTTGACATGTTCACTTTTTCAATTGTTCATTTGTTCATTTGTTCATTTGTTCATTTGTTCATTTGTTCATTTGTTCATTTGTTCATTTGTTCATTTGTTCATTTGTTCATTTGTACATTTGTTCATTTGTTCATTTGTTCATTTGTTCATTTGTTCATTTGTTCATTTGTTCATTTGTTCATTTGTTCATTTGTTCGTTTGTTCGTTTGTTCGTTTGTTCATTTGTTCATTCGTTCATTCGTTCATTTGTTCATTTGATCATTTGTTCATTTGTTCATTTGTTGACATGTTCACTTTTTCAATTGTTCATTTGTTCATTTGTTCATTTGTTCATTTTTTCATTTGTTCATTTGTTCATTTGTTCATTTGTTCATTTGTTCATTTGTTCATTTGTTCATTTGTTCTTTTGTTCATTTGTTCATTTGTTCATTTGTTCATTTGTTCATTTGTTCATTTGTTCATTTGTTCATTTGTTCGTTTGTTCAGTTGTTCATTTGTTCATTTGTTCATTCGTTCGATTGTCTATTCGCCAATTTGTTCATTCGTTCATTTGTTCATTTGATCATTTGTTCATTTGTTCATTTGTGCATTTGTTCATTTGTTAATTTGTTCATTTGTTCATTCATTCATTTGTTCATTTGTTCATTTGTTCGTTTGTTCAGTTGTTCATTTGTTCATTTGTTCATTTGTACATTTGTTCATTTGTTCATTTGTTCATTTGTTCATTTGTTCATTTGTTCATTTGATCATTTGTTCATTTGTTCATTTGTTCACTTGCTCATTTGTTCATTTGTTCATTTGTTCATTTGTTCATTTGTTCATTTGTTCATTTGTTCATTTGTTCATTTGTTCATTTGTTCATTTGTTCATTTGTTCATTTGTTCATTTGTTCATTTGTTCATTTGTTCATTTGTTCATTTCTTCATTTCTTCATTTCTTCATTTCTTCATTTCTTCATTTCTTCATTTCTTCATTTCTTCATTTCTTCATTTCTTCATTTCTTCATTTCTTCATTTCTTCATTTGTTCATTTGTTCATTTGTTCATTTGTTCATTTGTTCATTTGTTCATTTGTTCATTTGTTCATTTGTTCATTTGTTCATTTGTTCATTTGTTCATTTGTTCATTTGTTCATTTGTTCATTTGTTCATTTGTTCATTTGTTCATTTGTTCATTTGTTCATTTGTTCATTTGTTCATTTGTTCATTTGTTCATTTGTTCATTTGTTCATTTGTTCATTTGTTCATTTGTTCATTTGTTCATTTGTTCATTTGTTCATTTGTTCATTTGTTCATTCGTTCGATTGTCTATTCGCCAATTTGTTCATTCGTTCATTTGTTCATTTGATCATTTGTTCATTTGTTCACTTGTTCATTTGTGCGATTGTCTATTCGCTCATTTGTTCATTCGTTCATTTGCCTATTCGCTCATTTGTTCATTTGTCCATTTGTTCATTTGTTCATTTGTTCATTTGTTCATTTGTTCATTTGTTCATTTGTTCATTTGTTCATTTGTTCATTTGTTCATTTGTTCATTTGTTCATTTGTTCATTTGTTCATTTGTTCGTTTGTTCATTTGTTCCTTTTGCTCATTTTGCTCATTTGTTCATTTGCTCATTTGTTCATTTGTTCATTTGTTCATTTGTTCATTTCTTCATTTGTTCATTAGTTCATTTTTTCATTTGTTCATTTGTTCATTTGTTCATTTGTTCATTTGTTCATTTGTTCACTTGTTCATTTGTTCATTTTTTCATTTGTTCATTTGTTCACTTGTTCATTTGTTCATTTTTTCATTTGTTCATTTGTTCATTGGTTCATTTCTTCATTTGTTCATTTGTTCATTTGTTCATTTGTTCATTTGTTCATTTGTTCATTTGTTCATTTGTTCATTTGTTCATTTGTTCATTTCTTCATTTGTTCATTAGTTCATTTTTTCATTTGTTCATTTGTTCATTTGTTCATTTGTTCATTTGTTCACTTGTTCATTTGTTCATTTTTTCATTTGTTCATTTGTTCACTTGTTCATTTGTTCATTTGTTCATTTTTTCATTTGTTCATTTGTTCATTGGTTCATTTCTTCATTCGTTCATTTGTTCATTTGTTCATTTGTTCATTTGTTCATTTGTTCATTTGTTCATTTGTACATTTGTTCATTTGTTCATTTGTTCATTTGTGCGATTGTCTATTCGCTCATTTGTTCATTCGTTCATTTGCCTAGTCGCTCATTTGTTCATTTGTTCGTTTGTTCATTTGTTCATTTGTTCATTTGGTTATTTGTTAATTTGGTTATTTGTTCAGTTGCTCATTTGTTCACTTGTTCATTTGTGCATTTATTCATTTGTTCATTTGTTCATTTGTTCATTTGTTCATTTGCTCATTTGTTCATTTGTTCACTTGTTCATTTGTTCATTTGTTCATTTGTTCATTTGTTCATTTGTTCATTTGTTCATTTGTTCATTTGTTCATTTGGTTATTTGTTAATTTGGTTATTTGTTCAGTTGCTCATTTGTTCACTTGTTCATTTGTGCATTTATTCATTTGTTCATTTGTTCATTTGTTCATTTGTTCATTTGCTCATTTGTTCATTTGTTCACTTGTTCATTTGTTCATTTGTTCATTTGTTCATTTGTTCATTTGTTCATTTGTTCATTTGTTCATTTGTTCATTTGTTCATTTGTTCATTTGTTCATTTGTTCATTTGTTCATTTGTTCATTTGTTCATTTGTTCATTTGTTCATTTGTTCATTTGTTCATTTGTTCATTTGTTCATTTGTTCATTTGTTCATTTGTTCATTTGTTCATTTGTTCATTTGTTCATTTGTTCATTTGTTCATTTGTTCATTTGTTCATTTGTTCATTTGTTCATTTGTTCATTTGTTCATTTGTTCATTTGTTCATTTGTTCATTTGTTCATTTGTTCATTTGTTCATTTGTTCATTTGTTCATTTGTTCATTTGTTCATTTGTTCATTTGTTCATTTGTTCATTTGTTCATTTGTTCATTTGTTCATTTGTTCATTTGTTCATTTGTTCATTTGTTCATTTGTTCATTTGTTCATTTGTTCATTTGATCATTTGTTCATTTGTTCATTTGTTCATTTGTTCATTTGTTCATTTGTTCATTTGTTCATTTGTTCATTTGTTCATTTGTTCATTTGTTCATTTGTTCATTTGTTCATTTGTTCATTTGTTCATTTGTTCGTTTGTTCGTTTGTTCATTTGATCATTCGTCCATTTGTTCATTTGTTCATTTGTTCATTTGTTCATTTGTTCATTTGTTCATTTGTTCATTTGTTCATTTGTTCATTTGTTCATTTGTTCATTTGTTCATTTGTTCATTTGTTCATTTGTTCATTTGTTCGTTTGTTCGTTTGTTCGTTTGTTCATTTGTTCATTTGTTCATTTGTTCATTTGTTCATTTGTTCTTTTGTTCATTTGTTCATTTGTTCATTTGTTCATTTGTTCATTTGTTCATTTGTTCGTTTGTTCAGTTGTTCATTTGTTCATTCGTTCGATTGTCTATTCGCCAATTTGTTCATTCGTTCATTTGATCATTTGTTCATTTGTTCATTTGTTCATTTGCTCATTTGTTCATTTGTTCATTCGTTCATTCGTTCATTCGTTCATTTGATCATTTGATCATTTGTTCATTTGTTCATTTGTTCATTTGTTCATTTGTTCATTTGTTCATTTGTTCATTTGTTCATTTGTTCATTTGTTCATTTGTTCATTTGTTCATTTGTTCATTTGTTCATTTGTTCATTTGTTCATTTGTTCATTTGTTCATTTGTTCATTTGTTCATTTGTTCATTTGTTCATTTGTTCATTTGTTCATTTGTTCATTTGTTCATTTGTTCATTTGTTCATTTGTTCATTTGTTCATTTGTTCGTTTGCTCATTTATTCATTTGTTCATTTGTTCATTTCTTCATTTCTTCATTAGTTCATTTTTCATTTTTTCATTTGTTCATTTGTTCATTTGTTCATTTGTTCATTTGTTCATTTGTCCATTTGTTCATTTGTTCATTTGTTCGTTTGTTCGTTTGTTCATTTGTTCATTTGTTCATTTGTTCGTTTGCTCATTTGTTCATTTGTTCATTTGTTCATTTCTTCATTTCTTCATTAGTTCATTTTTCATTTTTTCATTTGTTCATTTGTTCGTTTGTTCATTTGTTCATTTGTTCATTTGTTCATTTGTTCATTTGTTCATTTGTTCATTTGTTCATTTGTTCATTTGTTCATTTGTTCATTTGTTCATTTGTTCATTTGTTCATTTGTTCATTTGTTCATTTGTTCATTTGTTCATTTGTTCATTTGTTCATTTGTTCATTTGTTCATTTGTTCATTTGTTCATTTGTTCATTTGTTCATTTGTTCATTTGTTCATTTGTTCATTTGTTCATTTGTTCATTTGTTCATTTGTTCATTTGTTCATTTGTTCATTTGTTCATTTGTTCATTTGTTCATTTGTTCATTTGTTCATTTGTTCATTTGTTCATTTGTTCATTTGTTCATTTGTTCATTTGTTCATTTGTTCATTTGTTCATTTGCTCATTTGTTCATTTGCTCATTTGTTCATTTGTTCATTTGTTCATTTGTTCATTTGTTCATTTGTTCATTTGTTCATTTGTTCATTTGTTCATTTGTTCATTTGTTCATTTGTTCATTTGTTCACTTGTTCATTTGTTCATTTGTTCATTTGTTCATTTGTTCATTTGTTCATATGTTCATTTGTTCATTTGTTCATTTGTTCATTTGTTCATTTGTTCATTTGTTCATTTGTTCATTTGTTCATTTGTTCATTTGTTCATTTGTTCATTTGTTCATTTGTTCATTTGTTCATTTGTTCATTTGTTCATTTGTTCATTTGTTCATTTGTTCATTTGCGCGATTGTCTATTGGCTCATTTGTTCATTCGTTCATTTGCCTATTCGCTCATTTGTTCATTTGTTCATTTGTTCATTTGTTCATTTGTTCATTTGTTCATTTGTTCATTTGTTCATTTGTTCATTTGTTCATTTGTTCATTTGTTCATTTGTTCATTTGTTCATTTGTTCATTTGTTCATTTGTTCATTTGTTCATTTGTTCATTTGTTCATTTGTTCATTTGTTCATTTGTTCATTTGTTCATTTGTTCATTTGTTCATTTCTTCATTTGTTCATTTGTTCATTTCTTCATTTGTTCATTTGTTCATTTGTTCATTTGTTCATTTGTTCATTTGTTCATTTGTTCATTTGTTCATTTGTTCATTTGTTCATTTGTTCATTTGTTCATTTGTTCATTTGTTCATTTGGTTATTTGTTCATTCGTTCATTCGTTCATTCGTTCATTCGTTCATTTGTTCATTTGTTCATTTGATCATTTGTTCATTTGTTCATTTGTTCGTTTGTTCGTTTGTTCGTTTGTTCGTTTGTTCGTTTGTTCGTTTGTTCATTTGTTCATTTGTTCATTTGTTCATTTGTTCATTTGTTCATTTGGTCATTTGTTCATTTGTTCATTTGTTCATTTGTTCATTTGTTCATTTGTTCATTTGTTCATTTGTTCATTTGTTCATTTGTTCATTTGTTCATTTGTTCATTTGTTCATTTGTACATTTGTTCATTTGTTCATTTGTTCATTTGTTCATTTGTTCATTTGTTCGTTTGTTCATTTGTTCCTTTTGCTCATTTTGCTCATTTGTTCATTTGTTCATTTGTTCATTTCTTCATTTGTTCATTAGTTCATTTTTTCATTTGTTCATTTGTTCATTTGTTCATTTGTTCATTTGTTCATTTGTTCATTTGTTCATTTGTTCATTTGTTCATTTGTTCATTTGTTCATTTGTTCATTTGTTCATTTGTCCATTTGTTCATTTGTTCATTTGTTCATTTGTTCATTTGTTCATTTGTTCATATGTTCATTTGCTCATTTGCTCATTTGTTCATTTGTTCATTTGTACATTTGTTCATTTGTTCATTTGTTCAGTTGTTCATTTGTTCACTCGTTCTCTTGTTCATTTGTTCACTTGTTCATTTGTTCATTTGTTCATTTGTTCACTTGTTCATTTGTTCACTTGTGTATTTCTTCATTTGTTCATTTGTTCATTTGTTCATATGTTCATTTGTTCATTTGTTCATTTGCTCATTTGTTCATTTGTCCATTTGTTCATTTGTTCATTTGTTTATTTGTTCATATGTTCATTTGTTCATTTGTTCATTTGCTCATTTGTTCATTTGTTCATTTGTTCATTTGTTCATTTGTTCATTTGTTCATTTGTTCATTTGTTCATTTGTTCATTTGTTCATTCGCTCATTTGTTCATTCGTTCATTTGTTCATTTTGCTCATATTGCTCATTTGTGCGATTGTCTATTCGCTCATTTGTTCATTCGCTCATTTGTTCATTCGCTCATTTGTTCATTCGTTCATTTGTTCATTTGTTCATTTTGCTCATATTGCTCATTTGTTCATTTGTTCATTTGTGCGATTGTCTATTCGCTCATCTGTTCATTCGTTCATTTGGCTATTCGCTCATCTGTTCATTCGTTCATTTGTTCATTTGTACATTTGTTCATTTGTTCATTTGTTCATTTGTTCATTTGGTTATTTGTTCATTCGTTCATTCGTTCATTTGTTCATTTGTTCATTTGATCGTTTGTTCGTTTGTTCGTTTGTTCGTTTGTTCGTTTGTTCATTTGTTCATTTGTTCATTTGTTCATTTGTTCATTTGTTCATTTGTTCATTTGTTCATTTGTTCATTTGTTCATTTGTTCATTTGTTCATTTGTTCATTTGTTCTTTTGTTCATTTGTTCATTTGTTCATTTGTTCATTTGTTCATTTGTTCATTTGTTCATTTGTTCATTTGTTCATTTGTTCATTTGTTCATTTGTTCATTTGTTCATTTGTTCATTTGTTCATTTGTTCATTTGTTCATTTGTTCATTTGTTCATTTGTTCATTTGTTCATTTGTTCATTTGTTCATTTGTTCATTTGTTCATTTGTTCATTTGTTCATTTGTTCATTTGTTCATTTGTTCATTTGTTCATTTGTTCATTTGTTCATTTGTTCATTTGTTCATTTGTTCATTTGTTCATTTGTTCATATGTTCATTTGCTCATTTGCTCATATGTTCATTTGCTCATTTGCTCATTTGTTCATTTGTTCATTTGTTCATTTGTTTATTTGTTCATTTGTTCATTTGTACATTTGTTCATTTGTTCATTTGTTCGTTTGTTCGTTTGTTCGTTTGTTCATTTGTTCATTTGTTCATTTGTTCGTTTGTTCATTTGTTCATTTGTTCATTTCTTCATTTCTTCATTAGTTCATTTTTCATTTTTTCATTTGTTCATTTGTTCATTTGTTCACTTGTTCATTTGTTCATTTGTTCATTTGTTCATTTGTTCATTTGTTCATTTGTTCATTTGTTCATTTGTTCATTTGTTCATTTGTTCATTTGTTCATTTGTTCATTTGTTCATTTGTTCATTTGTACATTTGTTCATTTGTTCATTTGTTCATTTGTTCATTTGTTCATTTGTTCGTTTGTTCATTTGTTCCTTTTGCTCATTTTGCTCATTTGTTCATTTGTTCATTTGTTCATTTCTTCATTTGTTCATTAGTTCATTTTTTCATTTGTTCATTTGTTCATTTGTTCATTTGTTCATTTGTTCATTTGTTCATTTGTTCATTTGTTCATTTGTTCATTTGTTCATTTGTTCATTTGTTCATTTGTTCATTTGTTCATTTGTTCATTTGTTCATTTGTTCATTTGTTCACTTGTTCATTTGTTCATTTGTTCATTTGTTCACTTGTTCATTTGTTCACTTGTGTATTTCTTCATTTGTTCATTTGTTCATTTGTTCATATGTTCATTTGTTCATTTGTTCATTTGCTCATTTGTTCATTTGTCCATTTGTTCATTTGTTCATTTGTTTATTTGTTCATATGTTCATTTGTTCATTTGTTCATTTGCTCATTTGTTCATTTGTTCATTTGTTCATTTGTTCATTTGTTCATTTGTTCATTTGTTCATTTGTTCATTTGTTCATTTGTTCATTTGTTCATTTGTTCATTCGCTCATTTGTTCATTCGTTCATTTGTTCATTTTGCTCATATTGCTCATTTGTGCGATTGTCTATTCGCTCATTTGTTCATTCGCTCATTTGTTCATTCGCTCATTTGTTCATTCGTTCATTTGTTCATTTGTTCATTTGTTCATTTTGCTCATATTGCTCATTTGTTCATTTGTTCATTTGTGCGATTGTCTATTCGCTCATCTGTTCATTCGTTCATTTGGCTATTCGCTCATCTGTTCATTCGTTCATTTGTTCATTTGTACATTTGTTCATTTGTTCATTTGTTCATTTGTTCATTTGGTTATTTGTTCATTCGTTCATTCGTTCATTTGTTCATTTGTTCATTTGATCGTTTGTTCGTTTGTTCGTTTGTTCGTTTGTTCGTTTGTTCGTTTGTTCATTTGTTCATTTGTTCATTTGTTCATTTGTTCATTTGTTCATTTGTTCATTTGTTCATTTGTTCATTTGTTCATTTGTTCATTTGTTCATTTGTTCATTTGTTCTTTTGTTCATTTGTTCATTTGTTCATTTGTTCATTTGTTCATTTGTTCATTTGTTCATTTGTTCATTTGTTCATTTGTTCATTTGTTCATTTGTTCATTTGTTCATTTGTTCATTTGTTCATTTGTTCATTTGTTCATTTGTTCATTTGTTCATTTGTTCATTTGTTCATTTGTTCATTTGTTCATTTGTTCATTTGTTCATTTGTTCATTTGTTCATTTGTTCATTTGTTCATTTGTTCATTTGTTCATTTGTTCATTTGTTCATTTGTTCATTTGTTCATTTGTTCATTTGTTCATTTGTTCATTTGTTCATTTGTTCATTTGTTCATTTGTTCATTTGTTCATTTGTTCATTTGTTCATTTGTTCATTTGTTCATTTGTTCATTTGTTCATTTGTTCATTTGTTCATATGTTCATTTGCTCATTTGCTCATTTGTTCATTTGTTCATTTGTTCATTTGTTTATTTGTTCATTTGTTCATTTGTACATTTGTTCATTTGTTCATTTGTTCGTTTGTTCGTTTGTTCGTTTGTTCATTTGTTCATTTGTTCATTTGTTCGTTTGTTCATTTGTTCATTTGTTCATTTCTTCATTTCTTCATTAGTTCATTTTTCATTTTTTCATTTGTTCATTTGTTCATTTGTTCACTTGTTCATTTGTTCATTTGTTCATATGTTCATTTGTTCATTTGTTCATTTGCTCATTTGTTCATTTGTTCATTCGTTCATTCGTTCATTCGTTCATTTGATCATTTGATCATTTGTTCATTTGTTCATTTCTTCAATTCTTCATTAGTTCATTTTTCATTTTTTCATTTGTTCATTTGTTCATTTGTTCACTTGTTCATTTGTTCATTTGTTCATTTGTTCATTTGTTCATTTGTTCATTTGTTCATTTGTTCACTTGTTCATTTGTTCATTTGTTCATTTGTTCATTTGTTCATTTGTTCATTTGTTCATTTGTTCATTTGTTCATTTGTTCATTTGTTCATTTGTTCATTTGTTCATTTGTTCATTTGTTCATTTGTTCATTTGTTCATTTGTTCATTTGTTCATTTGTTCATTTCTTCATTTGTTCATTAGTTCATTTTTTCATTTGTTCATTTGTTCACTTGTTCATTTGTTCATTTGTTCATTTGTTCATTTGTTCATTTGTTCATTTGTTCATATGTTCATTTGTTCATTTGTTCATTTGCTCATTTGTTCATTTGTTCATTCGTTCATTCGTTCATTCGTTCATTTGATCATTTGATCATTTGTTCATTTGTTCATTTGTTCATTTGTTCATTTGTTCATTTGTTCATTTGTTCATTTGTTCATTTGTTCATTTGTTCATTTGCGCGATTGTCTATTGGCTCATTTGTTCATTCGTTCATTTGCCTATTCGCTCATTTGTTCATTTGTTCATTTGTTCATTTGTTCATTTGTTCATTTGTTCATTTGTTCATTTGTTCATTTGTTCATTTGTTCATTTGTTCATTTGTTCATTTGTTCATTTGTTCATTCGCTCATTTGTTCATTCGTTCATTTGTTCATTTTGCTCATATTGCTCATTTGTGCGATTGTCTATTCGCTCATTTGTTCATTCGCTCATTTGTTCATTCGCTCATTTGTTCATTCGTTCATTTGTTCATTTGTTCATTTTGCTCATATTGCTCATTTGTTCATTTGTTCATTTGTGCGATTGTCTATTCGCTCATCTGTTCATTCGTTCATTTGGCTATTCGCTCATCTGTTCATTCGTTCATTTGTTCATTTGTACATTTATTCATTTGTTCATTTGTTCATTTGTTCATTTGGTTATTTGTTCATTCGTTCATTCGTTCATTTGTTCATTTGTTCATTTGATCGTTTGTTCGTTTGTTCGTTTGTTCGTTTGTTCGTTTGTTCGTTTGTTCATTTGTTCATTTGTTCATTTGTTCATTTGTTCATTTGTTCATTTGTTCATTTGTTCATTTGTTCATTTGTTCATTTGTTCATTTGTTCATTTGTTCATTTGTTCATTTGTTCTTTTGTTCATTTGTTCATTTGTTCATTTGTTCATTTGTTCATTTGTTCATTTGTTCATTTGTTCATTTGTTCATTTGTTCATTTGTTCATTTGTTCATTTGTTCATTTGTTCATTTGTTCATTTGTTCATTTGTTCATTTGTTCATTTGTTCATTTGTTCATTTGTTCATTTGTTCATTTGTTCATTTGTTCATTTGTTCATTTGTTCATTTGTTCATTTGTTCATTTGTTCATTTGTTCATTTGTTCATTTGTTCATTTGTTCATTTGTTCATTTGTTCATTTGTTCATTTGTTCATTTGTTCATTTGTTCATTTGTTCATTTGTTCATTTGTTCATTTGTTCATTTGTTCATTTGTTCATTTGTTCATATGTTCATTTGCTCATTTGCTCATTTGTTCATTTGTTCATTTGTTCATTTGTTTATTTGTTCATTTGTTCATTTGTACATTTGTTCATTTGTTCATTTGTTCGTTTGTTCGTTTGTTCGTTTGTTCATTTGTTCATTTGTTCATTTGTTCGTTTGTTCATTTGTTCATTTGTTCATTTCTTCATTTCTTCATTAGTTCATTTTTCATTTTTTCATTTGTTCATTTGTTCATTTGTTCACTTGTTCATTTGTTCATTTGTTCATTTGTTCATTTGTTCATTTGTTCATTTGTTCATTTGTTCACTTGTTCATTTGTTCATTTGTTCATTTGTTCATTTATTCATTTGTTCATTTGTTCATTTGTTCATTTGTTCATTTGTTCATTTGTTCATTTGTTCATTTGTTCATTTGTTCATTTGTTCACTTGTTCATTTGTTCATTTGTTCATTTGTTCATTTGTTCATTTGTTCATTTGTTCATTCGTTCATTTGTTCATTTGTTGATTTGTTCATTTGTTCATTTGTTCATTTGTTCATTTGTTCATTTGTTCATTTGTTCATTTGTACATTTGTTCATTTGTTCATTTGTTCAGTTGTTCATTTGTTCACTCGTTCTCTTGTTCATTTGTTCATTTGTTCTTTTGCTCATTTGTTCATTTGTTCATTTGTTCATTTGTTCATTTGTTCATTTGTTCATTTGTTCATTTGTTCATTTGTTCATTTGTTCATTTGTTCATTTGTTCATTTGTTCATTTGTTCATTTGTTCATTTGTTCATTTGTTCATTTGTACATTTGTTCATTTGTTCATTTGTTCAGTTGTTCATTTGTTCACTCGTTCTCTTGTTCATTTGTTCACTTGTTCATTTGTTCATTTGTTCATTTGTTCACTTGTTCATTTGTTCACTTGTGTATTTCTTCATTTGTTCATTTGTTCATTTGTTCATATGTTCATTTGTTCATTTGTTCATTTGCTCATTTGTTCATTTGTCCATTTGTTCATTTGTTCATTTGTTTATTTGTTCATATGTTCATTTGTTCATTTGTTCATTTGCTCATTTGTTCATTTGTTCATTTGTTCATTTGTTCATTTGTTCATTTGTTCATTTGTTCATTTGTTCATTTGTTCATTTGTTCATTTGTTCATTTGTTCATTCGCTCATTTGTTCATTCGTTCATTTGTTCATTTTGCTCATATTGCTCATTTGTGCGATTGTCTATTCGCTCATTTGTTCATTCGCTCATTTGTTCATTCGCTCATTTGTTCATTCGTTCATTTGTTCATTTGTTCATTTTGCTCATATTGCTCATTTGTTCATTTGTTCATTTGTGCGATTGTCTATTCGCTCATCTGTTCATTCGTTCATTTGGCTATTCGCTCATCTGTTCATTCGTTCATTTGTTCATTTGTACATTTGTTCATTTGTTCATTTGTTCATTTGTTCATTTGGTTATTTGTTCATTCGTTCATTTGTTCATTTGTTCATTTGATCGTTTGTTCGTTTGTTCGTTTGTTCGTTTGTTCGTTTGTTCGTTTGTTCATTTGTTCATTTGTTCATTTGTTCATTTGTTCATTTGTTCATTTGTTCATTTGTTCATTTGTTCATTTGTTCATTTGTTCATTTGTTCATTTGTTCATTTGTTCATTTGTTCATTTGTTCTTTTGTTCATTTGTTCATTTGTTCATTTGTTCATTTGTTCATTTGTTCATTTGTTCATTTGTTCATTTGTTCATTTGTTCATTTGTTCATTTGTTCATTTGTTCATTTGTTCATTTGTTCATTTGTTCATTTGTTCATTTCTTCATTTGTTCATTTGTTCATTTGTTCATTTGTTCATTTGTTCATTTGTTCATTTGTTCATTTGTTCATTTGTTCATTTGTTCATTTGTTCATTTGTTCATTTGTTCATTTGTTCATTTGTTCATTTGTTCATTTGTTCATTTGTTCATTTGTTCATTTGTTCATTTGTTCATTTGTTCATTTGTTCATTTGTTCATTTGTTCATTTGTTCATTTGTTCATTTGTTCATTTGTTCATTTGTTCATATGTTCATTTGCTCATTTGCTCATTTGTTCATTTGTTCATTTGTTCATTTGTTTATTTGTTCATTTGTTCATTTGTACATTTGTTCATTTGTTCATTTGTTCGTTTGTTCGTTTGTTCGTTTGTTCATTTGTTCATTTGTTCATTTGTTCGTTTGTTCATTTGTTCATTTGTTCATTTCTTCATTTCTTCATTAGTTCATTTTTCATTTTTTCATTTGTTCATTTGTTCATTTGTTCACTTGTTCATTTGTTCATTTGTTCATTTGTTCATTTGTTCATTTGTTCATTTGTTCATTTGTTCATTTGTTCATTTGTTCACTTGTTCATTTGTTCATTTGTTCATTTGTTCATTTATTCATTTGTTCATTTGTTCATTTGTTCATTTGTTCATTTGTTCATTTGTTCATTTGTTCATTTGTTCATTTGTTCATTTGTTCATTTGTTCATTTGTTCATATGTTCATTTGTTCACTTGTTCATTTGTTCATTTGTTCATTTGTTCATTTGTTCATTTGTTCATATGTTCATTTGTTCATTTGTTCATTTGCTCATTTGTTCATTTGTTCATTCGTTCATTCGTTCATTCGTTCATTTGATCATTTGATCATTTGTTCATTTGTTCATTTCTTCATTTCTTCATTAGTTCATTTTTCATTTTTTCATTTGTTCATTTGTTCATTTGTTCACTTGTTCATTTGTTCATTTGTTCATTTGTTCATTTGTTCATTTGTTCATTTGTTCATTTGTTCACTTGTTCATTTGTTCATTTGTTCATTTGTTCATTTGTTCATTTGTTCATTTGTTCATTTGTTCATTTGTTCATTTGTTCATTTGTTCATTTGTTCATTTGTTCATTTGTTCATTTGTTCATTTGTTCATTTGTTCATTTCTTCATTTGTTCATTAGTTCATTTTTTCATTTGTTCATTTGTTCACTTGTTCATTTGTTCATTTGTTCATTTGTTCATTTGTTCATTTGTTCATTTGTTCATATGTTCATTTGTTCATTTGTTCATTTGCTCATTTGTTCATTTGTTCATTCGTTCATTCGTTCATTCGTTCATTTGATCATTTGATCATTTGTTCATTTGTTCATTTGTTCATTTGTTCATTTGTTCATTTGTTCATTTGTTCATTTGTTCATTTGTTCATTTGTTCATTTGTTCATTTGTTCATTTGCGCGATTGTCTATTGGCTCATTTGTTCATTCGTTCATTTGCCTATTCGCTCATTTGTTCATTTGTTCATTTGTTCATTTGTTCATTTGTTCATTTGTTCATTTGTTCATTTGTTCATTTGTTCATTTGTTCATTTGTTCATTTGTTCATTTGTTCATTTGTTCATTTGTTCATTTGTTCATTCGCTCATTTGTTCATTCGTTCATTTGTTCATTTTGCTCATATTGCTCATTTGTGCGATTGTCTATTCGCTCATTTGTTCATTCGCTCATTTGTTCATTCGCTCATTTGTTCATTCGTTCATTTGTTCATTTGTTCATTTTGCTCATATTGCTCATTTGTTCATTTGTTCATTTGTGCGATTGTCTATTCGCTCATCTGTTCATTCGTTCATTTGGCTATTCGCTCATCTGTTCATTCGTTCATTTGTTCATTTGTACATTTGTTCATTTGTTCATTTGTTCATTTGTTCATTTGGTTATTTGTTCATTCGTTCATTCGTTCATTTGTTCATTTGTTCATTTGATCGTTTGTTCGTTTGTTCGTTTGTTCGTTTGTTCGTTTGTTCGTTTGTTCATTTGTTCATTTGTTCATTTGTTCATTTGTTCATTTGTTCATTTGTTCATTTGTTCATTTGTTCATTTGTTCATTTGTTCATTTGTTCATTTGTTCATTTGTTCATTTGTTCTTTTGTTCATTTGTTCATTTGTTCATTTGTTCATTTGTTCATTTGTTCATTTGTTCATTTGTTCATTTGTTCATTTGTTCATTTGTTCATTTGTTCATTTGTTCATTTGTTCATTTGTTCATTTGTTCATTTGTTCATTTGTTCATTTGTTCATTTGTTCATTTGTTCATTTGTTCATTTGTTCATTTGTTCATTTGTTCATTTGTTCATTTGTTCATTTGTTCATTTGTTCATTTGTTCATTTGTTCATTTGTTCATTTGTTCATTTGTTCATTTGTTCATTTGTTCATTTGTTCATTTGTTCATTTGTTCATTTGTTCATTTGTTCATTTGTTCATTTGTTCATTTGTTCATTTGTTCATTTGTTCATTTGTTCATATGTTCATTTGCTCATTTGCTCATTTGTTCATTTGTTCATTTGTTCATTTGTTTATTTGTTCATTTGTTCATTTGTACATTTGTTCATTTGTTCATTTGTTCGTTTGTTCGTTTGTTCGTTTGTTCATTTGTTCATTTGTTCATTTGTTCGTTTGTTCATTTGATCATTCGTCCATTTGTTCATTTGTTCATTTGTTCATTTGTTCATTTGTTCATTTGTTCATTTGTTCATTTGTTCATTTGTTCATTTGTTCATTTGTTCATTTGCTCATTTGTTCATTTGTTCATTTGTTCATTTGTTCATTTGTTCATTTGTTCATTTGTTCATTTGTTCATTTGTTCATTTGTTCATTTGTTCATTTGTTCATTTGTTCATTTGTTCATTTGTTCATTTGTTCATTTGTTCATTTGTTCATTTGTTCATTTGTTCATTTGTTCATTTGTTCATTTGTTCATTTGTTCACTTGTTCATTTGTTCACTTGTTCATTTGTTCATTTGTTCATATGTTCATTTGTTCATTTGTTCATTTGCTCATTTGTTCATTTGTTCATTCGTTCATTCGTTCATTCGTTCATTTGATCATTTGATCATTTGTTCATTTGTTCATTTCTTCATTTCTTCATTAGTTCATTTTTCATTTTTTCATTTGTTCATTTGTTCATATGTTCACTTGTTCATTTGTTCATTTGTTCATTTGTTCATTTGTTCATTTGTTCATTTGTTCATTTGTTCACTTGTTCATTTGTTCATTTGTTCATTTGTTCATTTGTTCATTTGTTCATTTGTTCATTTGTTCATTTGTTCATTTGTTCATTTGTTCATTTGTTCATTTGTTCATTTGTTCATTTGTTCATTTGTTCATTTGTTCATTTGTTCATTTGTTCATTTGTTCATTTGTTCATTTGTTCATTTGTTCATTTGTTCATTTCTTCATTTGTTCATTAGTTCATTTTTTCATTTGTTCATTTGTTCACTTGTTCATTTGTTCATTTGTTCATTTGTTCATTTGTTCATTTGTTCATTTGTTCATATGTTCATTTGTTCATTTGTTCATTTGCTCATTTGTTCATTTGTTCATTCGTTCATTCGTTCATTCGTTCATTTGATCATTTGATCATTTGTTCATTTGTTCATTTGTTCATTTGTTCATTTGTTCATTTGTTCATTTGTTCATTTGTTCATTTGTTCATTTGTTCATTTGTTCATTTGTTCATTTGTTCATTTGTTCATTTGTTCATTTGTTCATTTGTTCATTTGCGCGATTGTCTATTGGCTCATTTGTTCATTCGTTCATTTGCCTATTCGCTCATTTGTTCATTTGTTCATTTGTTCATTTGTTCATTTGTTCATTTGTTCATTTGTTCATTTGTTCATTTGTTCATTTGTTCATTTGTTCATTTGTTCATTTGTTCATTTGTTCATTTGTTCATTTGTTCATTTGTTCATTTGTTCATTTGTTCATTTGTTCACTTGTTCATTTGTTCATTTGTTCATTTGTTCATTTGTTCATTTGTTCATTTGTTCATTTGTTCATTCGTTCATTTGTTCATTTGTTGATTTGTTCATTTGTTCATTTGTTCATTTGTTCATTTGTTCATTTGTTCATTTGTTCATTTGTACATTTGTTCATTTGTTCATTTGTTCAGTTGTTCATTTGTTCACTCGTTCTCTTGTTCATTTGTTCATTTGTTCTTTTGCTCATTTGTTCATTTGTTCATTTGTTCATTTGTTCATTTGTTCATTTGTTCATTTGTTCATTTGTTCATTTGTTCATTTGTTCATTTGTTCATTTGTTCATTTGTTCATTTGTTCATTTGTTCATTTGTTCATTTGTTCATTTGTTCATTTGTTCATTTGTTCATTTGTTCATTTGTTCATTTGTTCATTTGTTCATTTGTTCATTTGTTCATTTGTTCATTTGTTCATTTGTTCATTTGTTCATTTGTTCATTTGTTCATTTGTTCATTTGTTCATTTGTTCATTTGTTCATTTGTTCATTTGTTCATTTGTTCATTTGTTCATTTGTTCATTTGTTCATTTGTTCATTTGTTCATTTGTTCATATGTTCATTTGCTCATTTGCTCATTTGTTCATTTGTTCATTTGTTCATTTGTTTATTTGTTCATTTGTTCGTTTGTTCATTTGTTCATTTGTTCATTTCTTCATTTCTTCATTAGTTCATTTTTCATTTTTTCATTTGTTCATTTGTTCGTTTGTTCATTTGTTCATTTGTTCATTTCTTCATTTCTTCATTAGTTCATTTTTCATTTTTTCATTTGTTCATTTGTTCATTTGTTCACTTGTTCATTTGTTCATTTGTTCATTTGTTCATTTGTTCATTTGTTCATTTGTTCACTTGTTCATTTGTTCATTTGTTCATTTGTTCATTTATTCATTTGTTCATTTGTTCATTTGTTCATTTGTTCATTTGTTCATTTGTTCATTTGTTCATTTGTTCATTTGTTCATTTGTTCATTTGTTCATTTGTTCATTTGTTCATATGTTCATTTGTTCACTTGTTCATTTGTTCATTTGTTCATTTGTTCATTTGTTCATTTGTTCATATGTTCATTTGTTCATTTGTTCATTTGCTCATTTGTTCATTTGTTCATTCGTTCATTCGTTCATTCGTTCATTTGATCATTTGATCATTTGTTCATTTGTTCATTTCTTCATTTCTTCATTAGTTCATTTTTCATTTTTTCATTTGTTCATTTGTTCATTTGTTCACTTGTTCATTTGTTCATTTGTTCATTTGTTCATTTGTTCATTTGTTCATTTGTTCATTTGTTCACTTGTTCATTTGTTCATTTGTTCATTTGTTCATTTGTTCATTTGTTCATTTGTTCATTTGTTCATTTGTTCATTTGTTCATTTGTTCATTTGTTCATTTGTTCATTTGTTCATTTGTTCATTTGTTCATTTGTTCATTTGTTCATTTGTTCATTTGTTCATTTGTTCATTTGTTCATTTGTTCATTTGTTCATTTGTTCATTTGTTCATTTCTTCATTTGTTCATTAGTTCATTTTTTCATTTGTTCATTTGTTCACTTGTTCATTTGTTCATTTGTTCATTTGTTCATTTGTTCATTTGTTCATTTGTTCATATGTTCATTTGTTCATTTGTTCATTTGCTCATTTGTTCATTTGTTCATTCGTTCATTCGTTCATTCGTTCATTTGATCATTTGATCATTTGTTCATTTGTTCATTTGTTCATTTGTTCATTTGTTCATTTGTTCATTTGTTCATTTGTTCATTTGTTCATTTGTTCATTTGTTCATTTGTTCATTTGTTCATTTGTTCATTTGTTCATTTGTTCATTTGTTCATTTGTTCATTTGCTCATTTGTTCATTTGTTCATTCGTTCATTCGTTCATTCGTTCATTTGATCATTTGATCATTTGTTCATTTGTTCATTTGTTCATTTGTTCATTTGTTCATTTGTTCATTTGTTCATTTGTTCATTTGTTCATTTGTTCATTTGTTCATATGTTCATTTGTTCATTTGTTCATTTGCTCATTTGTTCATTTGTTCATTCGTTCATTCGTTCATTCGTTCATTTGATCATTTGATCATTTGTTCATTTGTTCATTTCTTCATTTCTTCATTAGTTCATTTTTCATTTTTTCATTTGTTCATTTGTTCATTTGTTCACTTGTTCATTTGTTCATTTGTTCATTTGTTCATTTGTTCATTTGTTCATTTGTTCATTTGTTCACTTGTTCATTTGTTCATTTGTTCATTTGTTCATTTGTTCATTTGTTCATTTGTTCATTTGTTCATTTGTTCATTTGTTCATTTGTTCATTTGTTCATTTGTTCATTTGTTCATTTGTTCATTTGTTCATTTGTTCATTTGTTCATTTGTTCATTTGTTCATTTGTTCATTTGTTCATTTCTTCATTTGTTCATTAGTTCATTTTTTCATTTGTTCATTTGTTCACTTGTTCATTTGTTCATTTGTTCATTTGTTCATTTGTTCATTTGTTCATTTGTTCATTTGTTCATTTGTTCATTTGTTCATTTGTTCATTTGTTCATTTGTTCATTTGTTCATTCGCTCATTTGTTCATTCGTTCATTTGTTCATTTTGCTCATATTGCTCATTTGTGCGATTGTCTATTCGCTCATTTGTTCATTCGCTCATTTGTTCATTCGCTCATTTGTTCATTCGTTCATTTGTTCATTTGTTCATTTTGCTCATATTGCTCATTTGTTCATTTGTTCATTTGTGCGATTGTCTATTCGCTCATCTGTTCATTCGTTCATTTGGCTATTCGCTCATCTGTTCATTCGTTCATTTGTTCATTTGTACATTTGTTCATTTGTTCATTTGTTCATTTGTTCATTTGGTTATTTGTTCATTCGTTCATTCGTTCATTTGTTCATTTGTTCATTTGATCGTTTGTTCGTTTGTTCGTTTGTTCGTTTGTTCGTTTGTTCGTTTGTTCATTTGTTCATTTGTTCATTTGTTCATTTGTTCATTTGTTCATTTGTTCATTTGTTCATTTGTTCATTTGTTCATTTGTTCATTTGTTCATTTGTTCATTTGTTCATTTGTTCATTTGTTCATTTGTTCATTTGTTCATTTGTTCTTTTGTTCATTTGTTCATTTGTTCATTTGTTCATTTGTTCATTTGTTCATTTGTTCATTTGTTCATTTGTTCATTTGTTCATTTGTTCATTTGTTCATTTGTTCATTTGTTCATTTGTTCATTTGTTCATTTGTTCATTTGTTCATTTGTTCATTTGTTCATTTGTTCATTTGTTCATTTGTTCATTTGTTCATTTGTTCATTTGTTCATTTGTTCATTTGTTCATTTGTTCATTTGTTCATTTGTTCATTTGTTCATTTGTTCATTTGTTCATTTGTTCATTTGTTCATTTGTTCATTTGTTCACTTGTTCATTTGTTCATTTGTTCATTTGTTCATTTGTTCATTTGTTCATTTGTTCATTTGTTCATTCGTTCATTTGTTCATTTGTTCATTTGTTCATTTGTTCATTTGTTCATTTGTTCATTTGTTCATTTGTTCATTTGTTCATTTGTACATTTGTTCATTTGTTCATTTGTTCAGTTGTTCATTTGTTCACTCGTTCTCTTGTTCATTTGTTCATTTGTTCTTTTGCTCATTTGTTCATTTGTTCATTTGTTCATTTGTTCATTTGTTCATTTGTTCATTTGTTCATTTGTTCATTTGTTCATTTGTTCATTTGTTCATTTGTTCATTTGTTCATTTGTTCATTTGTTCATTTGTTCATTTGTTCATTTGTTCATTTGTTCATTTGTTCATTTGTTCATTTGTTCATTTGTTCATTTGTTCATTTGTTCATTTGTTCATTTGTTCATTTGTTCATTTGTTCATTTGTTCATTTGTTCATTTGTTCATTTGTTCATTTGTTCATTTGTTCATTTGTTCATTTGTTCATTTGTTCATTTGTTCATATGTTCATTTGCTCATTTGCTCATTTGTTCATTTGTTCATTTGTTCATTTGTTTATTTGTTCATTTGTTCATTTGTACATTTGTTCATTTGTTCATTTGTTCGTTTGTTCGTTTGTTCGTTTGTTCATTTGTTCATTTGTTCATTTGTTCGTTTGTTCATTTGTTCATTTGTTCATTTCTTCATTTCTTCATTAGTTCATTTTTCATTTTTTCATTTGTTCATTTGTTCATTTGTTCACTTGTTCATTTGTTCATTTGTTCATTTGTTCATTTGTTCATATGTTCATTTGTTCATTTGTTCATTTGCTCATTTGTTCATTTGTTCATTCGTTCATTCGTTCATTCGTTCATTTGATCATTTGTTCATTTGTTCATTTGTTCATTTGTTCATTTCTTCATTTGTTCATTAGTTCATTTTTTCATTTGTTCATTTGTTCACTTGTTCATTTGTTCATTTGTTCATTTGTTCATTTGTTCATTTGTTCATTTGTTCATATGTTCATTTGTTCATTTGTTCATTTGCTCATTTGTTCATTTGTTCATTCGTTCATTCGTTCATTCGTTCATTTGATCATTTGATCATTTGTTCATTTGTTCATTTGTTCATTTGTTCATTTGTTCATTTGTTCATTTGTTCATTTGTTCATTTGTTCATTTGTTCATTTGTTCATTTGTTCATTTGTTCATTTGCGCGATTGTCTATTGGCTCATTTGTTCATTCGTTCATTTGCCTACTCGCTCATTTGTTCATTTGTTCATTTGTTCATTTGTTCATTTGTTCATTTGTTCATTTGTTCATTTGTTCATTTGTTCATTTGTTCATTTGTTCATTTGTTCATTTGTTCATTTGTTCATTTGTTCATTTGTTCATTTGTTCATTTGTTCATTTGTTCACTTGTTCATTTGTTCATTTGTTCATTTGTTCATTTGTTCATTTGTTCATTTGTTCATTTGTTCATTCGTTCATTTGTTCATTTGTTGATTTGTTCATTTGTTCATTTGTTCATTTGTTCATTTGTTCATTTGTTCATTTGTTCATTTGTACATTTGTTCATTTGTTCATTTGTTCAGTTGTTCATTTGTTCACTCGTTCTCTTGTTCATTTGTTCATTTGTTCTTTTGCTCATTTGTTCATTTGTTCATTTGTTCATTTGTTCATTTGTTCATTTGTTCATTTGTTCATTTGTTCATTTGTTCATTTGTTCATTTGTTCATTTGTTCATTTGTTCATTTGTTCATTTGTTCATTTGTTCATTTGTTCATTTGTTCATTTGTTCATTTGTTCATTTGTTCATTTGTTCATTTGTTCATTTGTTCATTTGTTCATTTGTTCATTTGTTCATTTGTTCATTTGTTCATTTGTTCATTTGTTCATTTGTTCATTTGTTCATTTGTTCATTTGTTCATTTGTTCATTTGTTCATTTGTTCATATGTTCATTTGCTCATTTGCTCATTTGTTCATTTGTTCATTTGTTCATTTGTTTATTTGTTCATTTGTTCATTTGTACATTTGTTCATTTGTTCATTTGTTCGTTTGTTCGTTTGTTCGTTTGTTCATTTGTTCATTTGTTCATTTGTTCGTTTGTTCATTTGTTCATTTGTTCATTTCTTCATTTCTTCATTAGTTCATTTTTCATTTTTTCATTTGTTCATTTGTTCATTTGTTCACTTGTTCATTTGTTCATTTGTTCATTTGTTCATTTGTTCATTTGTTCATTTGTTCATTTGTTCACTTGTTCATTTGTTCATTTGTTCATTTGTTCATTTATTCATTTGTTCATTTGTTCATTTGTTCATTTGTTCATTTGTTCATTTGTTCATTTGTTCATTTGTTCATTTGTTCATTTGTTCATTTGTTCATTTGTTCATTTGTTCATTTGTTCATTTGTTCATTTGTTCATTTGTTCATTTGTTCATTTGTTCATTTGTTCATTTGTTCATTTGTTCATTTGTTCATTTGTTCATTTGTTCATTTCTTCATTTGTTCATTAGTTCATTTTTTCATTTGTTCATTTGTTCACTTGTTCATTTGTTCATTTGTTCATTTGTTCATTTGTTCATTTGTTCATTTGTTCATATGTTCATTTGTTCATTTGTTCATTTGCTCATTTGTTCATTTGTTCATTCGTTCATTCGTTCATTCGTTCATTTGATCATTTGATCATTTGTTCATTTGTTCATTTGTTCATTTGTTCATTTGTTCATTTGTTCATTTGTTCATTTGTTCATTTGTTCATTTGTTCATTTGTTCATTTGTTCATTTGTTCATTTGTTCATTTGTTCATTTGTTCATTTGCGCGATTGTCTATTGGCTCATTTGTTCATTCGTTCATTTGCCTATTCGCTCATTTGTTCATTTGTTCATTTGTTCATTTGTTCATTTGTTCATTTGTTCATTTGTTCATTTGTTCATTTGTTCATTTGTTCATTTGTTCATTTGTTCATTTGTTCATTTGTTCATTTGTTCATTTGTTCACTTGTTCATTTGTTCATTTGTTCATTTGTTCATTTGTTCATTTGTTCATTTGTTCATTTGTTCATTCGTTCATTTGTTCATTTGTTGATTTGTTCATTTGTTCATTTGTTCATTTGTTCATTTGTTCATTTGTTCATTTGTTCATTTGTTCATTTGTACATTTGTTCATTTGTTCATTTGTTCAGTTGTTCATTTGTTCACTCGTTCTCTTGTTCATTTGTTCATTTGTTCTTTTGCTCATTTGTTCATTTGTTCATTTGTTCATTTGTTCATTTGTTCATTTGTTCATTTGTTCATTTGTTCATTTGTTCATTTGTTCATTTGTTCATTTGTTCATTTGTTCATTCGCTCATTTGTTGATTCGTTCATTTGTTCATTTTGCTCATATTGCTCATTTGTGCGATTGTCTATTCGCTCATTTGTTCATTCGCTCATTTGTTCATTCGTTCATTTGTTCATTTGTTCATTTTGCTCATATTGCTCATTTGTTCATTTGTTCATTTGTTCATTTGTTCGATTGTCTATTCGCTCATCTGTTCATTCGTTCATTTGGCTATTCGCTCATCTGTTCATTCGTTCATTTGTTCATTTGTACATTTGTTCATTTGTTCATTTGTTCATTTGTTCATTTGGTTATTTGTTCATTCGTTCATTTGTTCATTTGTTCATTTGTTCATTTGATCATTTGTTCGTTTGTTCGTTTGTTCGTTTGTTCGTTTGTTCGTTTGTTCATTTGTTCATTTGTTCATTTGTTCATTTGTTCATTTGTTCATTTGTTCATTTGTTCATTTGTTCATTTGTTCATTTGTTCATTTGTTCATTTGTTCATTTGTTCATTTGTTCATTTGTTCTTTTGTTCATTTGTTCATTTGTTCATTTGTTCATTTGTTCATTTGTTCATTTGTTCATTTGTTCATTTGTTCATTTGTTCATTTGTTCATTTGTTCATTTGTTCATTTGTTCATTTGTTCATTTGTTCATTTGTTCATTTGTTGATTTGTTGATTTGTTCATTTGTTCATTTGTTCATTTGTTCATTTGTTCATTTGTTCATTTGTTCATTTGTTCATTTGTTCATTTGTTCATTTGTTCATTTGTTCATTTGTTCATTTGTTCATTTGTTCATTTGTTCATTTGTTCATTTGTTCATTTGTTCATTTGTTCATTTGTTCATTTGTTCATTTGTTCATTTGTTCATTTGTTCATTTGTTCATTTGTTCATATGTTCATTTGCTCATTTGCTCATTTGTTCATTTGTTCATTTGTTCATTTGTTCATTTGTTCATTTGTTCATTTGTTCATTTGTACATTTGTTCATTTGTTCATTTGTTCGTTTGTTCGTTTGTTCGTTTGTTCGTTTGTTCATTTGTTCATTTGTTCGTTTGCTCATTTGTTCGTTTGTTCGTTTGTTCGTTTGTTCGTTTGTTCATTTGTTCATTTGTTCATTTGTTCATTTGTTCATTTGTTCATTTGTTCATTTGTTCATTTGTTCATTTGTCCATTTGTTCATTTGTTCATTTGTTCATTTGTTCATTTGTTCATTTGTTCATTTGTTCATTTGTTCATTTGTTCATTTGTTCGTTTGTTCGTTTGTTCGTTTGTTCGTTTGTTCATTTGTTCATTTGTTCATTTGTTCATTTGTTCATTTGTTCATTTGTTCATTTGTTCATTTGTTCATTTGTTCATTTGTTCATTTGTTCATTTGTTCATTTGTTCATTTGTTCATATGTTCATTTGCTCATTTGTTCATTTGTTCATTTGTTCATTTGTTCGTTTGTTCGTTTGTTCGTTTGTTCGTTTGTTCGTTTGTTCGTTTGTTCGTTTGTTCGTTTGTTCGTTTGTTCGTTTGTTCGTTTGTTCGTTTGTTCGTTTGTTCGTTTGTTCGTTTGTTCGTTTGTTCGTTTGTTCATTTGTACATTTGTTCATTTGTTCATTTGTTCATTTGTTCATTTGTTCATTTGTTCATTTGTTCATTTGTTCATTTGTTCATTTGTTCATTTGTTCATTTGTTCATTTGTTCATTTGTTCATTTGTTCATTTGTTCATTTGTTCATTTGTTCATTTGTTCATTTGTTCATTTGTTCATTCGTTCATTCGTTCATTCGTTCATTCGTTCATTTGTTCATTTGTTCATTTGTTCATTTGTTCATTTGTTCATTTGTTCGTATGTTCATTTGCTCATTTGTTCATTTGCTCATTTGTTCTTTTGTTCATTTGTTCATTTGTTCATTTGTTCGTTTGTTCATTTGTTCGTTTGTTCATTTGTTCGTTTGTTCATTTGTTCATTTGTTCATTTGTTCATTTGTTCATTAGTTCATTTGTTCATTTGTTCATTTGTTCATTTGTTCATTTGTTCATTTGTTCATTTGTTCATTTGTTCATTTGTTCATTTGTTCATTTGTTCATTTGTTCATTTCTTCATTTCTTCATTTCTTCATTTCTTCATTTCTTCATTTGTTCATTTGTTCATTCGTTCATTTGTTCATTTGTTCATTTGTTCATTTGTTCATTTGTTCATTTGTTCATTTGTTCATTTGTTCATTTGGTTATTTGTTCGTTTGTTCGTTTGTTCGTTTGTTCATTTGTTCATTTGTTCATTTGTTCATTTGTTCATTTCTTCATTTGTTCATTTGTTCATTTGTTCATTTGTTCATTTGTTCATTTGTACATTTGTTCATTTGTTCATTTGTTCAGTTGTTCAGTTGTTCATTTGTTCACTCGTTCTCTTGTTCATTTGTTCATTTGTTCTTTTGCTCATTTGTTCATTTGTTCATTTGTTCATTTGTTCATTTGTTCATTTGTTCATTTGTTCATTTGTTCATTTGTTCATTTGTTCATTTGTTCATTTGTTCATTCGCTCATTTGTTGATTCGTTCATTTGTTCATTTTGCTCATATTGCTCATTTGTGCGATTGTCTATTCGCTCATTTGTTCATTCGCTCATTTGTTCATTCGTTCATTTGTTCATTTGTTCATTTTGCTCATATTGCTCATTTGTTCATTTGTTCATTTGTTCATTTGTTCGATTGTCTATTCGCTCATCTGTTCATTCGTTCATTTGGCTATTCGCTCATCTGTTCATTCGTTCATTTGTTCATTTGTACATTTGTTCATTTGTTCATTTGTTCATTTGTTCATTTGGTTATTTGTTCATTCGTTCATTCGTTCATTTGTTCATTTGTTCATTTGATCATTTGTTCGTTTGTTCGTTTGTTCGTTTGTTCGTTTGTTCGTTTGTTCATTTGTTCATTTGTTCATTTGTTCATTTGTTCATTTGTTCATTTGTTCATTTGTTCATTTGTTCATTTGTTCATTTGTTCATTTGTTCATTTGTTCTTTTGTTCATTTGTTCATTTGTTCATTTGTTCATTTGTTCATTTGTTCATTTGTTCATTTGTTCATTTGTTCATTTGTTCATTTGTTCATTTGTTCATTTGTTCATTTGTTCATTTGTTCATTTGTTCATTTGTTGATTTGTTGATTTGTTCATTTGTTCATTTGTTCATTTGTTCATTTGTTCATTTGTTCATTTGTTCATTTGTTCATTTGTTCATTTGTTCATTTGTTCATTTGTTCATTTGTTCATTTGTTCATTTGTTCATTTGTTCATTTGTTCATTTGTTCATTTGTTCATTTGTTCATTTGTTCATTTGTTCATTTGTTCATTTGTTCATTTGTTCATTTGTTCATTTGTTCATTTGTTCATTTGTTCATATGTTCATTTGCTCATTTGCTCATTTGTTCATTTGTTCATTTGTTCATTTGTTCATTTGTTCATTTGTTCATTTGTTCATTTGTACATTTGTTCATTTGTTCATTTGTTCGTTTGTTCGTTTGTTCGTTTGTTCGTTTGTTCATTTGTTCATTTGTTCGTTTGCTCATTTGTTCGTTTGTTCGTTTGTTCGTTTGTTCGTTTGTTCATTTGTTCATTTGTTCATTTGTTCATTTGTTCATTTGTTCATTTGTTCATTTGTTCATTTGTTCATTTGTCCATTTGTTCATTTGTTCATTTGTTCATTTGTTCATTTGTTCATTTGTTCATTTGTTCATTTGTTCATTTGTTCATTTGTTCGTTTGTTCGTTTGTTCGTTTGTTCGTTTGTTCATTTGTTCATTTGTTCATTTGTTCATTTGTTCATTTGTTCATTTGTTCATTTGTTCATTTGTTCATTTGTTCATTTGTTCATATGTTCATTTGCTCATTTGTTCATTTGTTCATTTGTTCATTTGTTCGTTTGTTCGTTTGTTCGTTTGTTCGTTTGTTCGTTTGTTCGTTTGTTCGTTTGTTCGTTTGTTCGTTTGTTCGTTTGTTCGTTTGTTCGTTTGTTCGTTTGTTCGTTTGTTCGTTTGTTCATTTGTACATTTGTTCATTTGTTCATTTGTTCATTTGTTCATTTGTTCATTTGTTCATTTGTTCATTTGTTCATTTGTTCATTTGTTCATTTGTTCATTTGTTCATTTGTTCATTTGTTCATTTGTTCATTTGTTCATTTGTTCATTTGTTCATTTGTTCATTTGTTCATTTGTTCATTCGTTCATTCGTTCATTCGTTCATTCGTTCATTTGTTCATTTGTTCATTTGTTCATTTGTTCATTTGTTCATTTGTTCGTATGTTCATTTGCTCATTTGTTCATTTGCTCATTTGTTCTTTTGTTCATTTGTTCATTTGTTCATTTGTTCGTTTGTTCATTTGTTCGTTTGTTCATTTGTTCGTTTGTTCATTTGTTCATTTGTTCATTTGTTCATTTGTTCATTAGTTCATTTGTTCATTTGTTCATTTGTTCATTTGTTCATTTGTTCATTTGTTCATTTGTTCATTTGTTCATTTGTTCATTTGTTCATTTGTTCATTTCTTCATTTCTTCATTTCTTCATTTCTTCATTTCTTCATTTGTTCATTTGTTCATTCGTTCATTTGTTCATTTGTTCATTTGTTCATTTGTTCATTTGTTCATTTGTTCATTTTTTCATTTGGTTATTTGTTCGTTTGTTCGTTTGTTCGTTTGTTCATTTGTTCATTTGTTCATTTGTTCATTTGTTCATTTCTTCATTTGTTCATTTGTTCATTTGTTCATTTGTTCATTTGTTCATTTGTTCATTTGTTCATTTGTTCTTTTGTTCATTTGTTCATTTGTTCATTTGTTCATTTGCTCATTTGTTCATTTGTTCATTTGTTCATTTGTTCATTTGTTCATTTGTCATTTGTTCATTTGTTCATTTGTTCATTTGTTCATTTGTTCATTTGTTCATTTGTTCATTTGTTCATTTGTTCATTTGTTCATTTGTTCATTTGTTCATTTGTTCATTTGTTCATTTGTTCATTTGTTCATTTGTTCATTTGTTCATTTGTTCATTTGTTCATTTGTTCATTTGTTCATTTGTTCATTTGTTCATTTGTTCATTTGTTCATTTGTTCATTTGTTCATTTGTTCATTTGTTCATTTGATCATTTGTTCATTTGTTCATTTGTTCATTTGTTCATTTGTTCATTTGTTCATTTGTTCATTTGTTCATTTGTTCATTTGTTCATTTGTTCATTTGTTCAATTGTTCATTTGTTCATTTGTTCATTTGTTCATTTGTTCATTTGTTCATTTGTTCATTTGTTCATTTGTTCATTTGTTCATTTGTTCATTTGTTCATTTGTTCATTTGTTCATTTGTTCATTTGTTCATTTGTTCATTTGTTCATTTGTTCATTTGTTCATTTGTTCATTTGTTCATTTGTTCATTTGTTCATTTGTTCATTTGTTCATTTGTTCATTTGTTCATTTGTTCATTTGTTCATTTGTTCATTTGTTCATTTGTTCATTTGTTCATTTGTTCATTTGTTCATTTGTTCATTTGTTCATTTGTTCATTTGTTCATTTGTTCATTTGTTCATTTGTTCATTTGTTCATTTGTTCATTTGTTCATTTGTTCATTTGTTCATATGTTCATTTGTTCATTTGTTCATTTGTTCATATGTTCATTTGTTCATTTGTTCATTTGCTCATTTGTTCATTTGCTCATTTGTTCATTTGTTCATTTGTTCATTTGTTCATTTGTTCATTTGTTCATTTGTTCATTTGTTCATTTGTTCATTTGTTCATTTGTTCATTTGTTCATTTGTTCATTTGTTCATTTGTTCATTTGTTCATTTGTTCATTTGTTCATTTGTTCATTTGTTCATTTGTTCATTTCTTCATTTGTTCATTTGTTCATTTGTTCATTTGTTCATTTGCTCATTTGTTCATATGTTCATATGTTCATTTGTTCATTTGTTCATTTGCTCATTTGTTCATTTGTTCATTTGTTCATTTGTTCATTTGTTCATTTGTTCATTTGTTCATTTGTTCATTTGTTCATTTGGTTATTTGTTCATTCGTTCATTCGTTCATTTGTTCATTTGTTCATTTGTTCATTTGTTCATTTGATCATTTGTTCATTTGTTCATTTGTTCGTTTGTTCGTTTGTTCGTTTGTTCATTTGTTCATTTGTTCATTTGTTCATTTGTTCGTTTGTTCGTTTGCTCGTTTGTTCGTTTGTTCATATGTTCATTTGTTCATTTGTTCATTTGCTCATTTGTTCATTTGTTCATTTGTTCATTTGTTCATTTGTTCATTTGTTCATTTGTTCATTTGTTCATTTGTTCATTTGTTCATTTGTTCATTTGTTCATTTGGTTATTTGTTCATTCGTTCATTCGTTCATTCGTTCATTTGTTCATTTGATCATTTGTTCATTTGTTCATTTGTTCGTTTGTTCGTTTGTTCGTTTGTTCATTTGTTCATTTGTTCATTTGTTCATTTGTTCATTTGTTCATTTGTTCATTTGTTCATTTGTTCATTTGTTCATTTGTTCATTTGTTCATTTGTTCATTTGTTCATTTGTTCATTTGTTCATTTGTTCATTTGTTCATTTGTTCATTTGTTCATTTGTTCATTTGTTCATTTGTTCATTTGTTCATTTGTTCATTTGTTCATATGTTCATTTGTTCATTTGTTCATTTGCTCATTTGTTCATTTGTTCATTTGTTCATTTGTTCATTTGTTCATTTGTTCATTTGTTCATTTGTTCATTTGTTCATTTGTTCATTTGTTCATTTGTTCATTTGTTCATTTGTTCATTTGTTCATTTGTTCATTTGTTCATTTGTTCATTTGTTCGTTTGTTCGTTTGTTCGTTTGTTCGTTTGTTCGTTTGTTCGTTTGTTCGTTTGTTCATTTGTTCATTCGTTCATTTGTTCATTCGTTCATTCGTTCATTTGTTCATTTGTTCGTTTGTTCGTTTGTTCGTTTGTTCGTTTGTTCGTTTGTTCGTTTGTTCGTTTGTTCATTTGTTCGTTTGTTCATTTGTTCATTTGTTCATTTGTTCATTTGTTCATTTGTTCATTTGTTCATTTGTTTATTTGTTCATTTGTTCATTTGTTCATTTGTTCATGTGTTCATTTGTTCATTCGTTCATTCGTTCATTCGTTCATTCGTTCATTCGTTCATTCGTTCATTCGTTCATTTGTTCATTTGTTCATTTGTTCATTTGTTCATTTGTTCATTTGTTCATTCGTTCATTTGTTCATTTGTTCATTTGTTCATTTGTTCATTTGTTCATTTGTTCATTTGTTCATTTGTTCATTTGTTCATTTGTTCATTTGTTCATTTGTTCATTTGTTCATTTGTTCATTTGTTCATTTGTTCATTTGTTCATTTGTTCATTTGTTCATTTGTTCATTTGTTCATTTGTTCATTTGTTCATTTGTTCATTTGTTCATTTGTTCATTTGTTCATTTGCGCGATTGTCTATTGGCTCATTTGTTCATTCGTTCATTTGTTCATTTGTTCATTTGTTCATTTGTTCATTTGTTCATTTGTTCATTTGTTCATTTGTTCTTTTGTTCATTTGTTCATTTGTTCATTTGTTCATTTGTTCATTTGTTCATTTGTTCATTTGTTCATTTGTTCATTTGTTCATTTGTTCATTTGTTCATTTGTTCATTTGTTCATTTGTTCATTTGTTCATTTGTTCATTTGTTCATTTGTTCATTTGTTCATTTGTTCATTTGTTCATTTGTTCATTTGTTCATTTGTTCATTTGTTCATTTGTTCATTTGTTCATTTGTTCATTTGTTCATTTGTTCATTTGTTCATTTGTTCATTTGTTCATTTGTTCATATGTTCATTTGTTCATTTGTTCATTTGTTCATTTGTTCATTTGTTCATTTGTTCATTTGTTCATTTGTTCATTTGTTCATTTGTTCATTTGTTCATTTGTTCATTTGTTCATTTGTTCATTTGTTCATTTGTTCATTTGTTCATTTGTTCATTTGTTCATTTGTTCATTTGTTCATTTGTTCATTTGTTCATTTGTTCATTTGTTCATTTGTTCATTTGTTCATTTGTTCATTTGTTCATTTGCGCGATTATCTATTGGCTCATTTGTTCATTCGTTCATTTGTTCATTTGTTCATTTGTTCATTTGTTCATTTGTTCATTTGTTCATTTGCTCATTTGTTCATATGTTCATATGTTCATTTGTTCGTTTGTTCGTTTGTTCATTTGTTCACTTGTTCATTTGTTCATTTGTTCATTTGTTCATTTGTTCGTTTGTTCGTTTGCTCGTTTGTTCGTTTGTTCATATGTTCATTTGTTCATTTGTTCATTTGCTCATTTGTTCATTTGTTCATTTGTTCATTTGTTCATTTGTTCATTTGTTCATTTGTTCATTTGTTCATTTGTTCATTTGTTCATTTGTTCATTTGTTCATATGTTCATTTGTTCATTTGTTCATTTGTTCATTTGTTCATTTGTTCATTTGTTCATTTGTTCATTTGTTCATTTGTTCATTTGTTCATTTGTTCATTTGTTCATTTGTTCATTTGTTCATTTGTTCATTTGTTCATTTGTTCATTTGTTCATTTGTTCATTTGTTCATTTGTTCATTTGTTCATTTGTTCATTTGTTCATTTGTTCATTTGTTCATTTGTTCATTTGTTCATTTGTTCATTTGTTCATTTGCGCGATTATCTATTGGCTCATTTGTTCATTCGTTCATTTGTTCATTTGTTCATTTGTTCATTTGTTCATTTGTTCATTTGTTCATTTGCTCATTTGTTCATATGTTCATATGTTCATTTGTTCATTTGTTCATTTGCTCATTTGTTCATTTGTTCATTTGTTCATTTGTTCATTTGTTCATTTGTTCATTTGTTCATTTGTTCATTTGGTTATTTGTTCATTCGTTCATTCGTTCATTTGTTCATTTGTTCATTTGTTCATTTGTTCATTTCATCATTTGTTCATTTGTTCATTTGTTCGTTTGTTCGTTTGTTCGTTTGTTCATTTGTTCACTTGTTCATTTGTTCATTTGTTCATTTGTTCATTTGTTCGTTTGTTCGTTTGCTCGTTTGTTCGTTTGTTCATATGTTCATTTGTTCATTTGTTCATTTGCTCATTTGTTCATTTGTTCATTTGTTCATTTGTTCATTTGTTCATTTGTTCATTTGTTCATTTGTTCATTTGTTCATTTGTTCATTTGGTTATTTGTTCATTCGTTCATTCGTTCATTCGTTCATTTGTTCATTTGATCATTTGTTCATTTGTTCGTTTGTTCGTTTGTTCGTTTGTTCGTTTGTTCATTTGTTCATTTGTTCATTTGTTCATTTGTTCATTTGTTCATTTGTTCATTTGTTCATTTGTTCATTTGTTCATTTGTTCATTTGTTCATTTGTTCATTTGTTCATTTGTTCATTTGTTCATTTGTTCATTTGTTCATTTGTTCATTTGTTCATTTGTTCATTTGTTCATTTGTTCATATGTTCATTTGTTCATTTGTTCATTTGTTCATTTGTTCATTTGTTCATTTGTTCATTTGTTCATTTGTTCATTTGTTCATTTGTTCATTTGTTCATTTGTTCATTTGTTCATTTGTTCATTTGTTCATTTGTTCATTTGTTCATTTGTTCATTTGTTCGTTTGTTCGTTTGTTCGTTTGTTCGTTTGTTCGTTTGTTCGTTTGTTCGTTTGTTCGTTTGTTCGTTTGTTCGTTTGTTCGTTTGTTCGTTTGTTCGTTTGTTCGTTTGTTCGTTTGTTCATTTGTTCATTCGTTCATTTGTTCATTCGTTCATTCGTTCATTCGTTCATTCGTTCATTTGTTCGTTTGTTCGTTTGTTCGTTTGTTCGTTTGTTCGTTTGTTCATTTGTTCATTTGTTCATTTGTTCATTTGTTCATTTGTTCATTTGCGCGATTATCTATTGGCTCATTTGTTCATTCGTTCATTTGTTCATTTGTTCATTTGTTCATTTGTTCATTTGTTCATTTGTTCATTTGCTCATTTGTTCATATGTTCATATGTTCATTTGTTCATTTGTTCATTTGCTCATTTGTTCATTTGTTCATTTGTTCATTTGTTCATTTGTTCATTTGTTCATTTGTTCATTTGTTCATTTGGTTATTTGTTCATTCGTTCATTCGTTCATTTGTTCATTTGTTCATTTGTTCATTTGTTCATTTCATCATTTGTTCATTTGTTCATTTGTTCGTTTGTTCGTTTGTTCGTTTGTTCATTTGTTCACTTGTTCATTTGTTCATTTGTTCATTTGTTCATTTGTTCGTTTGTTCGTTTGCTCGTTTGTTCGTTTGTTCATATGTTCATTTGTTCATTTGTTCATTTGCTCATTTGTTCATTTGTTCATTTGTTCATTTGTTCATTTGTTCATTTGTTCATTTGTTCATTTGTTCATTTGTTCATTTGTTCATTTGGTTATTTGTTCATTCGTTCATTCGTTCATTCGTTCATTTGTTCATTTGATCATTTGTTCATTTGTTCGTTTGTTCGTTTGTTCGTTTGTTCGTTTGTTCATTTGTTCATTTGTTCATTTGTTCATTTGTTCATTTGTTCATTTGTTCATTTGTTCATTTGTTCATTTGTTCATTTGTTCATTTGTTCATTTGTTCATTTGTTCATTTGTTCATTTGTTCATTTGTTCATTTGTTCATTTGTTCATTTGTTCATTTGTTCATTTGTTCATTTGTTCATTTGTTCATATGTTCATTTGTTCATTTGTTCATTTGTTCATTTGTTCATTTGTTCATTTGTTCATTTGTTCATTTGTTCATTTGTTCATTTGTTCATTTGTTCATTTGTTCATTTGTTCATTTGTTCATTTGTTCATTTGTTCATTTGTTCGTTTGTTCGTTTGTTCGTTTGTTCGTTTGTTCGTTTGTTCGTTTGTTCGTTTGTTCGTTTGTTCGTTTGTTCGTTTGTTCGTTTGTTCGTTTGTTCGTTTGTTCGTTTGTTCGTTTGTTCATTTGTTCATTCGTTCATTTGTTCATTCGTTCATTCGTTCATTCGTTCATTCGTTCATTTGTTCGTTTGTTCGTTTGTTCGTTTGTTCGTTTGTTCGTTTGTTCATTTGTTCATTTGTTCATTTGTTCATTTGTTCATTTGTTCATTTGTTCATTTGTTCATTTGTTCATTTGTTCATTTGTTCATTTGTTCATTTGTTCGTTTGGTCATTTGTTCATTTGTTCATTTGTTCATTTGTTCATTTGTTCATTTGTTCATTTGTTCATTTGTTCATTTGTTCATTTGTTCATTTGTTCATTTGTTCATTTGTTCGTTTGTTCATTTGTTCGTTTGTTCATTTGTTCGTTTGTTCATTTGTTCATTTGTTCATTTGTTCATTCGTTCATTTGTTCATTTGTTCATTTGTTCATTTGTTCATTTGTTCATTTGTTCATTTGTTCATTTGTTCATTTGTTCATTTGTTCATTTGTTCATTTGTTCATTTGTTCCTTTTGCTCATGTTGCTCATTTGTTCATTGGTTCATTTGTTCATTTCTTCATTTGTTCATTTGTTCATTTGTTCATTTGTTCATTTGTTCATTTGTTCACTTGTTCATTTGTTCATTTGTTCATTTGTTCATTCGTTCATTTGTTCATTTGTTCATTTGTTCATTTGTTCATTTGTTCATTTGTTCATTTGTTCATTTGTTCATTTGTTCATTTGTCCATTTGCGCGATTGTCTATTGGCTCATTTGTTCATTCGTTCATTTGCCTATTCGCTCATTTGTTCATTTGTTCATTTGTTCATTTGTTCATTTGTTCATTTGTTCATTTGTTCATTCGTTCATTTGTTCATTCGTTCATTCGTTCATTTGTTCGTTTGTTCGTTTGTTCGTTTGTTCGTTTGTTCGTTTGTTCATTTGTTCATTTGTTCATTTGTTCATTTGTTCATTTGTTCATTTGTTCATTTGTTCATTTGTTCATTTGTTCATTTGTTCATTTGTTCATTTGTTCGTTTGTTCATTTGTTCATTTGTTCATTTGTTCATTTGTTCATTTGTTCATTTGTTCATTTGTTCATTTGTTCATTTGTTCATTTGTTCATTTGTTCATTTGTTCATTTGTTCATTTGTTCATTTGTTCGTTTGTTCATTTGTTCGTTTGTTCATTTGTTCGTTTGTTCATTTGTTCGTTTGTTCATTTGTTCATTCGTTCATTTGTTCATTTGTTCATTTGTTCATTTGTTCATTTGTTCATTTGTTCATTTGTTCATTTGTTCATTTGTTCATTTGTTCATTTGTTCATTTGTTCATTTGTTCATTTGTTCCTTTTGCTCATGTTGCTCATTTGTTCATTGGTTCATTTGTTCATTTCTTCATTTGTTCATTTGTTCATTTGTTCATTTGTTCATTTGTTCATTTGTTCACTTGTTCATTTGTTCATTTGTTCATTTGTTCATTTGTTCATTTGTTCATTCGTTCATTTGTTCATTTGTTCATTTGTTCATTTGTTCATTTGTTCATTTGTTCATTTGTTCATTTGTTCATTTGTTCATTTGTTCATTTGTTCATTTGTTCATTTGTTCATTTGTTCATTTGTTCATTTGTTCATTTGTTCATTTGTTCATTTGTTCATTTGTTCATTTGTTCATTTGTTCATTTGTTCATTTGTTCATTTGTTCATTTGTTCATTTGTTCATTTGTCCATTTGCGCGATTGTCTATTGGCTCATTTGTTCATTCGTTCATTTGCCTATTCGCTCATTTGTTCATTTGTTCATTTGTTCATTTGTTCATTTGTTCATTTGTTCATTTGTTCATTTGTTCATTTGTTCATTTGTTCATTTGTTCATTTGTTCATTTGTTCATTTGTTCATTTGTTCATTTGTTCATTTGTTCATTTGTTCAATTGTTCATTTGTTCATTTGTTCATTTGTTCATTTGTTCATTTGTTCATTTGTTCATTTGTTCATTTGTTCATTTGTTCATTTGTTCATCTGTTCATTTGTCCATTTGCGCGATTGTCTATTGGCTCATTTGTTCATTCGTTCATTTGCCTATTCGCTCATTTGTTCATTTGTTCATTTGTTCATTTGTTCATTTGTTCATTTGTTCATTTGTTCATTTGTTCATTTGTTCATTTGTTCATTTGTTCATTTGTTCATTTGTTTATTTGTTCATTTGTTCATTTGTACATTTGTTCATTTGTTCATTAGTTCATTTTTTCATTTGTTCACTTGTTCATTTGTTCATTTGTTCATTTGTTCATTTGTTCATTCGTTCATTTGTTCATTTGTTCATTTGTTCATTTGTTCATTTGTTCATTTGTTCATTTGTTCATTTGTTCATTTGTTCATTTGTACATTTGTTCATTTGTTCATTTGTTCAGTTGTTCATTTGTTCACTTGTTCACTTGTTCATTTGTTCATTTGTTCACTTGTTCATTTGTTCACTTGTGTATTTCTTCATTTGTTCACTTGTGTATTTCTTCATTTGTTCATTTGTTCATTTGTTCATATGTTCATTTGTTCATTTGTTCATTTGCTCATTTGTTCATTTGTTCATTTTTTCATTTGTTCATTTGTTCATTTGTTCATTTGTTCATTTGTTCATTTGTTCATTTGTTCATTTGTTCATTTGTTCATTTGTTCATTTGTTCATTTGTTCATTTGTTCATTTGTTCATTTGTTCATTTGTTCATTTGTTCATTTGTTCATTTGTTCATTTGTTCATTTGTTCATTTGTTCATTTGTTCATTTGTTCATTTGTTCATTTGTTCATTTGTTCATTTGTTCATTTGTTCATTTGTTCATTTGTTCATTTGATCCTTTGTTCATTTGTTCATTTGTTCATTTGTTCATTTGTTCATTTGTTCATTTGTTCATTTGTTCATTTGTTCATTTGTTCATTTGGTTATTTGTTCATTCGTTCATTCGTTCATTTGTTCATTTGATCATTTGTTCATTTGTTCATTTGTTCGTTTGTTCGTTTGTTCGTTTGTTCATTTGTTCATTTGTTCATTTGTTCATTTGTTCATTTGTTCATTTGTTCTTTTGTTCATTTGTTCATTTGTTCATTTGTTCATTTGTTCATTTGTTCATTTGTTCATTTGTTCGTTTGTTCAGTTGTTCATTTGTTCATTCGTTCGATTGTCTATTCGCCAATTTGTTCATTCGTTCATTTGTTCATTTGATCATTTGTTCATTTGTTCATTTCTGCATTTGTTCATTTGTTCATTTGTTCATTTGTTCATTTATTCATTTGTTCATTTGTTCATTTGTTCGTTTGTTCAGTTGTTCATTTGTTCATTTGTTCATTTGTTCATTCGTTCATTTGTTCATTTGTTCATTTGTTCATTTGTTCATTTGTTCATTTGTTCATTTGTACATTTGTTTATTTGTTCATTTGTTCATTTGTTCATTTGTTCCTTTGTTCCTTTTGCTCATTTTGCTCATTTGTTCATTTGTTCATTTGTTCATTTGTTCATTTGTTCATTTGTTCATTTGTTCATTTGTTCATTTGTTCATTTGTTCACTTGTTCATTTGTTCATTTGTTCATTTGTTCATTTGTTCATTTGTTCATTCGTTCATTTGTTCTTTTGTTCATTTGTTCATTTGTTCATTTGTTCATTTGTTCATTTGTTCATTTGTTCATTTGTTCATTTGTTCATTTGTTCATTTGTTCATTTGTTCATTTGTTCATTTGTTCATTTGTTCATTTGTTCATTTGTTCATTTGTTCATTTGTTCATTTGTTCATTTGTTCATTTGTTCATTTGTTCATTTGTTCATTTGTTCATTTGTTCATTTGTTCATTTGTTCATTTGTCCATTTGCGCGATTGTCTATTGGCTCATTTGTTCATTCGTTCATTTGCCTATTCGCTCATTTGTTCATTTGTTCATTTGTTCATTTGTTCATTTGTTCATTTGTTCATTTGTTCATTTGTTCATTTGTTCATTTGTTCATTTGTTCATTTGTTCATTTGTTCATTTGTTCTTTTGTTCATTTGTTCATTTGTTCATTTGTTCATTTGTTCATTTGTTCATTTGTTCATTTGTTCATTTGTTCATTTGTTCATTTGTTCATTTGTTCATTTGTTCATTTGTTCATTTGTTCATTTGTTCATTTGTTCATTTGTTCATTTGTTCATTTGTTCATTTGTTCATTTGTTCATTTGTTCATTTGTTCATTTGTTCATTTGTTCATTTGTTCATTTGTTCATTTGTTCATTTGTTCATTTGTTCATTTGTTCATTTCTACATTTGTTCATTAGTTCATTAGTTCATTTGTTCATTTGTTCGTTTGTTCGTTTGTTCATTTGTTCATTTGTTCATTTGTTGACATGTTCACTTTTTCAATTGTTCATTTGTTCATTTGTTCATTTGTTCATTTGTTCATTTGTTCATTTGTTCATTTGTTCATTTGTTCATTTGTTCATTTGTTCATTTGTACATTTGTTCATTTGTTCATTTGTTCATTTGTTCATTTGTTCATTTGTTCATTTGTTCATTTGTTCATTTGTTCGTTTGTTCGTTTGTTCGTTTGTTCATTTGTTCATTCGTTCATTCGTTCATTTGTTCATTTGATCATTTGTTCATTTGTTCATTTGTTGACATGTTCACTTTTTCAATTGTTCATTTGTTCATTTCTTCATTTGTTCATTTTTTCATTTGTTCATTTGTTCATTTGTTCATTTGTTCATTTGTTCATTTGTTCATTTGTTCATTTGTTCATTTGTTCTTTTGTTCATTTGTTCATTTGTTCATTTGTTCATTTGTTCATTTGTTCATTTCTACATTTGTTCATTAGTTCATTAGTTCATTTGTTCATTTGTTCGTTTGTTCGTTTGTTCATTTGTTCATTTGTTCATTTGTTGACATGTTCACTTTTTCAATTGTTCATTTGTTCATTTGTTCATTTGTTCATTTGTTCATTTGTTCATTTGTTCATTTGTTCATTTGTTCATTTGTTCATTTGTTCATTTGTACATTTGTTCATTTGTTCATTTGTTCATTTGTTCATTTGTTCATTTGTTCTTTTGTTCATTTGTTCATTTGTTCATTTGTTCATTTGTTCATTTGTTCATTTCTACATTTGTTCATTAGTTCATTAGTTCATTTGTTCATTTGTTCGTTTGTTCGTTTGTTCATTTGTTCATTTGTTCATTTGTTGACATGTTCACTTTTTCAATTGTTCATTTGTTCATTTGTTCATTTGTTCATTTGTTCATTTGTTCATTTGTTCATTTGTTCATTTGTTCATTTGTTCATTTGTTCGTTTGTTCGTTTGTTCGTTTGTTCATTTGTTCATTCGTTCATTCGTTCATTTGTTCATTTGATCATTTGTTCATTTGTTCATTTGTTGACATGTTCACTTTTTCAATTGTTCATTTGTTCATTTGTTCATTTGTTCATTTTTTCATTTGTTCATTTGTTCATTTGTTCATTTGTTCATTTGTTCATTTGTTCATTTGTTCTTTTGTTCATTTGTTCATTTGTTCATTTGTTCATTTGTTCATTTGTTCATTTGTTCATTTGTTCATTTGTTCGTTTGTTCAGTTGTTCATTTGTTCATTTGTTCATTCGTTCGATTGTCTATTCGCCAATTTGTTCATTCGTTCATTTGTTCATTTGATCATTTGTTCATTTGTTCATTTGTGCATTTGTTCATTTGTTAATTTGTTCATTTGTTCATTCATTCATTTGTTCATTTGTTCATTTGTTCGTTTGTTCAGTTGTTCATTTGTTCATTTGTTCATTTGTACATTTGTTCATTTGTTCATTTGTTCATTTGTTCATTTGTTCATTTGTTCATTTGATCATTTGTTCATTTGTTCATTTGTTCACTTGCTCATTTGTTCATTTGTTCATTTGTTCATTTGTTCATTTGTTCATTTGTTCATTTGTTCATTTGTTCATTTGTTCATTTGTTCATTTGTTCATTTGTTCATTTGTTCATTTGTTCATTTGTTCATTTGTTCATTTGTTCATTTGTTCATTTCTTCATTTCTTCATTTCTTCATTTCTTCATTTCTTCATTTCTTCATTTCTTCATTTCTTCATTTCTTCATTTCTTCATTTCTTCATTTGTTCATTTGTTCATTTGTTCATTTGTTCATTTGTTCATTTGTTCATTTGTTCATTTGTTCATTTGTTCATTTGTTCATTTGTTCATTTGTTCATTTGTTCATTTGTTCATTTGTTCATTTGTTCATTTGTTCATTTGTTCATTTGTTCATTTGTTCATTTGTTCATTTGTTCATTTGTTCATTTGTTCATTTGTTCATTTGTTCATTTGTTCATTTGTTCATTTGTTCATTCGTTCGATTGTCTATTCGCCAATTTGTTCATTCGTTCATTTGTTCATTTGATCATTTGTTCATTTGTTCACTTGTTCATTTGTGCGATTGTCTATTCGCTCATTTGTTCATTCGTTCATTTGCCTATTCGCTCATTTGTTCATTTGTCCATTTGTTCATTTGTTCATTTGTTCATTTGTTCATTTGTTCATTTGTTCATTTGTTCATTTGTTCATTTGTTCATTTGTTCATTTGTTCATTTGTTCATTTGTTCATTTGTTCATTTGTTCATTTGTTCGTTTGTTCATTTGTTCCTTTTGCTCATTTTGCTCATTTGTTCATTTGCTCATTTGTTCATTTGGTCATTTGTTCATTTGTTCATTTCTTCATTTGTTCATTAGTTCATTTTTTCATTTGTTCATTTGTTCATTTGTTCATTTGTTCATTTGTTCATTTGTTCACTTGTTCATTTGTTCATTTTTTCATTTGTTCATTTGTTCACTTGTTCATTTGTTCATTTTTTCATTTGTTCATTTGTTCATTGGTTCATTTCTTCATTTCTTCATTTGTTCATTTGTTCATTTGTTCATTTGTTCATTTGTTCATTTGTTCATTTGTTCATTTGTTCATTTGTTCATTTGTTCATTTGTTCATTTGTTCATTTGTTCATTTGTTCATTTGTTCATTTGTTCATTTGTTCATTTGTTCATTTGTTCATTTGTTCATTTGTTCATTTGTTCATTTGTTCATTTGTTCATTTGTTCATTTGTTCATTTGTTCATTTGTTCATTTGTTCATTTGTTCATTTGTTCCTTTTGCTCATTTTGCTCATTTGTTCATTTGCTCATTTGTTCATTTGTTCATTTGTTCATTTGTTCATTTCTTCATTTGTTCATTAGTTCATTTTTTCATTTGTTCATTTGTTCATTTGTTCATTTGTTCATTTGTTCATTTGTTCACTTGTTCACTTGTTCATTTGTTCGTTTTTTCATTTGTTCATTTGTTCACTTGTTCATTTGTTCATTTTTTCATTTGTTCATTTGTTCATTGGTTCATTTCTTCATTCGTTCATTTGTTCATTTGTTCATTTGTTCATTTGTTCATTTGTTCATTTGTTCATTTGTACATTTGTTCATTTGTTCATTTGTTCATTTGTGCGATTGTCTATTCGCTCATTTGTTCATTCGTTCATTTGCCTAGTCGCTCATTTGTTCATTTGTTCGTTTGTTCATTTGTTCATTTGTTCATTTGGTTATTTGTTAATTTGGTTATTTGTTCAGTTGCTCATTTGTTCACTTGTTCATTTGTGCATTTATTCATTTGTTCATTTGTTCATTTGTTCATTTGTTCATTTGCTCATTTGTTCATTTGTTCACTTGTTCATTTGTTCATTTGTTCATTTGTTCATTTGTTCATTTGTTCATTTGTTCATTTGTTCATTTGTTCATTTGTTAATTTGGTTATTTGTTCAGTTGCTCATTTGTTCACTTGTTCATTTGTGCATTTATTCATTTGTTCATTTGTTCATTTGTTCATTTGTTCATTTGCTCATTTGTTCATTTGTTCACTTGTTCATTTGTTCATTTGTTCATTTGTTCATTTGTTCATTTGTTCATTTGTTCATTTGTTCATTTGTTCATATGTTTATTTGTTCATTTGTTCATTTGTTCATTTGTTCATTTGTTCATTTGTTCATTTGTTCATTTGTTCATTTGTTCATTTGTTCATTTGTTCATTTGTTCATTTGTTCATTTGTTCATTTGTTCATTTGTTCATTTGTTCATTTGTTCATTTGTTCATTTGTTCATTTGTTCATTTGTTCATTTGTTCATTTGTTCATTTGTTCATTTGTTCATTTGTTCATTTGTTCATTTGTTCATTTGTTCATTTGTTCATTTGTTCATTTGTTCATTTGTTCATTTGTTCATTTGTTCATTTGTTCATTTGTTCATTTGATCATTTGTTCATTTGTTCATTTGTTCATTTGTTCATTTGTTCATTTGTTCATTTGTTCATTTGTTCATTTGTTCATTTGTTCATTTGTTCATTTGTTCATTTGTTCATTTGTTCATTTGTTCATTTGTTCATTTGTTCATTTGTTCATTTGTTCATTTGTTCATTTGTTCATTTGTTCATTTGTTCATTTGTTCATTTGTTCATTTGTTCATTTGTTCATTTGTTCATTTGTTCATTTGTTCATTTGTTCATTTGTTCATTTGTTCATTTGTTCATTTGTTCATTTGTTCATTTGTTCATTTGTTCATTTGTTCATTTGTTCATTTGTTCATTTGTTAATTGTTCATTTGTTCATTTGTTCATTTTTCCATTTGTTCATTTGTCCATTTGATCATTTGTTCATTTGTTCATTTCTACATTTGTTCATTAGTTCATTAGTTCATTTGTTTATTTGTTCGTTTGTTCGTTTGTTCGTTTGTTCATTTGATCATTCGTCCATTTGTTCATTTGTTCATTTGTTCATTTGTTCATTTGTTCATTTGTTCATTTGTTCATTTGTTCATTTGTTCATTTGTTCATTTGTTCATTTGCTCATTTGTTCATTTGTTCATTTGTTCATTTGTTCATTTGTTCATTTGTTCATTTGTTCATTTGTTCATTTGTTCATTTGTTCATTTGTTCATTTGTTCATTTGTTCATTTGTTCATTTGTTCATTTGTTCATTTGTTCATTTGTTCATTTGTTCATTTGTTCATTTGTTCATTTGTTCATTTGTTCACTTGTTCATTTGTTCACTTGTTCATTTGTTCATTTGTTCATATGTTCATTTGTTCATTTGTTCATTTGTTCATTTGTTCATTTGTTCATTTGTTCATTTGTTCATTTGTTCATTTGTTCATTTGTTCATTTGTTCATTTGTTCATTTGTTCATTTGATCATTTGTTCATTTGTTCATTTGTTCATTTGTTCATTTGTTCATTTGTTCATTTGTTCATTTGTTCATTTGTTCATTTGTTCATTTGTTCATTTGTTCATTTGTTCATTTGTTCATTTGTTCATTTGTTCATTTGTTCATTTGTTCATTTGTTCATTTGTTCATTTGTTCATTTGTTCATTTGTTCATTTGTTCATTTGTTCATTTGTTCATTTGTTCATTTGTTCATTTGTTCATTTGTTCATTTGTTCATTTGTTCATTTGTTCATTTGTTCGTTTGTTCATTTGTTCATTTGTTCATTTGTTCATTTGTTCATTTGTTCATTTGTTCATTTTTCCATTTGTTCATTTGTCCATTTGATCATTTGTTCATTTGTTCATTTCTACATTTGTTCATTAGTTCATTAGTTCATTTGTTTATTTGTTCGTTTGTTCGTTTGTTCGTTTGTTCATTTGATCATTCGTCCATTTGTTCATTTGTTCATTTGTTCATTTGTTCATTTGTTCATTTGTTCATTTGTTCATTTGTTCATTTGTTCATTTGTTCATTTGTTCATTTGCTCATTTGTTCATTTGTTCATTTGTTCATTTGTTCATTTGTTCATTTGTTCATTTGTTCATTTGTTCATTTGTTCATTTGTTCATTTGTTCATTTGTTCATTTGTTCATTTGTTCATTTGTTCATTTGTTCATTTGTTCATTTGTTCATTTGTTCATTTGTTCATTTGTTCATTTGTTCATTTGTTCACTTGTTCATTTGTTCACTTGTTCATTTGTTCATTTGTTCATATGTTCATTTGTTCATTTGTTCATTTGTTCATTTGTTCATTTGTTCATATGTTCATTTGTTCATTTGTTCATTTGTTCATTTGTTCATTTGTTCATTTGCGCGATTGTCTATTGGCTCATTTGTTCATTCGTTCATTTGCCTATTCGCTCATTTGTTCATTTGTTCATTTGCGCGATTGTCTATTGGCTCATTTGTTCATTCGTTCATTTGCCTATTCGCTCATTTGTTCATTTGTTCATTTGTTCATTTGTTCATTTGTTCATTTGTTCATTTGTTCATTTGTTCATTTGTTCATTTGTTCATTTGTTCATTTGTTCATTTGTTCATTTGTTCATTTGTTCATTTGTTCATTTGTTCATTTGTTCATTTCTTCATTTGTTCATTTGTTCATTTGTACATTTGTTCATTTGTTCATTTGTTCATTTGTTCATTTGTTCATTTGTTCATTTGTTCATTTGTTCATTTGTTCATTTGTTCATTTGTTCATTTGTTCATTTCTTCATTTCTTCATTTGTTCATTTCTTCATTTCTTCATTTGTTCATTTGTTCATTTGCTCATTTGTTCGTTTGTTCGTTTGCTCATTTTGCTCATTTGTTCATTTGTTCATTTGTTCATTTGTTCATTTGTTCATTAGTTCATTTTTTCATTTGTTCACTTGTTCATTTGTTTATTTGTTCATTTGTTCATTTGTTCATTCGTTCATTTGTTCATTTGTTCATTTGTTCATTTGTTCATTTGTTCATTCGTTCATTTGTTCATTTGTTCATTTGTTCATTTGTTCATTTGTTCATTTGTTCATTTGTTCATTTGTTCATTTGTACATTTGTTCATTTGTTCATTTGTTCAGTTGTTCATTTGTTCACATGTTCATTTGTTCACTTGTGTATTTCTTCATTTGTTCACTTGTGTATTTCTTCATTTGTTCATTTGTTCATTTGTTCATATGTTCATTTGTTCATTTGTTCATTTGCTCATTTGTTCATTTGTTCATTTGTTCATTTGTTCATTTGTTCATTTGTTCATTTGTTCATTTGTTCATTTGTTCATTTGTTCATTTGTTCATTTGTTCATTTGTTCATTTGTTCATTTGTTCATTTGTTCATTTGTTCATTTGTTCATTCGTTCATTTGTTCATTTGTTCATTTGTTCATTTGTTCATTTGTTCATTTGTTCATTTGTTCATTTGTTCATTTGTTCATTTGTACATTTGTTCATTTGTTCATTTGTTCAGTTGTTCATTTGTTCACATGTTCATTTGTTCACTTGTGTATTTCTTCATTTGTTCACTTGTGTATTTCTTCATTTGTTCATTTGTTCATTTGTTCATATGTTCATTTGTTCATTTGTTCATTTGCTCATTTGTTCATTTGTTCATTTGTTCATTTGTTCATTTGTTCATTTGTTCATTTGTTCATTTGTTCATTTGTTCATTTGTTCATTTGTTCATTTGTTCATTTGTTCATTTGTTCATTTGTTCATTTGTTCATTTGTTCATTTGTTCATTTGTTCATTTGTTCATTTGTTCATTTGTTCATTTGATCCTTTGTTCATTTGTTCATTTGTTCATTTGTTCATTTGTTCATTTGTTCATTTGTTCATTTGTTCATTTGTTCATTTGTTCATTTGGTTATTTGTTCATTCGTTCATTCGTTCATTTGTTCATTTGATCATTTGTTCATTTGTTCATTTGTTCGTTTGTTCGTTTGTTCGTTTGTTCATTTGTTCATTTGTTCATTTGTTCATTTGTTCATTTGTTCATTTGTTCATTTGTTCTTTTGTTCATTTGTTCATTTGTTCATTTGTTCATTTGTTCATTTGTTCATTTGTTCATTTGTTCATTTGTTCATTTGTTCGTTTGTTCAGTTGTTCATTTGTTCATTTGTTCATTCGTTCGATTGTCTATTCGCCAATTTGTTCATTCGTTCATTTGTTCATTTGATCATTTGTTCATTTGTTCATTTGTGCATTTGTTCATTTGTTCATTTGTTCATTTGTTCATTTATTCATTTGTTCATTTGTTCATTTGTTCGTTTGTTCAGTTGTTCATTTGTTCATTTGTTCATTTGTTCATTCGTTCATTTGTTCATTTGTTCATTTGTTCATTTGTTCATTTGTTCATTTGTTCATTTGTACATTTGTTTATTTGTTCATTTGTTCATTTGTTCATTTGTTCATTTGTTCATTTGTTCATTTGTTCCTTTTGCTCATGTTGCTCATTTGTTCATTGGTTCATTTGTTCATTTCTTCATTTGTTCATTTGTTCATTTGTTCATTTGTTCATTTGTTCATTTGTTCATTTGTTCACTTGTTCATTTGTTCATTTGTTCATTTGTTCATTTGTTCATTTGTTCATTCGTTCATTTGTTCATTTGTTCATTTGTTCATTTGTTCATTTGTTCATTTGTTCATTTGTTCATTTGTTCATTTGTTCATTTGTTCATTTGTTCATTTGTTCATTTGTTCATTTGTTCATTTGTTCATTTGTTCATTTGTTCATTTGTTCATTTGTTCATTTGTTCATTTGTTCATTTGTTCATTTGTTCATTTGTTCATTTGTTCATTTGTTCATTTGTTCATTTGTTCATTTGTTCATTTGTTCATTTGTTCATTTGTTCATTTGTCCATTTGCGCGATTGTCTATTGGCTCATTTGTTCATTCGTTCATTTGCCTATTCGCTCATTTGTTCATTTGTTCATTTGTTCATTTGTTCATTTGTTCATTTGTTCATTTGTTCATTTGTTCATTTGTTCATTTGTTCATTTGTTCATTTGTTCATTTGTTCATTTGTTCATTTGTTCATTTGTTCATTTGTTCATTTGTTCATTTGTTCAATTGTTCATTTGTTCATTTGTTCATTTGTTCATTTGTTCATTTGTTCATTTGTTCATTTGTTCATTTGTTCATTTGTTCATTTGTTCATCTGTTCATTTGTCCATTTGCGCGATTGTCTATTGGCTCATTTGTTCATTCGTTCATTTGCCTATTCGCTCATTTGTTCATTTGTTCATTTGTTCATTTGTTCATTTGTTCATTTGTTCATTTGTTCATTTGTTCATTTGTTCATTTGTTCATTTGTTCATTTGTTCATTTGTTTATTTGTTCATTTGTTCATTTGTACATTTGTTCATTTGTTCATTAGTTCATTTTTTCATTTGTTCACTTGTTCATTTGTTCATTTGTTCATTTGTTCATTTGTTCATTCGTTCATTTGTTCATTTGTTCATTTGTTCATTTGTTCATTTGTTCATTTGTTCATTTGTTCATTTGTTCATTTGTTCATTTGTACATTTGTTCATTTGTTCATTTGTTCAGTTGTTCATTTGTTCACTTGTTCACTTGTTCATTTGTTCATTTGTTCACTTGTTCATTTGTTCACTTGTGTATTTCTTCATTTGTTCACTTGTGTATTTCTTCATTTGTTCATTTGTTCATTTGTTCATATGTTCATTTGTTCATTTGTTCATTTGCTCATTTGTTCATTTGTTCATTTTTTCATTTGTTCATTTGTTCATTTGTTCATTTGTTCATTTGTTCATTTGTTCATTTGTTCATTTGTTCATTTGTTCATTTGTTCATTTGTTCATTTGTTCATTTGTTCATTTGTTCATTTGTTCATTTGTTCATTTGTTCATTTGTTCATTTGTTCATTTGTTCATTTGTTCATTTGTTCATTTGTTCATTTGTTCATTTGTTCATTTGTTCATTTGTTCATTTGTTCATTTGTTCATTTGTTCATTTGATCCTTTGTTCATTTGTTCATTTGTTCATTTGTTCATTTGTTCATTTGTTCATTTGTTCATTTGTTCATTTGTTCATTTGTTCATTTGGTTATTTGTTCATTCGTTCATTCGTTCATTTGTTCATTTGATCATTTGTTCATTTGTTCATTTGTTCGTTTGTTCGTTTGTTCGTTTGTTCATTTGTTCATTTGTTCATTTGTTCATTTGTTCATTTGTTCATTTGTTCTTTTGTTCATTTGTTCATTTGTTCATTTGTTCATTTGTTCATTTGTTCATTTGTTCATTTGTTCGTTTGTTCAGTTGTTCATTTGTTCATTCGTTCGATTGTCTATTCGCCAATTTGTTCATTCGTTCATTTGTTCATTTGATCATTTGTTCATTTGTTCATTTCTGCATTTGTTCATTTGTTCATTTGTTCATTTGTTCATTTATTCATTTGTTCATTTGTTCATTTGTTCGTTTGTTCAGTTGTTCATTTGTTCATTTGTTCATTTGTTCATTCGTTCATTTGTTCATTTGTTCATTTGTTCATTTGTTCATTTGTTCATTTGTTCATTTGTACATTTGTTTATTTGTTCATTTGTTCATTTGTTCATTTGTTCCTTTGTTCCTTTTGCTCATTTTGCTCATTTGTTCATTTGTTCATTTGTTCATTTGTTCATTTGTTCATTTGTTCATTTGTTCATTTGTTCATTTGTTCATTTGTTCACTTGTTCATTTGTTCATTTGTTCATTTGTTCATTTGTTCATTTGTTCATTCGTTCATTTGTTCTTTTGTTCATTTGTTCATTTGTTCATTTGTTCATTTGTTCATTTGTTCATTTGTTCATTTGTTCATTTGTTCATTTGTTCATTTGTTCATTTGTTCATTTGTTCATTTGTTCATTTGTTCATTTGTTCATTTGTTCATTTGTTCATTTGTTCATTTGTTCATTTGTTCATTTGTTCATTTGTTCATTTGTTCATTTGTTCATTTGTTCATTTGTTCATTTGTTCATTTGTCCATTTGCGCGATTGTCTATTGGCTCATTTGTTCATTCGTTCATTTGCCTATTCGCTCATTTGTTCATTTGTTCATTTGTTCATTTGTTCATTTGTTCATTTGTTCATTTGTTCATTTGTTCATTTGTTCATTTGTTCATTTGTTCATTTGTTCATTTGTTCATTTGTTCTTTTGTTCATTTGTTCATTTGTTCATTTGTTCATTTGTTCATTTGTTCATTTGTTCATTTGTTCATTTGTTCATTTGTTCATTTGTTCATTTGTTCATTTGTTCATTTGTTCATTTGTTCATTTGTTCATTTGTTCATTTGTTCATTTGTTCATTTGTTCATTTGTTCATTTGTTCATTTGTTCATTTGTTCATTTGTTCATTTGTTCATTTGTTCATTTGTTCATTTGTTCATTTGTTCATTTGTTCATTTGTTCATTTCTACATTTGTTCATTAGTTCATTAGTTCATTTGTTCATTTGTTCGTTTGTTCGTTTGTTCATTTGTTCATTTGTTCATTTGTTGACATGTTCACTTTTTCAATTGTTCATTTGTTCATTTGTTCATTTGTTCATTTGTTCATTTGTTCATTTGTTCATTTGTTCATTTGTTCATTTGTTCATTTGTTCATTTGTACATTTGTTCATTTGTTCATTTGTTCATTTGTTCATTTGTTCATTTGTTCATTTGTTCATTTGTTCATTTGTTCGTTTGTTCGTTTGTTCGTTTGTTCATTTGTTCATTCGTTCATTCGTTCATTTGTTCATTTGATCATTTGTTCATTTGTTCATTTGTTGACATGTTCACTTTTTCAATTGTTCATTTGTTCATTTCTTCATTTGTTCATTTTTTCATTTGTTCATTTGTTCATTTGTTCATTTGTTCATTTGTTCATTTGTTCATTTGTTCATTTGTTCATTTGTTCTTTTGTTCATTTGTTCATTTGTTCATTTGTTCATTTGTTCATTTGTTCATTTCTACATTTGTTCATTAGTTCATTAGTTCATTTGTTCATTTGTTCGTTTGTTCGTTTGTTCATTTGTTCATTTGTTCATTTGTTGACATGTTCACTTTTTCAATTGTTCATTTGTTCATTTGTTCATTTGTTCATTTGTTCATTTGTTCATTTGTTCATTTGTTCATTTGTTCATTTGTTCATTTGTTCATTTGTACATTTGTTCATTTGTTCATTTGTTCATTTGTTCATTTGTTCATTTGTTCTTTTGTTCATTTGTTCATTTGTTCATTTGTTCATTTGTTCATTTGTTCATTTCTACATTTGTTCATTAGTTCATTAGTTCATTTGTTCATTTGTTCGTTTGTTCGTTTGTTCATTTGTTCATTTGTTCATTTGTTGACATGTTCACTTTTTCAATTGTTCATTTGTTCATTTGTTCATTTGTTCATTTGTTCATTTGTTCATTTGTTCATTTGTTCATTTGTTCATTTGTTCATTTGTTCGTTTGTTCGTTTGTTCGTTTGTTCATTTGTTCATTCGTTCATTCGTTCATTTGTTCATTTGATCATTTGTTCATTTGTTCATTTGTTGACATGTTCACTTTTTCAATTGTTCATTTGTTCATTTGTTCATTTGTTCATTTTTTCATTTGTTCATTTGTTCATTTGTTCATTTGTTCATTTGTTCATTTGTTCATTTGTTCTTTTGTTCATTTGTTCATTTGTTCATTTGTTCATTTGTTCATTTGTTCATTTGTTCATTTGTTCATTTGTTCGTTTGTTCAGTTGTTCATTTGTTCATTTGTTCATTCGTTCGATTGTCTATTCGCCAATTTGTTCATTCGTTCATTTGTTCATTTGATCATTTGTTCATTTGTTCATTTGTGCATTTGTTCATTTGTTAATTTGTTCATTTGTTCATTCATTCATTTGTTCATTTGTTCATTTGTTCGTTTGTTCAGTTGTTCATTTGTTCATTTGTTCATTTGTACATTTGTTCATTTGTTCATTTGTTCATTTGTTCATTTGTTCATTTGTTCATTTGATCATTTGTTCATTTGTTCATTTGTTCACTTGCTCATTTGTTCATTTGTTCATTTGTTCATTTGTTCATTTGTTCATTTGTTCATTTGTTCATTTGTTCATTTGTTCATTTGTTCATTTGTTCATTTGTTCATTTGTTCATTTGTTCATTTGTTCATTTGTTCATTTGTTCATTTCTTCATTTCTTCATTTCTTCATTTCTTCATTTCTTCATTTCTTCATTTCTTCATTTCTTCATTTCTTCATTTCTTCATTTCTTCATTTGTTCATTTGTTCATTTGTTCATTTGTTCATTTGTTCATTTGTTCATTTGTTCATTTGTTCATTTGTTCATTTGTTCATTTGTTCATTTGTTCATTTGTTCATTTGTTCATTTGTTCATTTGTTCATTTGTTCATTTGTTCATTTGTTCATTTGTTCATTTGTTCATTTGTTCATTTGTTCATTTGTTCATTTGTTCATTTGTTCATTTGTTCATTTGTTCATTTGTTCATTTGTTCATTCGTTCGATTGTCTATTCGCCAATTTGTTCATTCGTTCATTTGTTCATTTGATCATTTGTTCATTTGTTCACTTGTTCATTTGTGCGATTGTCTATTCGCTCATTTGTTCATTCGTTCATTTGCCTATTCGCTCATTTGTTCATTTGTCCATTTGTTCATTTGTTCATTTGTTCATTTGTTCATTTGTTCATTTGTTCATTTGTTCATTTGTTCATTTGTTCATTTGTTCATTTGTTCATTTGTTCATTTGTTCATTTGTTCATTTGTTCATTTGTTCGTTTGTTCATTTGTTCCTTTTGCTCATTTTGCTCATTTGTTCATTTGCTCATTTGTTCATTTGGTCATTTGTTCATTTGTTCATTTCTTCATTTGTTCATTAGTTCATTTTTTCATTTGTTCATTTGTTCATTTGTTCATTTGTTCATTTGTTCATTTGTTCACTTGTTCATTTGTTCATTTTTTCATTTGTTCATTTGTTCACTTGTTCATTTGTTCATTTTTTCATTTGTTCATTTGTTCATTGGTTCATTTCTTCATTTCTTCATTTGTTCATTTGTTCATTTGTTCATTTGTTCATTTGTTCATTTGTTCATTTGTTCATTTGTTCATTTGTTCATTTGTTCATTTGTTCATTTGTTCATTTGTTCATTTGTTCATTTGTTCATTTGTTCATTTGTTCATTTGTTCATTTGTTCATTTGTTCATTTGTTCATTTGTTCATTTGTTCATTTGTTCATTTGTTCATTTGTTCATTTGTTCATTTGTTCATTTGTTCATTTGTTCCTTTTGCTCATTTTGCTCATTTGTTCATTTGCTCATTTGTTCATTTGTTCATTTGTTCATTTGTTCATTTCTTCATTTGTTCATTAGTTCATTTTTTCATTTGTTCATTTGTTCATTTGTTCATTTGTTCATTTGTTCATTTGTTCACTTGTTCACTTGTTCATTTGTTCGTTTTTTCATTTGTTCATTTGTTCACTTGTTCATTTGTTCATTTTTTCATTTGTTCATTTGTTCATTGGTTCATTTCTTCATTCGTTCATTTGTTCATTTGTTCATTTGTTCATTTGTTCATTTGTTCATTTGTTCATTTGTACATTTGTTCATTTGTTCATTTGTTCATTTGTGCGATTGTCTATTCGCTCATTTGTTCATTCGTTCATTTGCCTAGTCGCTCATTTGTTCATTTGTTCGTTTGTTCATTTGTTCATTTGTTCATTTGGTTATTTGTTAATTTGGTTATTTGTTCAGTTGCTCATTTGTTCACTTGTTCATTTGTGCATTTATTCATTTGTTCATTTGTTCATTTGTTCATTTGTTCATTTGCTCATTTGTTCATTTGTTCACTTGTTCATTTGTTCATTTGTTCATTTGTTCATTTGTTCATTTGTTCATTTGTTCATTTGTTCATTTGTTCATTTGTTAATTTGGTTATTTGTTCAGTTGCTCATTTGTTCACTTGTTCATTTGTGCATTTATTCATTTGTTCAGTTCATTTGTTCATTTGTTCATTTGCTCATTTGTTCATTTGTTCACTTGTTCATTTGTTCATTTGTTCATTTGTTCATTTGTTCATTTGTTCATTTGTTCATTTGTTCATTTGTTCATATGTTTATTTGTTCATTTGTTCATTTGTTCATTTGTTCATTTGTTCATTTGTTCATTTGTTCATTTGTTCATTTGTTCATTTGTTCATTTGTTCATTTGTTCATTTGTCATTTGTTCATTTGTTCATTTGTTCATTTGTTCATTTGTTCATTTGTTCATTTGTTCATTTGTTCATTTGTTCATTTGTTCATTTGTTCATTTGTTCATTTGTTCATTTGTTCATTTGTTCATTTGTTCATTTGTTCATTTGTTCATTTGTTCATTTGTTCATTTGTTCATTTGTTCATTTGTTCATTTGTTCATTTGTTCATTTGTTCATTTGTTCATTTGTTCATTTGTTCATTTGTTCATTTGTTCATTTGTTCATTTGTTCATTTGTTCATTTGTTCATTTGTTCATTTGTTCATTTGTTCATTTGTTCATTTGTTCATTTGTTCATTTGTTCATTTGTTCATTTGTTCATTTGTTCATTTGTTCATTTGTTCATTTGTTCATTTGTTCATTTGTTCATTTGTTCATTTGTTCATTTGTTCATTTGTTCATTTGTTCATTTGTTCATTTGTTCATTTGTTCATTTGTTCATTTGTTCATTTGTTCATTTGTTCATTTGTTCATTTGTTCATTTGTCATTTGTTCATTTGTTCATTTGTTCATTTGTTCATTTGTTCATTTGTTAATTGTTCATTTGTTCATTTGTTCATTTTTCCATTTGTTCATTTGTCCATTTGATCATTTGTTCATTTGTTCATTTCTACATTTGTTCATTAGTTCATTAGTTCATTTGTTTATTTGTTCGTTTGTTCGTTTGTTCGTTTGTTCATTGATCATTCGTCCATTTGTTCATTTGTTCATTTGTTCATTTGTTCATTTGTTCATTTGTTCATTTGTTCATTTGTTCATTTGTTCATTGTTCATTTGTTCATTTGCTCATTTGTTCATTTGTTCATTTGTTCATTTGTTCATTTGTTCATTTGTTCATTTGTTCATTGTTCATTTGTTCATTTGTTCATTTGTTCATTTGTTCATTTGTTCATTTGTTCATTTGTTCATTTGTTCATTTGTTCATTTGTTCATTTGTTCATTTGTTCATTTGTTCATTTGTTCATTTGTTCATTTGTTCACTTGTTCATTTGTTCACTTGTTCATTTGTTCATTTGTTCATATGTTCATTTGTTCATTTGTTCATTTGTTCATTTGTTCATTTGTTCATTTGTTCATTTGTTCATTTGTTCATTTGTTCATTTGTTCATTTGTTCATTTGTTCATTTGTTCATTTGATCATTTGTTCATTTGTTCATTTGTTCATTTGTTCATTTGTTCATTTGTTCATTTGTTCATTTGTTCATTTGTTCATTTGTTCATTTGTTCATTTGTTCATTTGTTCATTTGTTCATTTGTTCATTTGTTCATTTGTTCATTTGTTCATTTGTTCATTTGTTCATTTGTTCATTTGTTCATTTGTTCATTTGTTCATTTGTTCATTTGTTCATTTGTTCATTTGTTCATTTGTTCATTTGTTCATTTGTTCATTTGTTCATTTGTTCGTTTGTTCATTTGTTCGTTTGTTCATTTGTTCATTTGTTCATTTGTTCATTTGTTCATTTGTTCATTTGTTCATTTTTCCATTTGTTCATTTGTCCATTTGATCATTTGTTCATTTGTTCATTTCTACATTTGTTCATTAGTTCATTTGTTTATTTGTTCGTTTGTTCGTTTGTTCGTTTGTTCGTTTGTTCATTTGATCATTCGTCCATTTGTTCATTTGTTCATTTGTTCATTTGTTCATTTGTTCATTTGTTCATTTGTTCATTTGTTCATTTGTTCATTTGTTCATTTGTTCATTTGCTCATTTGTTCATTTGTTCATTTGTTCATTTGTTCATTTGTTCATTTGTTCATTTGTTCATTTGTTCATTTGTTCATTTGTTCATTTGTTCATTTGTTCATTTGTTCATTTGTTCATTTGTTCATTTGTTCATTTGTTCATTTGTTCATTTGTTCATTTGTTCATTTGTTCATTTGTTCATTTGTTCACTTGTTCATTTGTTCACTTGTTCATTTGTTCATTTGTTCATATGTTCATTTGTTCATTTGTTCATTTGTTCATTTGTTCATTTGTTCATATGTTCATTTGTTCATTTGTTCATTTGTTCATTTGTTCATTTGTTCATTTGCGCGATTGTCTATTGGCTCATTTGTTCATTCGTTCATTTGCCTATTCGCTCATTTGTTCATTTGTTCATTTGCGCGATTGTCTATTGGCTCATTTGTTCATTCGTTCATTTGCCTATTCGCTCATTTGTTCATTTGTTCATTTGTTCATTTGTTCATTTGTTCATTTGTTCATTTGTTCATTTGTTCATTTGTTCATTTGTTCATTTGTTCATTTGTTCATTTGTTCATTTGTTCATTTGTTCATTTGTTCATTTGTTCATTTGTTCATTTGTTCATTTCTTCATTTGTTCATTTGTTCATTTGTACATTTGTTCATTTGTTCATTTGTTCATTTGTTCATTTGTTCATTTGTTCATTTGTTCATTTGTTCATTTGTTCATTTGTTCATTTGTTCATTTGTTCATTTCTTCATTTCTTCATTTGTTCATTTCTTCATTTCTTCATTTGTTCATTTGTTCATTTGCTCATTTGTTCGTTTGTTCGTTTGCTCATTTTGCTCATTTGTTCATTTGTTCATTTGTTCATTTGTTCATTTGTTCATTAGTTCATTTTTTCATTTGTTCACTTGTTCATTTGTTTATTTGTTCATTTGTTCATTTGTTCATTCGTTCATTTGTTCATTTGTTCATTTGTTCATTTGTTCATTTGTTCATTCGTTCATTTGTTCATTTGTTCATTTGTTCATTTGTTCATTTGTTCATTTGTTCATTTGTTCATTTGTTCATTTGTACATTTGTTCATTTGTTCATTTGTTCAGTTGTTCATTTGTTCACATGTTCATTTGTTCACTTGTGTATTTCTTCATTTGTTCACTTGTGTATTTCTTCATTTGTTCATTTGTTCATTTGTTCATATGTTCATTTGTTCATTTGTTCATTTGCTCATTTGTTCATTTGTTCATTTGTTCATTTGTTCATTTGTTCATTTGTTCATTTGTTCATTTGTTCATTTGTTCATTTGTTCATTTGTTCATTTGTTCATTTGTTCATTTGTTCATTTGTTCATTTGTTCATTTGTTCATTTGTTCATTCGTTCATTTGTTCATTTGTTCATTTGTTCATTTGTTCATTTGTTCATTTGTTCATTTGTTCATTTGTTCATTTGTTCATTTGTACATTTGTTCATTTGTTCATTTGTTCAGTTGTTCATTTGTTCACATGTTCATTTGTTCACTTGTGTATTTCTTCATTTGTTCACTTGTGTATTTCTTCATTTGTTCATTTGTTCATTTGTTCATATGTTCATTTGTTCATTTGTTCATTTGCTCATTTGTTCATTTGTTCATTTGTTCATTTGTTCATTTGTTCATTTGTTCATTTGTTCATTTGTTCATTTGTTCATTTGTTCATTTGTTCATTTGTTCATTTGTTCATTTGTTCATTTGTTCATTTGTTCATTTGTTCATTTGTTCATTTGTTCATTTGTTCATTTGTTCATTTGTTCATTTGATCCTTTGTTCATTTGTTCATTTGTTCATTTGTTCATTTGTTCATTTGTTCATTTGTTCATTTGTTCATTTGTTCATTTGTTCATTTGGTTATTTGTTCATTCGTTCATTCGTTCATTTGTTCATTTGATCATTTGTTCATTTGTTCATTTGTTCGTTTGTTCGTTTGTTCGTTTGTTCATTTGTTCATTTGTTCATTTGTTCATTTGTTCATTTGTTCATTTGTTCATTTGTTCTTTTGTTCATTTGTTCATTTGTTCATTTGTTCATTTGTTCATTTGTTCATTTGTTCATTTGTTCATTTGTTCATTTGTTCGTTTGTTCAGTTGTTCATTTGTTCATTTGTTCATTCGTTCGATTGTCTATTCGCCAATTTGTTCATTCGTTCATTTGTTCATTTGATCATTTGTTCATTTGTTCATTTGTGCATTTGTTCATTTGTTCATTTGTTCATTTGTTCATTTATTCATTTGTTCATTTGTTCATTTGTTCGTTTGTTCAGTTGTTCATTTGTTCATTTGTTCATTTGTTCATTCGTTCATTTGTTCATTTGTTCATTTGTTCATTTGTTCATTTGTTCATTTGTTCATTTGTACATTTGTTTATTTGTTCATTTGTTCATTTGTTCATTTGTTCATTTGTTCATTTGTTCATTTGTTCCTTTTGCTCATGTTGCTCATTTGTTCATTGGTTCATTTGTTCATTTCTTCATTTGTTCATTTGTTCATTTGTTCATTTGTTCATTTGTTCATTTGTTCATTTGTTCACTTGTTCATTTGTTCATTTGTTCATTTGTTCATTTGTTCATTTGTTCATTCGTTCATTTGTTCATTTGTTCATTTGTTCATTTGTTCATTTGTTCATTTGTTCATTTGTTCATTTGTTCATTTGTTCATTTGTTCATTTGTTCATTTGTTCATTTGTTCATTTGTTCATTTGTTCATTTGTTCATTTGTTCATTTGTTCATTTGTTCATTTGTTCATTTGTTCATTTGTTCATTTGTTCATTTGTTCATTTGTCCATTTGCGCGATTGTCTATTGGCTCATTTGTTCATTCGTTCATTTGCCTATTCGCTCATTTGTTCATTTGTTCATTTGTTCATTTGTTCATTTGTTCATTTGTTCATTTGTTCATTTGTTCATTTGTTCATTTGTTCATTTGTTCATTTGTTCATTTGATCATTTGTTCATTGGTTCATTTGTTCATTTGTTCATTTGTTCATTTGTTCATTTGTTCATTTGTTCATTTGTTCATTTGTTCATTTGTTCATTTGTTCATTTGTTCATTTGTTCATTTGTTCATTTGGTCATTTGTTCATTTGTTCATTTGTTCATTTGTTCATTTGTTCATTTGTTCATTTGTTCATTTGTTCATTTGTTCATTTGTTCATTTGTTCATTTGTTCATTTCTTCATTTGTTCATTTCTTCATTTCTTCATTTGTTCATTTGTTCATTTGCTCATTTGTTCGTTTGTTCGTTTGTTCGTTTGTTCGTTTGCTCATTTTGCTCATTTGTTCATTTGTTCATTTGTTCATTTGTTCATTTGTTCATTAGTTCATTTTTTCATTTGTTCACTTGTTCATTTGTTCATTTGTTCATTTGTTCATTTGTTCATTCGTTCATTTGTTCATTTGTTCATTTGTTCATTTGTTCATTTGTTCATTTGTTCATTTGTTCATTTGTTCATTTGTTCATTTGTACATTTGTTCATTTGTTCATTTGTTCAGTTGTTCATTTGTTCACTTGTTCACTTGTTCATTTGTTCATTTGTTCACTTGTTCATTTGTTCACTTGTGTATTTCTTCATTTGTTCACTTGTGTATTTCTTCATTTGTTCATTTGTTCATTTGTTCATATGTTCATTTGTTCATTTGTTCATTTGCTCATTTGTTCATTTGTTCATTTTTTCATTTGTTCATTTGTTCATTTGTTCATTTGTTCATTTGTTCATTTGTTCATTTGTTCATTTGTTCATTTGTTCATTTGTTCATTTGTTCATTTGTTCATTTGTTCATTTGTTCATTTGTTCATTTGTTCATTTGTTCATTTGTTCATTTGTTCATTTGTTCATTTGTTCATTTGTTCATTTGTTCATTTGTTCATTTGATCCTTTGTTCATTTGTTCATTTGTTCATTTGTTCATTTGTTCATTTGTTCATTTGTTCATTTGTTCATTTGTTCATTTGTTCATTTGTTCATTTGTTCATTTGTTCATTTGTTCATTTGTTCATTTGTTCATTTGTTCATTTGTTCATTTGGTTATTTGTTCATTCGTTCATTCGTTCATTTGTTCATTTGATCATTTGTTCATTTGTTCATTTGTTCGTTTGTTCGTTTGTTCGTTTGTTCATTTGTTCATTTGTTCATTTGTTCATTTGTTCATTTGTTCTTTTGTTCATTTGTTCATTTGTTCATTTGTTCATTTGTTCATTTGTTCATTTGTTCGTTTGTTCAGTTGTTCATTTGTTCATTCGTTCGATTGTCTATTCGCCAATTTGTTCATTCGTTCATTTGATCATTTGTTCATTTGTTCATTTGTGCATTTGTTCATTTGTTCATTTGTTCATTTGTTCATTTATTCATTTGTTCATTTGTTCATTTGTTCGTTTGTTCAGTTGTTCATTTGTTCATTTGTTCATTCGTTCATTTGTTCATTTGTTCATTTGTTCATTTGTTCATTTGTTCATTTGTTCATTTGTTCATTTGTACATTTGTTTATTTGTTCATTTGTTCATTTGTTCATTTGTTCATTTGTTCCTTTGTTCCTTTTGCTCATTTTGCTCATTTGTTCATTTGTTCATTTGTTCATTTGTTCATTTGTTCATTTGTTCATTTGTTCATTTGTTCATTTGTTCATTTGTTCATTTGTTCATTTGTTCATTTGTTCATTTGTTCATTTGTTCATTTGTTCATTTGTTCATTTGTTCATTTGTTCATTTGTTCATTTGTTCATTTGTTCATTTGTTCATTTCTTCATTTGTTCATTTGTTCATTTGTACATTTGTTCATTTGTTCATTTGTTCATTTGTTCATTTGTTCATTTGTTCATTTGTTCATTTGTTCATTTGTTCATTTGTTCATTTGTTCATTTCTTCATTTCTTCATTTGTTCATTTCTTCATTTGTTCATTTGTTCATTTGTTCATTTGCTCATTTGTTCGTTTGTTCGTTTGCTCATTTTGCTCATTTGTTCATTTGTTCATTTGTTCATTTGTTCATTTGTTCATTAGTTCATTTTTTCATTTGTTCACTTGTTCATTTGTTCATTTGTTCATTTGTTCTTTTGTTCATTCGTTCATTTGTTCATTTGTTCATTTGTTCATTTGTTCATTTGTTCATTTGTTCATTTGTTCATTTGTTCATTTGTACATTTGTTCATTTGTTCATTTGTTCAGTTGTTCATTTGTTCACTTGTTCACTTGTTCATTTGTTCACTTGTTCATTTGTTCATTTGTTCACTTGTTCATTTGTTCACTTGTGTATTTCTTCATTTGTTCACTTGTGTATTTCTTCATTTGTTCATTTGTTCATTTGTTCATATGTTCATTTGTTCATTTGTTCATTTGCTCATTTGTTCATTTGTTCATTTTTTCATTTGTTCATTTGTTCATTTGTTCATTTGTTCATTTGTTCATTTGTTCATTTGTTCATTTGTTCATTTGTTCATTTGTTCATTTGTTCATTTGTTCATTTGTTCATTTGTTCATTTGTTCATTTGTTCATTTGTTCATTTGTTCATTTGTTCATTTGTTCATTTGTTCATTTGTTCATTTGTTCATTTGTTCATTTGTTCATTTGTTCATTTGTTCATTTGATCCTTTGTTCATTTGTTCATTTGTTCATTTGTTCATTTGTTCATTTGTTCATTTGTTCATTTGTTCATTTGTTCATTTGTTCATTTGTTCATTTGTTCATTTGGTTATTTGTTCATTCGTTCATTCGTTCATTTGTTCATTTGATCATTTGTTCATTTGTTCATTTGTTCGTTTGTTCGTTTGTTCGTTTGTTCATTTGTTCATTTGTTCATTTGTTCATTTGTTCATTTGTTCATTTGTTCATTTGTTCTTTTGTTCATTTGTTCATTTGTTCATTTGTTCATTTGTTCATTTGTTCATTTGTTCGTTTGTTCAGTTGTTCATTTGTTCATTTGTTCATTCGTTCGATTGTCTATTCGCCAATTTGTTCATTCGTTCATTTGTTCATTTGATCATTTGTTCATTTGTTCATTTGTGCATTTGTTCATTTGTTCATTTGTTCATTTGTTCATTTATTCATTTGTTCATTTGTTCATTTGTTCGTTTGTTCAGTTGTTCATTTGTTCATTTGTTCATTTGTTCATTCGTTCATTTGTTCATTTGTTCATTTGTTCATTTGTTCATTTGTTCATTTGTTCATTTGTACATTTGTTTATTTGTTCATTTGTTCATTTGTTCATTTGTTCATTTGTTCATTTGTTCCTTTTGCTCATGTTGCTCATTTGTTCATTGGTTCATTTGTTCATTTCTTCATTTGTTCATTTGTTCATTTGTTCATTTGTTCATTTGTTCATTTGTTCACTTGTTCATTTGTTCATTTGTTCATTTGTTCATTTGTTCATTTGTTCATTCGTTCATTTGTTCATTTGTTCATTTGTTCATTTGTTCATTTGTTCATTTGTTCATTTGTTCATTTGTTCATTTGTTCATTTGTTCATTTGTTCATTTGTTCATTTGTTCATTTGTTCATTTGTTCATTTGTTCATTTGTTCATTTGTTCATTTGTTCATTTGTTCATTTGTTCATTTGTTCATTTGTTCATTTGTTCATTTGTTCATTTGTTCATTTGTTCATTTGTTCATTTGTTCATTTGTTCATTTGTTCATTTGTTCATTTGTCCATTTGCGCGATTGTCTATTGGCTCATTTGTTCATTCGTTCATTTGCCTATTTGCCTATTCGCTCATTTGTTCATTTGTTCATTTGTTCATTTGTTCATTTGTTCATTTGTTCATTTGTTCATTTGTTCATTTGTTCATTTGTTCATTTGTTCATTTGTTCATTTGTTCATTTGTTCATTTGTTCATTTGTTCATTTGTTCATTTGTTCATTTGTTCATTTGTTCATTTGTTCATTTGTTCATTTGTTCATTTGTTCATTTGTTCATTTGTTCATTTGTTCATTTGTTCATTTGTTCATTTGGTCATTTGTTCATTTGTTCATTTGTTCATTTGTTCATTTGTTCATTTGTTCATTTGTTCATTTGTTCATTTGTTCATTTGTTCATTTCTTCATTTCTTCATTTGTTCATTTCTTCATTTCTTCATTTGTTCATTTGTTCATTTGCTCATTTGTTCGTTTGTTCGTTTGCTCATTTTGCTCATTTGTTCATTTGTTCATTTGTTCATTTGTTCATTTGTTCATTTGTTCATTAGTTCATTTTTTCATTTGTTCACTTGTTCATTTGTTCATTTGTTCATTTGTTCATTTGTTCATTCGTTCATTTGTTCATTTGTTCATTTGTTCATTTGTTCATTTGTTCATTTGTTCATTTGTACATTTGTTCATTTGTTCAGTTGTTCATTTGTTCACTTGTTCACTTGTTCATTTGTTCATTTGTTCACTTGTTCATTTGTTCACTTGTGTATTTCTTCATTTGTTCACTTGTGTATTTCTTCATTTGTTCATTTGTTCATTTGTTCATATGTTCATTTGTTCATTTGTTCATTTGCTCATTTGTTCATTTGTTCATTTTTTCATTTGTTCATTTGTTCATTTGTTCATTTGTTCATTTGTTCATTTGTTCATTTGTTCATTTGTTCATTTGTTCATTTGTTCATTTGTTCATTTGTTCATTTGTTCATTTGTTCATTTGTTCATTTGTTCATTTGTTCGTTTGTTCGTTTGTTCGTTTGTTCATTTGTTCATTTGTTCATTTGTTCATTTGTTCATTTGTTCATTTGTTCATTTGTTCTTTTGTTCATTTGTTCATTTGTTCATTTGTTCATTTGTTCATTTGTTCATTTGTTCGTTTGTTCAGTTGTTCATTTGTTCATTCGTTCGATTGTCTATTCGCCAATTTGTTCATTCGTTCATTTGTTCATTTGATCATTTGTTCATTTGTTCATTTGTGCATTTGTTCATTTGTTCATTTGTTCATTTATTCATTTGTTCATTTGTTCATTTGTTCGTTTGTTCAGTTGTTCATTTGTTCATTTGTTCATTTGTTCATTCGTTCATTTGTTCATTTGTTCATTTGTTCATTTGTTCATTTGTTCATTTGTTCATTTGTTCATTTGTTCATTTGTACATTTGTTTATTTGTTCATTTGTTCATTTGTTCATTTGTTCATTTGTTCCTTTGTTCCTTTTGCTCATTTTGCTCATTTGTTCATTTGTTCATTTGTTCATTTGTTCATTTGTTCATTTGTTCATTTGTTCATTTGTTCATTTGTTCATTTGTTCATTTGTTCACTTGTTCATTTGTTCATTTGTTCATTTGTTCATTTGTTCATTTGTTCATTCGTTCATTTGTTCTTTTGTTCATTTGTTCATTTGTTCATTTGTTCATTTGTTCATTTGTTCATTTGTTCATTTGTTCATTTGTTCATTTGTTCATTTGTTCATTTGTTCATTTGTTCATTTGTTCATTTGTTCATTTGTTCATTTGTTCATTTGTTCATTTGTTCATTTGTTCATTTGTTCATTTGTTCATTTGTTCATTTGTTCATTTGTTCATTTGTTCATTTGTTCATTTGTCCATTTGCGCGATTGTCTATTGGCTCATTTGTTCATTCGTTCATTTGCCTATTCGCTCATTTGTTCATTTGTTCATTTGTTCATTTGTTCATTTGTTCATTTGTTCATTTGTTCATTTGTTCATTTGTTCATTTGTTCATTTGTTCTTTTGTTCATTTGTTCATTTGTTCATTTGTTCATTTGTTCATTTGTTCATTTGTTCATTTGTTCATTTGTTCATTTGTTCATTTGTTCATTTGTTCATTTGTTCATTTGTTCATTTGTTCATTTGTTCATTTGTTCATTTGTTCATTTGTTCATTTGTTCATTTGTTCATTTGTTCATTTGTTCATTTGTTCATTTGTTCATTTGTTCATTTGTTCATTTCTACATTTGTTCATTAGTTCATTAGTTCATTTGTTCATTTGTTCGTTTGTTCGTTTGTTCATTTGTTCATTTGTTCATTTGTTGACATGTTCACTTTTTCAATTGTTCATTTGTTCATTTGTTCATTTGTTCATTTGTTCATTTGTTCATTTGTTCATTTGTTCATTTGTTCATTTGTTCATTTGTTCATTTGTTCATTTGTACATTTGTTCATTTGTTCATTTGTTCATTTGTTCATTTGTTCATTTGTTCATTTGTTCATTTGTTCATTTGTTCGTTTGTTCGTTTGTTCGTTTGTTCATTTGTTCATTCGTTCATTCGTTCATTTGTTCATTTGATCATTTGTTCATTTGTTCATTTGTTGACATGTTCACTTTTTCAATTGTTCATTTGTTCATTTGTTCATTTGTTCATTTTTTCATTTGTTCATTTGTTCATTTGTTCATTTGTTCATTTGTTCATTTGTTCATTTGTTCATTTGTTCATTTGTTCTTTTGTTCATTTGTTCATTTGTTCATTTGTTCATTTGTTCATTTGTTCATTTCTACATTTGTTCATTAGTTCATTAGTTCATTTGTTCATTTGTTCGTTTGTTCGTTTGTTCATTTGTTCATTTGTTCATTTGTTGACATGTTCACTTTTTCAATTGTTCATTTGTTCATTTGTTCATTTGTTCATTTGTTCATTTGTTCATTTGTTCATTTGTTCATTTGTTCATTTGTTCATTTGTTCATTTGTACATTTGTTCATTTGTTCATTTGTTCATTTGTTCATTTGTTCATTTGTTCATTTGTTCATTTGTTCATTTGTTCGTTTGTTCGTTTGTTCGTTTGTTCATTTGTTCATTCGTTCATTTGTTCATTTGTTCATTTGATCATTTGTTCATTTGTTCATTTGTTGACATGTTCACTTTTTCAATTGTTCATTTGTTCATTTGTTCATTTGTTCATTTTTTCATTTGTTCATTTGTTCATTTGTTCATTTGTTCATTTGTTCATTTGTTCATTTGTTCATTTGTTCATTTGTTCTTTTGTTCATTTGTTCATTTGTTCATTTGTTCATTTGTTCATTTGTTCATTTGTTCGTTTGTTCAGTTGTTCATTTGTTCATTTGTTCATTCGTTCGATTGTCTATTCGCCAAATTGTTCATTCGTTCATTTGTTCATTTGATCATTTGTTCATTTGTTCATTTGTGCATTTGTTCATTTGTTAATTTGTTCATTTGTTCATTTATTCATTTGTTCATTTGTTCATTTGTTCGTTTGTTCAGTTGTTCATTTGTTCATTTGTTCATTTGTACATTTGTTCATTTGTTCATTTGTTCATTTGTTCATTTGTTCATTTGTTCATTTGATCATTTGTTCATTTGTTCATTTGTTCACTTGCTCATTTGTTCATTTGTTCATTTGTTCATTTGTTCATTTGTTCATTTGTTCATTTGTTCATTTGTTCATTTGTTCATTTGTTCATTTGTTCATTTGTTCATTTGTTCATTTGTTCATTTGTTCATTTGTTCATTTGTTCATTTGTTCATTTCTTCATTTCTTCATTTCTTCATTTCTTCATTTCTTCATTTCTTCATTTCTTCATTTCTTCATTTCTTCATTTGTTCATTTGTTCATTTGTTCATTTGTTCATTTGTTCATTTGTTCATTTGTTCATTTGTTCATTTGTTCATTTGTTCATTTGTTCATTTGTTCATTTGTTCATTTGTTCATTTGTTCATTTGTTCATTTGTTCATTTGTTCATTTGTTCATTTGTTCATTTGTTCATTTGTTCATTTGTTCATTTGTTCATTTGTTCATTTGTTCATTTGTTCATTTGTTCATTTGTTCATTTGTTCATTTGTTCATTTGTTCATTTGTTCATTTGTTCATTTGTTCATTCGTTCGATTGTCTATTCGCCAATTTGTTCATTCGTTCATTTGTTCATTTGATCATTTGTTCATTTGTTCACTTGTTCATTTGTGCGATTGTCTATTCGCTCATTTGTTCATTCGTTCATTTGCCTATTCGCTCATTTGTTCATTTGTCCATTTGTTCATTTGTTCATTTGTTCATTTGTTCATTTGTTCATTTGTTCATTTGTTCATTTGTTCATTTGTTCATTTGTTCATTTGTTCATTTGTTCATTTGTTCATTTGTTCATTTGTTCATTTGTTCATTTGTTCGTTTGTTCATTTGTTCATTTGTTCATTTGTACATTTGTTCATTTGTTCATTTGTTCATTTGTTCATTTGTTCGTTTGTTCATTTGTTCCTTTTGCTCATTTTGCTCATTTGTTCATTTGTTCATTAGTTCATTTCTTCATTTGTTCACTACTTCATTTTTTCATTCGTTCATTTTTTCATTTGTTCATTTGTTCACTTGTTCATTTGTTCATTTTTTCATTTGTTCATTTGTTCATTGGTTCATTTCTTCATTTCTTCATTTCTTCATTTGTTCATTTGTTCATTTGTTCATTTGTTCATTTGTTCATTTGTTCATTTGTTCATTTGTTCATTTGTTCATTTGTTCATTTGTTCATTTGTTCATTTGTTCATTTGTTCATTTGTTCATTTGTTCATTTGTTCATTTGTTCATTTGTTCATTTGTTCATTTGTTCATTTGTTCATTTGTTCATTTGTTCATTTGTTCATTTGTTCATTTGTTCATTTGTTCATTTGTTCATTCGTTCGATTGTCTATTCGCCAATTTGTTCATTCGTTCATTTGTTCATTTGATCATTTGTTCATTTGTTCACTTGTTCATTTGTGCGATTGTCTATTCGCTCATTTGTTCATTCGTTCATTTGCCTATTCGCTCATTTGTTCATTTGTCCATTTGTTCATTTGTTCATTTGTTCATTTGTTCATTTGTTCATTTGTTCATTTGTTCATTTGTTCATTTGTTCATTTGTTCGTTTGTTCATTTGTTCCTTTTGCTCATTTTGCTCATTTGTTCATTTGCTCATTTGTTCATTTGTTCATTTGTTCATTTGTTCATTTCTTCATTTGTTCATTAGTTCATTTTTTCATTTGTTCATTTGTTCATTTGTTCATTTGTTCATTTGTTCATTTGTTCACTTGTTCATTTGTTCATTTTTTCATTTGTTCATTTGTTCACTTGTTCATTTGTTCATTTTTTCATTTGTTCATTTGTTCATTGGTTCATTTCTTCATTCGTTCATTTGTTCATTTGTTCATTTGTTCATTTGTTCATTTGTTCATTTGTTCATTTGTTCATTTGTACATTTGTTCATTTGTTCATTTGTTCATTTGTTCATTTGTGCGATTGTCTATTCGCTCATTTGTTCATTCGTTCATTTGCCTAGTCGCTCATTTGTTCATTTGTTCGTTTGTTCATTTGTTCATTTGTTCATTTGGTTATTTGTTAATTTGGTTATTTGTTCAGTTGCTCATTTGTTCACTTGTTCATTTGTGCATTTATTCATTTGTTCATTTGTTCATTTGTTCATTTGTTCATTTGCTCATTTGTTCATTTGTTCACTTGTTCATTTGTTCATTTGTTCATTTGTTCATTTGTTCATTTGTTCATTTGTTCATTTGTTCATTTGTTCATTTGTTCATTTGTTTATTTGTTCATTTGTTCATTTGTACATTTGTTCATTTGTTCATTTGTTCATTTGTTCATATGTACATTTGTTCATTTGTTCTTTTGTTCATTTGTTCGTTTGATCGTTTGTTCGTTTGTTCATTTGTACGTTTGTTCGTTTGTTCATTTGATCATTCGTTCATTTGTTCATTTGTTCATTTGTTCATTTGTTCATTTGTTCATTTGTTCATTTGTTCATATGTACATTTGTTCATTTGTTCTTTTGTTCATTTGTTCGTTTGTTCGTTCGTTCGTTCGTTCGTTTGTTCGTTTGTTCATTTGTTCATTTGTTCATTTGATCATTTGTTCATTCGTTCGATTGTCTATTCGCCAATTTGTTCATTCGTTCAATTGTTCATTTGATCATTTGTTCATTTGTTCACTTGTTCATTTGTGCGATTGTCTATTCGCTCATTTGTTCATTCGTTCATTTGCCTATTCGCTCATTTGTTCATTTGTCCATTTGTTCATTTGTTCATTTGTTCATTTGTTCATTTGTTCATTTGTTCATTTGTTCATTTGTTCATTTGTTCATTTGTTCGTTTGTTCATTTGTTCCTTTTGCTCATTTTGCTCATTTGTTCATTTGCTCATTTGTTCATTTGTTCATTTGTTCATTTGTTCATTTCTTCATTTGTTCATTAGTTCATTTTTTCATTTGTTCATTTGTTCATTTGTTCATTTGTTCATTTGTTCATTTGTTCACTTGTTCATTTGTTCATTTTTTCATTTGTTCATTTGTTCACTTGTTCATTTGTTCATTTTTTCATTTGTTCATTTGTTCATTGGTTCATTTCTTCATTTCTTCATTTCTTCATTTGTTCATTTGTTCATTTGTTCATTTGTTCATTTGTTCATTTGTTCATTTGTTCATTTGTTCATTTGTTCATTTGTTCATTTGTTCATTTGTTCATTTGTTCATTTGTTCATTTGTTCATTTGTTCATTTGTTCATTTGTTCATTTGTTCATTTGTTCATTTGTTCGTTTGTTCATTTGTTCCTTTTGCTCATTTTGCTCATTTGTTCATTTGTTCATTAGTTCATTTCTTCATTTGTTCATTACTTCATTTTTTCATTCGTTCATTGGTTCATTTGTTCACTTGTTCATTTGTTCATTTGTTCATTTGTTCATTTGTTCATTTGTTCATTTGTTCATTTGTTCATTTGTTCATTTGTTCATTTGTTCATTTGTTCATTTTTTCATTTGTTCATTTGTTCATTTGTTCATTTGTTCATTTGTTCATTTGTTCATTTGTTCATTTGTTCATTTGTTCATTTGTTCATTTGTGCATTTGTTCTTTTGTTCATTTGTTCATTTGTTCATTTGTTCGTTTGTTCAGTTGTTCATTTGTTCATTTATTCATTCGTTCGATTGTCTATTCGCCAATTTGTTCATTCGTTCATTTGTTCATTTGATCATTTGTTCATTTGTTCATTTGTGCATTTGTTCATTTGTTCATTTGTTCATTTGTTCATTTGTTCATTTGTTCATTTGTTCATTTGTTCAGTTGTTCATTTGTTCATTTGTTCATTTGTTCATTTGTTCATTTGTTCATTTGTTCATTTGTTCATTTGTTCATTTGTGCATTTGTTCTTTTGTTCATTTGTTCATTTGTTCATTTGTTCATTTGTTCATTTGTTCATTTGTTCATTTGTTCATTTGTTCATTTGTTCATTTGTTCATTTGTTCATTTGTTCATTTGTTCATTTGTTCATTTGTACATTTGTTCATTTGTACATTTGTTCATTTGTTCATTTGTTCATTTGTTCATTTGTTCATTTGTTCATTTGTTCATTTGTTCATTTGTTCATTTGTTCATTTGTTCATTTGTTCATTTGTTCATTTGTTCATTTGTTCATTTGTTCATTTGTTCGTTTGTTCATTTGTTCCTTTTGCTCATTTTGCTCATTTGTTCATTTGCTCATTTGTTCATTTGTTCATTTGTTCATTTGTTCATTTCTTCATTTGTTCATTAGTTCATTTTTTCATTTGTTCATTTGTTCATTTGTTCATTTGTTCATTTGTTCATTTGTTCATTTGTTCATTTGTTCATTTGTTCATTTGTTCATTTGTTCATTTGTTCATTTGTTCATTTGTTCATTTGTTCATTTGTTCCTTTTGCTCATTTTGCTCATTCGTTCATTTGCTCATTTGTTCATTTGTTCATTTGTTCATTTGTTCATTTCTTCATTAGTTCATTTTTTCATTTGTTCATTTGTTCATTTGTTCATTTGTTCATTTGTTCACTTGTTCATTTGTTCATTTGTTCATTTGTTCATTGGTTCATTTCTTCATTCGTTCATTTGTTCATTTGTTCATTTGTTCATTTGTTCATTTGTTCATTTGTTCATTTGTTCATTTGTTCATATGTACATTTGTTCATTTGTTCATTTGTTCATTTGTTCATTTGTTCATTTGTGCGATTGTCTATTCGCTCATTTGTTCATTCGTTCATTTGCCTAGTCGCTCATTTGTTCATTTGTTCGTTTGTTCATTTGTTCATTTGTTCATTTGGTTATTTGTTAATTTGGTTATTTGTTCAGTTGTTCATTTGTTCACTTGTTCATTTGTTCATTTATTCATTTGTTCATTTGTTCATTTGTTCATTTGTTCATTTGCTCATTTGTTCATTTGTTCACTTGTTCATTTGTTCATTTGTTCATTTGTTCATTTGTTCATTCGTTCGATTTTCTATTCGCCAATTTGTTCATTCGTTCATTTGTTCATTTGATCATATGTTCATTTGTTCATTTGTGCATTTGTTCATTTGTTCAATTGTTCATATGTTCATTTATTCATTTGTTCATTTGTTCGTTTGTTCAGTTGTTCATTCGTTCGATTGTCTATTCGCCAATTTGTTCATTCGTTCATTTGTTCATTTGATCAGTTGTTCATTTGTTCATTTGTTCATTTGTGCGATTGTCTATTCGCTCATTTGTTCATTCGTTCATTTGCCTATTCGCTCATTTGTTCATTTGTCCATTTGTTCATTTGTTCATTTGTTCATTTGTTCATTTGTTCATTTGTTCATTTGTTCATTTGTTCATTTGTACATTTGTTCATTTGTTCGTTTGTTCATTTGTTCATTTGTTCATTTGTTCATTTGTTCATTTGTTCATTTGTACATTTGTTCATTTGTTCATTTGTTCATTTGTTCATTTGTGCGATTGTCTATTCGCTCATTTGTTCATTCGTTCATTTGCCTAGTCGCTCATTTGTTCATTTGTTCGTTTGTTCATTTGTTCATTTGTTCATTTGGTTATTTGTTAATTTGGTTATTTGTTCAGTTGTTCATTTGTTCACTTGTTCATTTGTTCATTTATTCATTTGTTCATTTGTTCATTTGTTCATTTGTTCATTTGTTCATTTGTTCATTTGCTCATTTGTTCATTTGTTCATTTGTTCATTTGTTCATTTGTTCATTTGTTCATTCGTACATTTGTTCATTTGTTCATTTGTTCATTTGTTCAATTGTTCATTTGTTCATTTGTTTATTTGTTCATTTGTGCGATTGTCTATTCGCTCATTTGTTCATTTGTTCATTTGTTCATTTGTTCATTTGTTCATTTGTTCATTTGTTCATTTGTTCATTTGTTCATTTGTTCATTTGTTCGTTTGTTCATTTGTTCATTTGTTCATTTGTTAATTTGTTCATTTGTTCATTTGTACATTTGTACATTTGTTCATATGTTCATTTGTTCATTTGTTCATTTGTTCATTTGTTCATTTGTTGACATGTTCACTTTTTCAATTGTTCATTTGTTCATTTGTTCATTTGTTCATTTGTTCATTCGTTCATTTGTTCATTTGATCATTTGTTCATTTGTTCATTTGTTCATTTGTTCATTTGTTCATTTGTTCATTTGTTCATTTGTTCAATTGTTCATTTGTTCATTTGTTCATTTGTTCATTTGTTCATTTGTTCATTTGTTCATTTGTTCATTTGTTCATTTGTTCATTTGTTCTTTTGTTCATTTGTTCATTTGTTCATTTGTTCGTTTGTTCAGTTGTTCATTTGTTCATTTGTTCATTCGTTCGATTGTCTATTCGCCAATTTGTTCATTCGTTCATTTGTTCATTTGATCATTTGTTCATTTGTTCATTTGTTCATTTGTTCATTTGTTCATTTGTTCATTTGTTCATTTGTTCATTTGTTCATTTGTTCATTTGTTCATTTGTTCATTTGTTCATTTGTTCATTTGTTCATTTGTTCATTTGTTCATTTGTTCATTTGTTCATTTGTTCATTTGTGCGATTGTCTATTCGCTGATTTGTTCATTCGTTCATTTGTTCATTTGTTCATTTTGCTCGTTTTGTTCATTTGTTCATTTTGCTCGTTTTGCTCATTTGTTCATTTGTTCATTTGTTCATTTGTGCGATTGTCTATTCGCTCATTTGTTCATTCGTTCATTTGCCTATTCGCTCATTTGTTCATTTGTTCATTTGTTCGTTTGTTCAGTTGTTCATTTGTTCATTTGTTCATTTGTTCATTTGTTCATTTGTTCATTTGTTCATTTGTTCATTTGTTCATTTGTTCATTGGTTCATTTCTTCATTCGTTCATTTGTTCATTTGTTCATTTGTTCATTTGTTCATTTGTTCATTTGTTCATTTGTTCATTTGTACATTTGTTCATTTGTTCATTTGTTCATTTGTTCATTTGTGCGATTGTCTATTCGCTCATTTGTTCATTCGTTCATTTGCCTAGTCGCTCATTTGTTCATTTGTTCGTTTGTTCATTTGTTCATTTGTTCATTTGGTTATTTGTTAATTTGGTTATTTGTTCAGTTGTTCATTTGTTCACTTGTTCATTTGTTCATTTATTCATTTGTTCATTTGTTCATTTGTTCATTTGTTCATTTGCTCATTTGTTCATTTGTTCACTTGTTCATTTGTTCATTTGTTCATTTGTTCATTCGTTCATTTGTTCATTTGTTCATTTGTTCATTTGTTTATTTGTTCATTTGTGCGATTGTCTATTCGCTCATTTGTTCATTTGTTCATTTGTTCATTTGTTCATTTGTTCATTTGTTCATTTGTTCATTTGTTCATTTGTTCATTTGTTCATTTGTTCATTTGTTCATTTGTTCATTTGTTCATTTGTTCATTTGTTCATTTGTTCATTTGTTCATTTGTTCATTTGTTCATTTGATCATTTGTTCATTTGTTCATTTGTTCATTTGTTCATTTGTGCGATTGTCTATTCGCTGATTTGTTCATTCGTTCATTTGTTCATTTGTTCATTTTGCTCGTTTCGTTCATTTGTTCATTTTGCTCGTTTTGCTCATTTGTTCATTTGTTCATTTGTTCATTTGTGCGATTGTCTATTCGCTCATTTGTTCATTCGTTCATTTGCCTATTCGCTCATTTGTTCATTTGTTCATTTGTTCGTTTGTTCATTTGTTCATTTGTTCATTTGTTCATTTGTTCATTTGTTCATTTGTTCATTTGTTCATTTGTTCATTTGTGCGATTGTCTATTCGCTCATTTGTTCATTCGTTCATTTGCCAATTCGCTCATTTGTTCATTTGTTAATTTGTTCGTTTGTTCATTTGTTCATTTGTTCATTTGTTCATTTGTCCATTTGTTCATTTGTTCATTTGTTCATTTGTTCATTTGTTCATTTGTTCATTTGTTCATTTGTTCATTAGTTCATTTGTTCATTTGTTCATTTGTTCATTTGTTCATTTGTTCATTTGTTCGTTTGTTCGTTTGTTCGTTTGTTCATTTGATCATTCGTTCATTTGTTCATTTGTTCATTTGTTCATTTGTTCATTTGATCATTTGTTCATTTGTTCATTTGTTCATTTGTTCATTTGTTCATTTGTTCATTTCTTCATTTGTTCATTTGTTCATTTGTTCATTTGTTCATTTGTCCATTTGTTCATTTGTCCATTTGTTCATTTGTTCATTTGTTCATTTGTACATTTGTTCATTTGTTCATTTGTTCATTTGTTCATTTGTTCGTTTGTTCGTTTGTTCGTTTGTTCATTTGTTCGTTTGTTCGTTTGTTCATTTGATCATTCGTCCATTTGTTCATTTGTTCATTTGTTCATTTGTTCATTTGTTCATTAGTTCATTTTTTCATTTGTTCATTTGTTCATTTGTTCACTTGTTCATTTGTTCATTTGTTCACTTGTTCATTTGTTCATTTGTTCATTTGTTCATTTGTTCATTTGTTCATTCGTTCATTTGTTCATTTGTTCATTTGTTCATTTGTTCATTTGTTCATTTGTTCATTTGTTCATTTGTTCATTTGTTCATTTGTTCATTTGTACATTTGTTCATTTGTTCATTTGTTCAGTTGTTCATTTGTTCACTTGTTCACTTGTTCATTTGTTCACTTGTTCATTTGTTCATTTGTTCACTTGTTCATTTGTTCACTTGTGTATTTCTTCATTTGTTCACTTGTGTATTTCTTCATTTGTTCATTTGTTCATTTGTTCATTTGTTCATATGTTCAACTGTTCATTTGTTCATTTGCTCATTTGTTCATTTGTTCATTTGTTCATTTGTTCATTTGTTCATTTGATCATTTGTTCATATGTACATTTGTTCATTTGTTCTTTTGTTCATTTGTTCGTTTGTTCGTTTGTTCATTTGTTCGTTTGTTCGTTTGTTCATTTGATCATTCGTTCATTTGTTCATTTGTTCATTTGTTCATTTGTTCATTTGTTCATTTGTTCATTTGTTCATTTGTTCATTTGTTCATTTGTTCATATGTACATTTGTTCATTTGTTCTTTTGTTCATTTGTTCGTTTGTTCGTTTGTTCGTTTGTTCGTTTGTTCATTTCTTCATTTGTTCTTTTGTTCATTTGTTCTTTTGTTCATTTGTTCATTTGTTCATTTGTTCACTTGTGTATTTCTTCATTTGTTCATTTGTTCATATGTTTATTTGTTCATTTGTTCATTTGTTCATTTGTTCATTTGTTCATTTTTTCATTTGTTCATTTGTTCATTTGTGCATTTGTTCATTTGTTCATTTGTTCATTTGTTCATTTGTTCATTTGTTCATTTGTTCATTTGTTCATTTGTTCATGTGTTCATTTGTTCATTTGTTCATTTGTTCATTTGTTCATTTGTTCATTTGTTCATTTGTTCATTTGTTCATTTGTTCATTTGTTCATTTGTTCAGTTGTTCATTTGTTCATTTGTTCATTTGTTCATTTGTTCATTTGTTCATTTGTTCATTTGTTCATTTGTTCATTTGTTCATTTGTTCATTTGTTCATTTGTTCATTTGTTCATTTGTTCATTTGTTCATTTGTTCATTTGTTCATTTGTTCATTTGTTCATTTGTTCTTTTGTTCATTTGTTCGTTTGTTCGTTTGTTCGTTTGTTCGTTTGTTCATTTCTTCATTTGTTCTTTTGTTCATTTGTTCTTTTGTTCATTTGTTCATTTGTTCATTTGTTCACTTGTGTATTTCTTCATTTGTTCATTTGTTCATATGTTTATTTGTTCATTTGTTCATTTGTTCATTTGTTCATTTGTTCATTTTTTCATTTGTTCATTTGTTCATTTGTGCATTTGTTCATTTGTTCATTTGTTCATTTGTTCATTTGTTCATTTGTTCATTTGTTCATTTGTTCATTTGTTCATGTGTTCATTTGTTCATTTGTTCATTTGTTCATTTGTTCATTTGTTCATTTGTTCATTTGTTCATTTGTTCATTTGTTCATTTGTTCATTTGTTCAGTTGTTCATTTGTTCATTTGTTCATTTGTTCATTTGTTCATTTGTTCATTTGTTCATTTGTTCATTTGTTCATTTGTTCATTTGTTCATTTGTTCATTTGTTCATTTGTTCATTTGTTCATTTGTTCATTTGTTCATTTGTTCATTTGTTCATTTGTTCATTTGTTCATTTGTTCATATGTTCATTTGTTCATTTGTTCATTTGCTCATTTGTTCATTTGTTCATTTGTTCATTTGTTCATTTGTTCATTTGTTCATTTGTTCATTTGTTCATTTGTTCATTTGTTCATTTGGTTATTTGTTCATTCGTTCATTCGTTCATTTGTTCATTTGTTCATTTGATCATTTGTTCATTTGTTCATTTGTTCATTTGTTCATTTGTTCATTTGTGCGATTGTCTATTCGCTCATTTGTTCATTCGTTCATTTGCCTAGTCGCTCATTTGTTCATTTGTTCGTTTGTTCATTTGTTCATTTGTTCATTTGGTTATTTGTTAATTTGGTTATTTGTTCAGTTGTTCATTTGTTCACTTGTTCATTTGTTCATTTATTCATTTGTTCATTTGTTCATTTGTTCATTTGTTCATTTGTTCATTTGTTCATTTGCTCATTTGTTCATTTGTTCATTTGTTCGTTTGTTCCTTTGTTCATTTGTTCATTTGTTCATTTGTTCATTTGTTCATTTGTTCATTTGTTCATTTGTTCATTTGTGCGATTGTCTATTCGCTCATTTGTTCATTCGTTCATTTGCCTAGTCGCTCATTTGTTCATTTGTTCGTTTGTTCATTTGTTCATTTGTTCATTTGGTTATTTGTTAATTTGGTTATTTGTTCAGTTGTTCATTTGTTCACTTGTTCATTTGTTCATTTATTCATTTGTTCATTTGTTCATTTGTTCATTTGTTCATTTGTTCATTTGTTCATTTGCTCATTTGTTCATTTGTTCATTTGTTCATTTGTTCATTTGTTCATTTGTTCATTCGTACATTTGTTCATTTGTTCATTTGTTCATTTGTTCAATTGTTCATTTGTTCATTTGTTTATTTGTTCATTTGTGCGATTGTCTATTCGCTCATTTGTTCATTTGTTCATTTGTTCATTTGTTCATTTGTTCATTTGTTCATTTGTTCATTTGTTCATTTGTTCATTTGTTCATTTGTTCGTTTGTTCATTTGTTCATTTGTTCATTTGTTAATTTGTTCATTTGTTCATTTGTACATTTGTACATTTGTTCATATGTTCATTTGTTCATTTGTTCATTTGTTCATTTGTTCATTTGTTGACATGTTCACTTTTTCAATTGTTCATTTGTTCATTTGTTCATTTGTTCATTTGTTCATTCGTTCATTTGTTCATTTGATCATTTGTTCATTTGTTCATTTGTTCATTTGTTCATTTGTTCATTTGTTCATTTGTTCATTTGTTCAATTGTTCATTTGTTCATTTGTTCATTTGTTCATTTGTTCATTTGTTCATTTGTTCATTTGTTCATTTGTTCATTTGTTCATTTGTTCTTTTGTTCATTTGTTCATTTGTTCATTTGTTCGTTTGTTCAGTTGTTCATTTGTTCATTTGTTCATTCGTTCGATTGTCTATTCGCCAATTTGTTCATTCGTTCATTTGTTCATTTGATCATTTGTTCATTTGTTCATTTGTTCATTTGTTCATTTGTTCATTTGTTCATTTGTTCATTTGTTCATTTGTTCATTTGTTCATTTGTTCATTTGTTCATTTGTTCATTTGTTCATTTGTTCATTTGTTCATTTGTTCATTTGTTCATTTGTTCATTTGTTCATTTGTGCGATTGTCTATTCGCTGATTTGTTCATTCGTTCATTTGTTCATTTGTTCATTTTGCTCGTTTTGTTCATTTGTTCATTTTGCTCGTTTTGCTCATTTGTTCATTTGTTCATTTGTTCATTTGTGCGATTGTCTATTCGCTCATTTGTTCATTCGTTCATTTGCCTATTCGCTCATTTGTTCATTTGTTCATTTGTTCGTTTGTTCAGTTGTTCATTTGTTCATTTGTTCATTTGTTCATTTGTTCATTTGTTCATTTGTTCATTTGTTCATTTGTTCATTTGTTCATTGGTTCATTTCTTCATTCGTTCATTTGTTCATTTGTTCATTTGTTCATTTGTTCATTTGTTCATTTGTTCATTTGTTCATTTGTACATTTGTTCATTTGTTCATTTGTTCATTTGTTCATTTGTGCGATTGTCTATTCGCTCATTTGTTCATTCGTTCATTTGCCTAGTCGCTCATTTGTTCATTTGTTCGTTTGTTCATTTGTTCATTTGTTCATTTGGTTATTTGTTAATTTGGTTATTTGTTCAGTTGTTCATTTGTTCACTTGTTCATTTGTTCATTTATTCATTTGTTCATTTGTTCATTTGTTCATTTGTTCATTTGCTCATTTGTTCATTTGTTCACTTGTTCATTTGTTCATTTGTTCATTTGTTCATTCGTTCATTTGTTCATTTGTTCATTTGTTCATTTGTTCATTTGTTTATTTGTTCATTTGTGCGATTGTCTATTCGCTCATTTGTTCATTTGTTCATTTGTTCATTTGTTCATTTGTTCATTTGTTCATTTGTTCATTTGTTCATTTGTTCATTTGTTCATTTGTTCATTTGTTCATTTGTTCATTTGTTCATTTGTTCATTTGTTCATTTGTTCATTTGTTCATTTGTTCATTTGTTCATTTGATCATTTGTTCATTTGTTCATTTGTTCATTTGTTCATTTGTGCGATTGTCTATTCGCTGATTTGTTCATTCGTTCATTTGTTCATTTGTTCATTTTGCTCGTTTCGTTCATTTGTTCATTTTGCTCGTTTTGCTCATTTGTTCATTTGTTCATTTGTTCATTTGTGCGATTGTCTATTCGCTCATTTGTTCATTCGTTCATTTGCCTATTCGCTCATTTGTTCATTTGTTCATTTGTTCGTTTGTTCATTTGTTCATTTGTTCATTTGTTCATTTGTTCATTTGTTCATTTGTTCATTTGTTCATTTGTTCATTTGTGCGATTGTCTATTCGCTCATTTGTTCATTCGTTCATTTGCCAATTCGCTCATTTGTTCATTTGTTAATTTGTTCGTTTGTTCATTTGTTCATTTGTTCATTTGTTCATTTGTCCATTTGTTCATTTGTTCATTTGTTCATTTGTTCATTTGTTCATTTGTTCATTTGTTCATTTGTTCATTAGTTCATTTGTTCATTTGTTCATTTGTTCATTTGTTCATTTGTTCATTTGTTCGTTTGTTCGTTTGTTCGTTTGTTCATTTGATCATTCGTTCATTTGTTCATTTGTTCATTTGTTCATTTGTTCATTTGATCATTTGTTCATTTGTTCATTTGTTCATTTGTTCATTTGTTCATTTGTTCATTTCTTCATTTGTTCATTTGTTCATTTGTTCATTTGTTCATTTGTCCATTTGTTCATTTGTCCATTTGTTCATTTGTTCATTTGTTCATTTGTACATTTGTTCATTTGTTCATTTGTTCATTTGTTCATTTGTTCGTTTGTTCGTTTGTTCGTTTGTTCATTTGTTCGTTTGTTCGTTTGTTCATTTGATCATTCGTCCATTTGTTCATTTGTTCATTTGTTCATTTGTTCATTTGTTCATTAGTTCATTTTTTCATTTGTTCATTTGTTCATTTGTTCACTTGTTCATTTGTTCATTTGTTCACTTGTTCATTTGTTCATTTGTTCATTTGTTCATTTGTTCATTTGTTCATTCGTTCATTTGTTCATTTGTTCATTTGTTCATTTGTTCATTTGTTCATTTGTTCATTTGTTCATTTGTTCATTTGTTCATTTGTTCATTTGTACATTTGTTCATTTGTTCATTTGTTCAGTTGTTCATTTGTTCACTTGTTCACTTGTTCATTTGTTCACTTGTTCATTTGTTCATTTGTTCACTTGTTCATTTGTTCACTTGTGTATTTCTTCATTTGTTCACTTGTGTATTTCTTCATTTGTTCATTTGTTCATTTGTTCATTTGTTCATATGTTCAACTGTTCATTTGTTCATTTGCTCATTTGTTCATTTGTTCATTTGTTCATTTGTTCATTTGTTCATTTGATCATTTGTTCATATGTACATTTGTTCATTTGTTCTTTTGTTCATTTGTTCGTTTGTTCGTTTGTTCATTTGTTCGTTTGTTCGTTTGTTCATTTGATCATTCGTTCATTTGTTCATTTGTTCATTTGTTCATTTGTTCATTTGTTCATTTGTTCATTTGTTCATTTGTTCATTTGTTCATTTGTTCATATGTACATTTGTTCATTTGTTCTTTTGTTCATTTGTTCGTTTGTTCGTTTGTTCGTTTGTTCGTTTGTTCATTTCTTCATTTGTTCTTTTGTTCATTTGTTCTTTTGTTCATTTGTTCATTTGTTCATTTGTTCACTTGTGTATTTCTTCATTTGTTCATTTGTTCATATGTTTATTTGTTCATTTGTTCATTTGTTCATTTGTTCATTTGTTCATTTTTTCATTTGTTCATTTGTTCATTTGTGCATTTGTTCATTTGTTCATTTGTTCATTTGTTCATTTGTTCATTTGTTCATTTGTTCATTTGTTCATTTGTTCATGTGTTCATTTGTTCATTTGTTCATTTGTTCATTTGTTCATTTGTTCATTTGTTCATTTGTTCATTTGTTCATTTGTTCATTTGTTCATTTGTTCAGTTGTTCATTTGTTCATTTGTTCATTTGTTCATTTGTTCATTTGTTCATTTGTTCATTTGTTCATTTGTTCATTTGTTCATTTGTTCATTTGTTCATTTGTTCATTTGTTCATTTGTTCATTTGTTCATTTGTTCATTTGTTCATTTGTTCATTTGTTCTTTTGTTCATTTGTTCGTTTGTTCGTTTGTTCGTTTGTTCGTTTGTTCATTTCTTCATTTGTTCTTTTGTTCATTTGTTCTTTTGTTCATTTGTTCATTTGTTCATTTGTTCACTTGTGTATTTCTTCATTTGTTCATTTGTTCATATGTTTATTTGTTCATTTGTTCATTTGTTCATTTGTTCATTTGTTCATTTTTTCATTTGTTCATTTGTTCATTTGTGCATTTGTTCATTTGTTCATTTGTTCATTTGTTCATTTGTTCATTTGTTCATTTGTTCATTTGTTCATTTGTTCATGTGTTCATTTGTTCATTTGTTCATTTGTTCATTTGTTCATTTGTTCATTTGTTCATTTGTTCATTTGTTCATTTGTTCATTTGTTCATTTGTTCAGTTGTTCATTTGTTCATTTGTTCATTTGTTCATTTGTTCATTTGTTCATTTGTTCATTTGTTCATTTGTTCATTTGTTCATTTGTTCATTTGTTCATTTGTTCATTTGTTCATTTGTTCATTTGTTCATTTGTTCATTTGTTCATTTGTTCATTTGTTCATTTGTTCATTTGTTCATATGTTCATTTGTTCATTTGTTCATTTGCTCATTTGTTCATTTGTTCATTTGTTCATTTGTTCATTTGTTCATTTGTTCATTTGTTCATTTGTTCATTTGTTCATTTGTTCATTTGGTTATTTGTTCATTCGTTCATTCGTTCATTTGTTCATTTGTTCATTTGATCATTTGTTCATTTGTTCGTTTGTTCGTTTGTTCCTTTGTTCATTTGTTCATTTGTTCATTTGTTCATTTGTTCATTTGTTCATTTGTTCATTTGTTCATTTGTACATTTGTTCATTTCTTCATTTGTTCGTTTGTTCGTTTGTTCGTTTGTTCATTTGTTCGTTTGCTCATTTGTTCGTTTGTTCATTTGTTCATTTGTTCATTTCTTCATTTCTTCATTAGTTCATTTTTTCATTTTTTCATTTGTTCATTTGTTCACTTGTTCATTTGTTCATTTGTTCATTTGTACATTTGTTCATTCGTTCATTTGTTCATTTGTTCATTTGTTCATTTGTTCATTTGTACATTTGTTCATTTGTCCATTTGCGCGATTGTCTATTGGCTCATTTGTTCATTCGTTCATTTGTTCATTTGTTCATTTGTTCATTTGTTCATTTGTTCATTTGTTCATTTGTTCATTTGTTCATTTGTTCATTTGTTCATTTGTTCATTTGTTCCTTTGTTCATTTGTTCATTTGTTCATTTGTTCATTTGTTCATTTGTTCATTTGTTCATTTGTTCATTTGTTCATTTGTTCATTTGTTCATTTGTTCATTTGTTCATTTGTTCATTTGTTCATTTGTTCATTTGTTCATTTGTTCATTTGTTCATTTGTTCATTTGTTCATTTGTTCATTTGTTCATTTGTTCATTTGTTCATTTGTTCATTTGTACATTTGTTCATTTGTTCATTTGTTCATTTGTTCATTTGTCCGTTTGTTCATTTGTTCCTTTTGCTCATTTTGCTCATTTGTTCATTTGTTCATTTGTTCATTTGTTCATTTGTTCATTTGTTCATTTGTTCATTTGTTCATTTGTTCATTTGTTCATTTGTTCATTTGTTCCTTTGTTCATTTGTTCATTTGTTCATTTGTTCATTTGTTCATTTGTTCATTTGTTCCTTTGTTCATTTGTTCATTTGTTCATTTGTTCATTTGTTCATTTGTTCATTTGTTCATTTGTTCATTTGTTCATTTGTTCATTTGTTCATTTGTTCATTTGTTCATTTGTTCATTTGTTCATTTGTTCATTTGTTCATTTGTTCATTTGTTCATTTGTTCATTTGTTCATTTGTACATTTGTTCATTTGTTCATTTGTTCATTTGTTCATTTGTTCGTTTGTTCATTTGTTCATTTGTTCATTTGTTCATTTGTACATTTGTTCATTTGTTCATTTGTTCATTTGTTCATTTGTTCGTTTGTTCATTTGTTCCTTTTGCTCATTTTGCTCATTTGTTCATTTGTTCATTTGTTCATTTCTTGATTTGTTCATTAGTTCATTTTTTCATTTGTTCATTTGTTCATTTGTTCACTTGTTCATTTGTTCATTTGTTCATTTGTTCATTTGTTCATTTGTTCATTTGTTCATTTGTTCATTCGTTCATTTGTTCATTTGTTCATTTGTTCATTTGTTCATTTGTTCATTTGTTCATTTGTTCATTTGTACAATTGTTCATTTGTTCATTTGTTCATTTGTTCATTTGTTCACTCGTTCTCTTGTTCATTTGTTCACTTGTTCATTTGTTCATTTGTTCACTTGTTCATTTGTTCACTTGTGTATTTCTTCATTTGTTCATTTGTTCATTTGTTCATATGTTCATTTGTTCATTTGTTCATTTGCTCATTTGTTCATTTGTTCATTTGTTCATTTGTTCATTTGTTTATTTGTTCATATGTTCATTTGTTCATTTGTTCATTTGCTCATTTGTTCATTTGTTCATTTGTTCATTTGTTCATTTGTTCATTTGTTCATTTGTTCATTTGTTCATTTGTTCATTTGTTCATTTGTTCATTCGCTCATTTGTTCATACGTTCATTTGTTCATTTTGCTCATATTGCTCATTTGTGCGATTGTCTATTCGCTCATTTGTTCATTCGCTCATTTGTTCATTCGCTCATTTGTTCATTCGCTCATTTGTTCATTCGTTCATTTGTTCATTTGTTCATTTTGCTCATATTGCTCATTTGTTCATTTGTTCATTTGTTCATTTGTTCATTTGTGCGATTGTCTATTCGCTCATCTGTTCATTCGTTCATTTGGCTATTCGCTCATCTGTTCATTCGTTCATTTGTTCATTTGTACATTTGTTCATTTGTTCATTTGTTCATTTGTTCATTTGGTTATTTGTTCATTCGTTCATTCGTTCATTTGTTCATTTGTTCATTTGATCATTTGTTCATTTGTTCATTTGTTCGTTTGTTCGTTTGTTCGTTTGTTCATTTGTTCATTTGTTCATTTGTTCATTTGTTCATTTGTTCATTTGTTCATTTGTTCATTTGTTCATTTGTTCATTTGTGCGATTGTCTATTCGCTCATCTGTTCATTCGTTCATTTGGCTATTCGCTCATCTGTTCATGCGTTCATTTGTTCATTTGTTCATTTGTTCATTTGTTCATTTGTTCATTTGGTTATTTGTTCATTCGTTCATTCGTTCATTTGTTCATTTGTTCATTTGATCATTTGTTCATTTGTTCATTTGTTCGTTTGTTCGTTTGTTCGTTTGTTCATTTGTTCATTTGTTCATTTGTTCATTTGTTCATTTGTTCATTTGTTCATTTGTTCATTTGTTCATTTGTTCATTTGTTCATTTGTTCATTTGTTCATTCGTTCATTTGTTCATTTGATCATTTGTTCATTTGTTCGTTTGTTCGTTTGTTCGTTTGTTCGTTTGTTCGTTTGTTCGTTTGTTCGTTTGTTCGTTTGTTCCTTTGTTCATTTGTTCATTTGTTCATTTGTTCATTTGTTCATTTGTTCATTTGTTCATTTGTTCATTTGTTCATTTGTTCATTTGTTCATTTGTCCATTTGTTCATTTGTTCATTTGTTCATTTGTTCATTTGTTCATTTGTTCATTTGTTCATTTGTTCATTTGTTCATTTGTTCATTTGTTCATTTGTTCATTTGTTCATTTGTTCATTTGTTCATTTGTTCATTTGTTCATTTGTTCATTTGTTCATTTGTTCATTTGTTCATTTGTTCATTTGTTCATTTGTTCATTTGTTCATTTGTTCATTTGTTCATTTGTTCATTTGTTCATTTGTTCATTTGTTCATTTGTTCATTTGTTCATTTGTTCGTTTGTTCGTTTGTTCGTTTGTTCATTTGTTCATTTGTTCATTTGTTCGTTTGTTCGTTTGTTCGTTTGTTCGTTTGCTCGTTTGTTCATTTGTTCATTTGCTCATTTGTTCATTTGTTCGTTTGTTCATTTGTTCATTTGTTCATTTGTTCATTTGTTCATTTGGTTATTTGTTCATTCGTTCATTCGTTCATTTGTTCATTTGTTCATTTGATCATTTGTTCATTTGTTCATTTGTTCATTTGCTCATTTGTTCATTTGTTCATTTGTTCATTTGTTCATTTGTTCATTTGTTCATTTGTTCATTTGTTCATTTGTTCATTTGTTCATTTGTTCATTTGTTCATTTGTTCATTTGTTCATTTGGTTATTTGTTCATTCGTACATTCGTTCATTTGTTCATTTGTTCATTTGATCATTTGTTCATTTGTTCATTTGTTCGTTTGTTCGTTTGTTCGTTTGTTCATTTGTTCATTTGTTCATTTGTTCATTTGTTCATTTGTTCATTTGTTCATTTGTTCATTTGTTCATTTGTTCATTTGTTCATTTGTTCATTTGTTCATTTGTTCATTTGTTCATTTGTTCATTTGTTCATTTGTTCATTTGTTCATTTGTTCATTTGTTCATTTGTTCATTTGTTCATTTGTTCATTTGTTCATTTGTTCATTTGTTCATTTGTTCATTTGTTCATTTGTTCATTTGTTCATTTGTTCATTTGTTCATTTGTTCATTTGTTCATTTGTTCATTTGTTCATTTGTTCATTTGTTCATATGTTCATTTGTTCATTTGCTCATTTGTTCATTTGTTCATTTGTTCATTTGTTCATTTGTTCATTTGTTCATTTGTTCATTTGTTCATTTGTTCATTTGTTCATTTGTACATTTGTTCATTTGTTCATTTGTTCGTTTGTTCGTTTGTTCGTTTGTTCATTTGTTCGTTTGCTCATTTGTTCGTTTGTTCATTTGTTCATTTGTTCATTTCTTCATTTCTTCATTAGTTCATTTTTTCATTTGTTCATTTGTTCACTTGTTCATTTGTTCATTTGTTCATTTGTTCATTTGTTCATTTGTACATTTGTTCATTCGTTCATTTGTTCATTTGTTCATTTGTTCATTTGTTCATTTGTTCATTTGTTCATTTGTACATTTGTTCATTCGTTCATTTGTTCATTTGTTCATTTGTTCATTTGTTCATTTGTTCATTTGTTCATTTGTTCATTTGTACATTTGTTCATTTGTTCATTTGTTCATTTGTTCATTTGTTCATTTGTTCATTTGTTCATTTGTTCATTTGTTCATTTGTTCATTTGTTCATTTGTTCATTTGTTCATTTGTTCATTTGACCATTTGCGCGATTGTCTATTGGCTCATTTGTTCATTCGTTCATTTGCCTATTCGCTCATTTGTTCATTTGTTCATTTGTTCGTTTGTTCATTTGTCCATTTGCGCGATTGTCTATTGGCTCATTTGTTCATTCGTTCATTTGCCTATTCGCTCATTTGTTCAGTTGTACATTTGTTCAGTTGTACATTTGTTCATTTGTTCATTTGTTCATTTGTTCATTTGTTCATTTGTTCATTTGTTCATTTGTTCATTTGTTCATTTGTTCATTTGTTCATTTGTTCATTTGTTCATTTGTTCATTTGTTCATTTGTTCATTTGTTCATTTGTTCATTTGTTCATTTGTTCATTTGTTCATTTGTTCATTTGTTCATTTGTTCATTTGTTCATTTGTTCATTTGTTCATTTGTTCATTTGTTCATTTGTTCATTTGTTCATTTGTTCATTTGTTCATTTGTTCATTTGTTCATTTGTTCATTTGTTCATTTGTTCATTTGTTCATTTGTTCATTTGTTCATTTGTTCATTTGTTCATTTGTTCATTTGTACATTTGTACATTTGTTCATTTGTTCATTTGTTCATTTGTTCATTTGTTCATTTGTTCGTTTGTTCATTTGTTCCTTTTGCTCATTTTGCTCATTTGTTCATTTGTTCATTTGTTCATTTCTTCATTTGTTCATTAGTTCATTTTTTCATTTGTTCATTTGTTCATTTGTTCACTTGTTCATTTGTTCATTTGTTCATTTGTTCATTTGTTCATTTGGTTATTTGTTCATTCGTTCATTCGTTCATTTGTTCATTTGTTCATTTGATCATTTGTTCATTTGTTCATTTGTTCGTTTGTTCGTTTGTTCGTTTGTTCATTTGTTCATTTGTTCATTTGTTCATTTGTTCATTTGTTCATTTGTTCATTTGTTCATTTGTTCATTTGTTCATTTGTTCATTTGTTCATTTGTTCATTCGTTCATTTGTTCATTTGATCATTTGTTCATTTGTTCGTTTGTTCGTTTGTTCGTTTGTTCGTTTGTTCGTTTGTTCGTTTGTTCGTTTGTTCGTTTGTTCCTTTGTTCATTTGTTCATTTGTTCATTTGTTCATTTGTTCATTTGTTCATTTGTTCATTTGTTCATTTGTTCATTTGTTCATTTGTTCATTTGTCCATTTGTTCATTTGTTCATTTGTTCATTTGTTCATTTGTTCATTTGTTCATTTGTTCATTTGTTCATTTGTTCATTTGTTCATTTGTTCATTTGTTCATTTGTTCATTTGTTCATTTGTTCATTTGTTCATTTGTTCATTTGTTCATTTGTTCATTTGTTCATTTGTTCATTTGTTCATTTGTTCATTTGTTCATTTGTTCATTTGTTCATTTGTTCATTTGTTCATTTGTTCATTTGTTCATTTGTTCATTTGTTCATTTGTTCATTTGTTCATTTGTTCATTTGTTCGTTTGTTCGTTTGTTCGTTTGTTCATTTGTTCATTTGTTCATTTGTTCGTTTGTTCGTTTGTTCGTTTGTTCGTTTGCTCGTTTGTTCATTTGTTCATTTGCTCATTTGTTCATTTGTTCGTTTGTTCATTTGTTCATTTGTTCATTTGTTCATTTGTTCATTTGGTTATTTGTTCATTCGTTCATTCGTTCATTTGTTCATTTGTTCATTTGATCATTTGTTCATTTGTTCATTTGTTCATTTGCTCATTTGTTCATTTGTTCATTTGTTCATTTGTTCATTTGTTCATTTGTTCATTTGTTCATTTGTTCATTTGTTCATTTGTTCATTTGTTCATTTGTTCATTTGTTCATTTGTTCATTTGGTTATTTGTTCATTCGTACATTCGTTCATTTGTTCATTTGTTCATTTGATCATTTGTTCATTTGTTCATTTGTTCGTTTGTTCGTTTGTTCGTTTGTTCATTTGTTCATTTGTTCATTTGTTCATTTGTTCATTTGTTCATTTGTTCATTTGTTCATTTGTTCATTTGTTCATTTGTTCATTTGTTCATTTGTTCATTTGTTCATTTGTTCATTTGTTCATTTGTTCATTTGTTCATTTGTTCATTTGTTCATTTGTTCATTTGTTCATTTGTTCATTTGTTCATTTGTTCATTTGTTCATTTGTTCATTTGTTCATTTGTTCATTTGTTCATTTGTTCATTTGTTCATTTGTTCATTTGTTCATTTGTTCATTTGTTCATTTGTTCATTTGTTCATTTGTTCATTTGTTCATATGTTCATTTGTTCATTTGCTCATTTGTTCATTTGTTCATTTGTTCATTTGTTCATTTGTTCATTTGTTCATTTGTTCATTTGTTCATTTGTTCATTTGTTCATTTGTACATTTGTTCATTTGTTCATTTGTTCGTTTGTTCGTTTGTTCGTTTGTTCATTTGTTCGTTTGCTCATTTGTTCGTTTGTTCATTTGTTCATTTGTTCATTTCTTCATTTCTTCATTAGTTCATTTTTTCATTTGTTCATTTGTTCACTTGTTCATTTGTTCATTTGTTCATTTGTTCATTTGTTCATTTGTACATTTGTTCATTCGTTCATTTGTTCATTTGTTCATTTGTTCATTTGTTCATTTGTTCATTTGTTCATTTGTACATTTGTTCATTCGTTCATTTGTTCATTTGTTCATTTGTTCATTTGTTCATTTGTTCATTTGTTCATTTGTTCATTTGTACATTTGTTCATTTGTTCATTTGTTCATTTGTTCATTTGTTCATTTGTTCATTTGTTCATTTGTTCATTTGTTCATTTGTTCATTTGTTCATTTGTTCATTTGTTCATTTGTTCATTTGTTCATTTGTTCATTTGTTCATTTGTTCATTTGACCATTTGCGCGATTGTCTATTGGCTCATTTGTTCATTCGTTCATTTGCCTATTCGCTCATTTGTTCATTTGTTCATTTGTTCGTTTGTTCATTTGTCCATTTGCGCGATTGTCTATTGGCTCATTTGTTCATTCGTTCATTTGCCTATTCGCTCATTTGTTCAGTTGTACATTTGTTCAGTTGTACATTTGTTCATTTGTTCATTTGTTCATTTGTTCATTTGTTCATTTGTTCATTTGTTCATTTGTTCATTTGTTCATTTGTTCATTTGTTCATTTGTTCATTTGTTCATTTGTTCATTTGTTCATTTGTTCATTTGTTCATTTGTTCATTTGTTCATTTGTTCATTTGTTCATTTGTTCATTTGTTCATTTGTTCATTTGTTCATTTGTTCATTTGTTCATTTGTTCATTTGTTCATTTGTTCATTTGTTCATTTGTTCATTTGTTCATTTGTTCATTTGTTCATTTGTTCATTTGTTCATTTGTTCATTTGTTCATTTGTTCATTTGTTCATTTGTTCATTTGTACATTTGTACATTTGTTCATTTGTTCATTTGTTCATTTGTTCATTTGTTCATTTGTTCGTTTGTTCATTTGTTCCTTTTGCTCATTTTGCTCATTTGTTCATTTGTTCATTTGTTCATTTCTTCATTTGTTCATTAGTTCATTTTTTCATTTGTTCATTTGTTCATTTGTTCACTTGTTCATTTGTTCATTTGTTCATTTGTTCATTTGTTCATTTGTTCATTCGTTCATTTCTTCATTTGTTGATTTGTTCATTTGTTCATTTGTTCATTTGTTCATTTGTTCATTTGTTCATTTGTACATTTGTTCATTTGTTCATTTGTTCAGTTGTTCATTTGTTCACTCGTTCTCTTGTTCATTTGTTCACTTGTTCATTTGTTCATTTGTTCACTTGTTCATTTGTTCACTTGTGTATTTCTTCATTTGTTCATTTGTTCATTTGTTCATTTGTTCATTTGCTCATTTGTTCATTTTTTCATTTGTTCATTTGTTCATTTGTTCATTTGTTCATTTGTTCATTTGTTCATTTGTTCATTTGTTCATTTGTTCATTTGTTCATTTGTTCATTTGTTCATTTGTTCATTTGTTCATTTGTTCATTTGTTCATTTGTTCATTTGTTCATTTGTTCATTTCTTCATTTGTTCATTTGTTCATTTGTTCATTTGTTCATTTGTTCATTTGTTCATTTATTCATTTGTTCATTTGTTCATTTGTTCATTTGTTCATTTGTTCATTTGTTCGTTTGTTCGTTTGTTCGTTTGTTCGTTTGTTCGTTTGTTCATTTGTTCATTTGTTCATTTGTTCATTTGTTCATTTGTTCATTTGTTCATTTGTTCATTTGTTCATTTGTTCATATGTTCATTTGTTCACTTGTTCATTTGTTCATTTGTTCATTTGTTCATTTGTTCATTTGTTCATTTGTTCATTTGTTCATTTGTTCATTTGTTCATTTGTTCATTTGTTCATTTGTTCATTTGTTCATTTGTTCATTTGTTCATTTGTTCATTTGTTCATTTGTTCATTTGTTCATTTGTTCATTTGTTCATTTGTTCATTTGTTCATTTGTTCATTTGTTCATTTGTTCATTTGTTCATTTGTTCATTTGTTCATTTGTTCATTAGTTCATTTTTTCATTTGTTCATTTGTTCACTTGTTCATTTGTTCATTTGTTCATTTGTTCATTTGTTCATATGTTCATTTGTTCATTTGTTCATTTGCTCATTTGTTCATTTGTTCATTCGTTCATTCGTTCATTCGTTCATTTGATCATTTGATCATTTGTTCATTTGTTCATTTGTTCATTTGTTCATTTGTTCATTTGTTCATTTGTTCATTTGTTCATTTGTTCATTTGTTCATTTGTTCATTTGTTCATTTGTTCATTTGTTCATTTGTTCATTTGTTCATTTGTTCATTTGTTCATTTGTTCATTTGTTCATTTGTTCATTTGTTCATTTGTTCATTTGTTCATTTGTTCATTTGTTCATTAGTTCATTTTTTCATTTGTTCATTTGTTCACTTGTTCATTTGTTCATTTGTTCATTTGTTCATTTGTTCATTTGTTCATTTGTTCATATGTTCATTTGTACATTTGTTCATTTGTCCATTTGCGCGATTGTCTATTGGCTCATTTGTTCATTCGTTCATTTGTTCATTTGTTCATTTGTTCATTTGTTCATTTGTTCATTTGTTCATTTGTTCATTTGTTCATTTGTTCATTTGTTCATTTGTTCATTTGTTCCTTTGTTCATTTGTTCATTTGTTCATTTGTTCATTTGTTCATTTGTTCATTTGTTCATTTGTTCATTTGTTCATTTGTTCATTTGTTCATTTGTTCATTTGTTCATTTGTTCATTTGTTCATTTGTTCATTTGTTCATTTGTTCATTTGTTCATTTGTTCATTTGTTCATTTGTTCATTTGTTCATTTGTTCATTTGTTCATTTGTTCATTTGTTCATTTGTACATTTGTTCATTTGTTCATTTGTTCATTTGTTCATTTGTCCGTTTGTTCATTTGTTCCTTTTGCTCATTTTGCTCATTTGTTCATTTGTTCATTTGTTCATTTGTTCATTTGTTCATTTGTTCATTTGTTCATTTGTTCATTTGTTCATTTGTTCATTTGTTCATTTGTTCCTTTGTTCATTTGTTCATTTGTTCATTTGTTCATTTGTTCATTTGTTCATTTGTTCCTTTGTTCATTTGTTCATTTGTTCATTTGTTCATTTGTTCATTTGTTCATTTGTTCATTTGTTCATTTGTTCATTTGTTCATTTGTTCATTTGTTCATTTGTTCATTTGTTCATTTGTTCATTTGTTCATTTGTTCATTTGTTCATTTGTTCATTTGTTCATTTGTTCATTTGTACATTTGTTCATTTGTTCATTTGTTCATTTGTTCATTTGTTCGTTTGTTCATTTGTTCCTTTTGCTCATTTTGCTCATTTGTTCATTTCTTGATTTGTTCATTAGTTCATTTTTTCATTTGTTCATTTGTTCATTTGTTCACTTGTTCATTTGTTCATTTGTTCATTTGTTCATTTGTTCATTTGTTCATTTGTTCATTTGTTCATTCGTTCATTTGTTCATTTGTTCATTTGTTCATTTGTTCATTTGTTCATTTGTTCATTTGTTCATTTGTACAATTGTTCATTTGTTCATTTGTTCATTTGTTCATTTGTTCACTCGTTCTCTTGTTCATTTGTTCACTTGTTCATTTGTTCATTTGTTCACTTGTTCATTTGTTCACTTGTGTATTTCTTCATTTGTTCATTTGTTCATTTGTTCATATGTTCATTTGTTCATTTGTTCATTTGCTCATTTGTTCATTTGTTCATTTGTTCATTTGTTCATTTGTTTATTTGTTCATATGTTCATTTGTTCATTTGTTCATTTGCTCATTTGTTCATTTGTTCATTTGTTCATTTGTTCATTTGTTCATTTGTTCATTTGTTCATTTGTTCATTTGTTCATTTGTTCATTTGTTCATTCGCTCATTTGTTCATACGTTCATTTGTTCATTTTGCTCATATTGCTCATTTGTGCGATTGTCTATTCGCTCATTTGTTCATTCGCTCATTTGTTCATTCGCTCATTTGTTCATTCGCTCATTTGTTCATTCGTTCATTTGTTCATTTGTTCATTTTGCTCATATTGCTCATTTGTTCATTTGTTCATTTGTTCATTTGTTCATTTGTGCGATTGTCTATTCGCTCATCTGTTCATTCGTTCATTTGGCTATTCGCTCATCTGTTCATTCGTTCATTTGTTCATTTGTACATTTGTTCATTTGTTCATTTGTTCATTTGTTCATTTGGTTATTTGTTCATTCGTTCATTCGTTCATTTGTTCATTTGTTCATTTGATCATTTGTTCATTTGTTCATTTGTTCGTTTGTTCGTTTGTTCGTTTGTTCATTTGTTCATTTGTTCATTTGTTCATTTGTTCATTTGTTCATTTGTTCATTTGTTCATTTGTTCATTTGTTCATTTGTGCGATTGTCTATTCGCTCATCTGTTCATTCGTTCATTTGGCTATTCGCTCATCTGTTCATGCGTTCATTTGTTCATTTGTTCATTTGTTCATTTGTTCATTTGTTCATTTGGTTATTTGTTCATTCGTTCATTCGTTCATTTGTTCATTTGTTCATTTGATCATTTGTTCATTTGTTCATTTGTTCGTTTGTTCGTTTGTTCGTTTGTTCATTTGTTCATTTGTTCATTTGTTCATTTGTTCATTTGTTCATTTGTTCATTTGTTCATTTGTTCATTTGTTCATTTGTTCATTTGTTCATTTGTTCATTCGTTCATTTGTTCATTTGATCATTTGTTCATTTGTTCGTTTGTTCGTTTGTTCGTTTGTTCGTTTGTTCGTTTGTTCGTTTGTTCGTTTGTTCGTTTGTTCCTTTGTTCATTTGTTCATTTGTTCATTTGTTCATTTGTTCATTTGTTCATTTGTTCATTTGTTCATTTGTTCATTTGTTCATTTGTTCATTTGTCCATTTGTTCATTTGTTCATTTGTTCATTTGTTCATTTGTTCATTTGTTCATTTGTTCATTTGTTCATTTGTTCATTTGTTCATTTGTTCATTTGTTCATTTGTTCATTTGTTCATTTGTTCATTTGTTCATTTGTTCATTTGTTCATTTGTTCATTTGTTCATTTGTTCATTTGTTCATTTGTTCATTTGTTCATTTGTTCATTTGTTCATTTGTTCATTTGTTCATTTGTTCATTTGTTCATTTGTTCATTTGTTCATTTGTTCATTTGTTCATTTGTTCATTTGTTCGTTTGTTCGTTTGTTCGTTTGTTCATTTGTTCATTTGTTCATTTGTTCGTTTGTTCGTTTGTTCGTTTGTTCGTTTGCTCGTTTGTTCATTTGTTCATTTGCTCATTTGTTCATTTGTTCGTTTGTTCATTTGTTCATTTGTTCATTTGTTCATTTGTTCATTTGGTTATTTGTTCATTCGTTCATTCGTTCATTTGTTCATTTGTTCATTTGATCATTTGTTCATTTGTTCATTTGTTCATTTGCTCATTTGTTCATTTGTTCATTTGTTCATTTGTTCATTTGTTCATTTGTTCATTTGTTCATTTGTTCATTTGTTCATTTGTTCATTTGTTCATTTGTTCATTTGTTCATTTGTTCATTTGTTCATTTGTTCATTTGGTTATTTGTTCATTCGTACATTCGTTCATTTGTTCATTTGTTCATTTGATCATTTGTTCATTTGTTCATTTGTTCGTTTGTTCGTTTGTTCGTTTGTTCATTTGTTCATTTGTTCATTTGTTCATTTGTTCATTTGTTCATTTGTTCATTTGTTCATTTGTTCATTTGTTCATTTGTTCATTTGTTCATTTGTTCATTTGTTCATTTGTTCATTTGTTCATTTGTTCATTTGTTCATTTGTTCATTTGTTCATTTGTTCATTTGTTCATTTGTTCATTTGTTCATTTGTTCATTTGTTCATTTGTTCATTTGTTCATTTGTTCATTTGTTCATTTGTTCATTTGTTCATTTGTTCATTTGTTCATTTGTTCATTTGTTCATTTGTTCATTTGTTCATATGTTCATTTGTTCATTTGCTCATTTGTTCATTTGTTCATTTGTTCATTTGTTCATTTGTTCATTTGTTCATTTGTTCATTTGTTCATTTGTTCATTTGTACATTTGTTCATTTGTTCATTTGTTCGTTTGTTCGTTTGTTCGTTTGTTCATTTGTTCGTTTGCTCATTTGTTCGTTTGTTCATTTGTTCATTTGTTCATTTCTTCATTTCTTCATTAGTTCATTTTTTCATTTGTTCATTTGTTCACTTGTTCATTTGTTCATTTGTTCATTTGTTCATTTGTTCATTTGTACATTTGTTCATTCGTTCATTTGTTCATTTGTTCATTTGTTCATTTGTTCATTTGTTCATTTGTTCATTTGTACATTTGTTCATTCGTTCATTTGTTCATTTGTTCATTTGTTCATTTGTTCATTTGTTCATTTGTTCATTTGTTCATTTGTACATTTGTTCATTTGTTCATTTGTTCATTTGTTCATTTGTTCATTTGTTCATTTGTTCATTTGTTCATTTGTTCATTTGTTCATTTGTTCATTTGTTCATTTGTTCATTTGTTCATTTGTTCATTTGTTCATTTGTTCATTTGTTCATTTGACCATTTGCGCGATTGTCTATTGGCTCATTTGTTCATTCGTTCATTTGCCTATTCGCTCATTTGTTCATTTGTTCATTTGTTCGTTTGTTCATTTGTCCATTTGCGCGATTGTCTATTGGCTCATTTGTTCATTCGTTCATTTGCCTATTCGCTCATTTGTTCAGTTGTACATTTGTTCAGTTGTACATTTGTTCATTTGTTCATTTGTTCATTTGTTCATTTGTTCATTTGTTCATTTGTTCATTTGTTCATTTGTTCATTTGTTCATTTGTTCATTTGTTCATTTGTTCATTTGTTCATTTGTTCATTTGTTCATTTGTTCATTTGTTCATTTGTTCATTTGTTCATTTGTTCATTTGTTCATTTGTTCATTTGTTCATTTGTTCATTTGTTCATTTGTTCATTTGTTCATTTGTTCATTTGTTCATTTGTTCATTTGTTCATTTGTTCATTTGTTCATTTGTTCATTTGTTCATTTGTTCATTTGTTCATTTGTTCATTTGTTCATTTGTTCATTTGTTCATTTGTTCATTTGTTCATTTGTACATTTGTACATTTGTTCATTTGTTCATTTGTTCATTTGTTCATTTGTTCATTTGTTCGTTTGTTCATTTGTTCCTTTTGCTCATTTTGCTCATTTGTTCATTTGTTCATTTGTTCATTTCTTCATTTGTTCATTAGTTCATTTTTTCATTTGTTCATTTGTTCATTTGTTCACTTGTTCATTTGTTCATTTGTTCATTTGTTCATTTGTTCATTTGTTCATTCGTTCATTTCTTCATTTGTTGATTTGTTCATTTGTTCATTTGTTCATTTGTTCATTTGTTCATTTGTTCATTTGTACATTTGTTCATTTGTTCATTTGTTCAGTTGTTCATTTGTTCACTCGTTCATTTGTTCATTTGTTCACTTGTTCATTTGTTCACTTGTGTATTTCTTCATTTGTTCATTTGTTCATTTGTTCATTTGTTCATTTGCTCATTTGTTCATTTTTTCATTTGTTCATTTGTTCATTTGTTCATTTGTTCATTTGTTCATTTGTTCATTTGTTCATTTGTTCATTTGTTCATTTGTTCATTTGTTCATTTGTTCATTTGTTCATTTGTTCATTTGTTCATTTGTTCATTTGTTCATTTGTTCATTTGTTCATTTGTTCATTTCTTCATTTGTTCATTTGTTCATTTGTTCATTTGTTCATTTGTTCATTTGTTCATTTATTCATTTGTTCATTTGTTCATTTGTTCATTTGTTCATTTGTTCATTTGTTCGTTTGTTCGTTTGTTCGTTTGTTCGTTTGTTCGTTTGTTCATTTGTTCATTTGTTCATTTGTTCATTTGTTCATTTGTTCATTTGTTCATTTGTTCATTTGTTCATTTGTTCATATGTTCATTTGTTCACTTGTTCATTTGTTCATTTGTTCATTTGTTCATTTGTTCATTTGTTCATTTGTTCATTTGTTCATTTGTTCATTTGTTCATTTGTTCATTTGTTCATTTGTTCATTTGTTCATTTGTTCATTTGTTCATTTGTTCATTTGTTCATTTGTTCATTTGTTCATTTGTTCATTTGTTCATTTGTTCATTTGTTCATTTGTTCATTTGTTCATTTGTTCATTTGTTCATTTGTTCATTTGTTCATTAGTTCATTTTTTCATTTGTTCATTTGTTCACTTGTTCATTTGTTCATTTGTTCATTTGTTCATTTGTTCATATGTTCATTTGTTCATTTGTTCATTTGCTCATTTGTTCATTTGTTCATTCGTTCATTCGTTCATTCGTTCATTTGATCATTTGATCATTTGTTCATTTGTTCATTTGTTCATTTGTTCATTTGTTCATTTGTTCATTTGTTCATTTGTTCATTTGTTCATTTGTTCATTTGTTCATTTGTTCATTTGTTCATTTGTTCATTTGTTCATTTGTTCATTTGTTCATTTGTTCATTTGTTCATTTGTTCATTTGTTCATTTGTTCATTTGTTCATTTGTTCATTTGTTCATTTGTTCATTTGTTCATTTGTTCATTAGTTCATTTTTTCATTTGTTCATTTGTTCACTTGTTCATTTGTTCATTTGTTCATTTGTTCATTTGTTCATTTGTTCATTTGTTCATATGTTCATTTGTTCATTTGTTCATTTGCTCATTTGTTCATTTGTTCATTCGTTCATTCGTTCATTCGTTCATTTGATCATTTGATCATTTGTTCATTTGTTCATTTGTTCATTTGTTCATTTGTTCATTTGTTCATTTGTTCATTTGTTCATTTGTTCATTTGTTCATTTGTTCATTTGTTCATTTGTTCATTTGTTCATTTGTTCATTTGTTCATTTGTTCATTTGTTCATTTGTTCATTTGTTCATTTGTTCATTTGTTCATTTGTTCATTTGTTCATTTGTTCATTTGTTCATTTGTTCATTTGTTCATTTGTTCATTTGTTCATTTGTTCATTTGTTCATTTGTTCATTTGTTCATTTGTTCAATTGTTCATTTGTTCATTTGTTCATTAGTTCATTTTTTCATTTGTTCATTTGTTCACTTGTTCATTTGTTCATTTGTTCATTTGTTCATTTGTTCATTTGTTCATTTGTTCATATGTTCATTTGTTCATTTGTTCATTTGCTCATTTGTTCATTTGTTCATTCGTTCATTCGTTCATTCGTTCATTTGATCATTTGATCATTTGTTCATTTGTTCATTTGTTCATTTGTTCATTTGTTCATTTGTTCATTTGTTCATTTGTTCATTTGTTCATTTGTTCATTTGTTCATTTGTTCATTTGTTCATTTGTTCATTTGTTCATTTGTTCATTTGTTCATTTGTTCATTTGTTCATTTGTTCATTTGTTCATTTGTTCATTTGTTCATTTGTTCATTTGTTCATTTGTTCATTTGTTCATTTGTTCATTTGTTCATTTGTTCATTTGTTCATTTGTTCATTTGTTCATTTGTTCATTTGTTCATTTGTTCATTTGTTCATTTGTTCATTTGTTCATTTGTTCATTTGTTCATTTGTTCATTTGTTCATTTGTTCATTTGTTCATTTGTTCATTTGTTCATTTGTTCATTTGTTCATTTGTTCATTTGTTCATTTGTTCAATTGTTCATTTGTTCATTTGTTCATTAGTTCATTTTTTCATTTGTTCATTTGTTCACTTGTTCATTTGTTCATTTGTTCATTTGTTCATTTGTTCATTTGTTCATTTGTTCATATGTTCATTTGTTCATTTGTTCATTTGCTCATTTGTTCATTTGTTCATTCGTTCATTCGTTCATTCGTTCATTTGATCATTTGATCATTTGTTCATTTGTTCATTTGTTCATTTGTTCATTTGTTCATTTGTTCATTTGTTCATTTGTTCATTTGTTCATTTGTTCATTTGTTCATTTGTTCATTTGTTCATTTGTTCATTTGTTCATTTGTTCATTTGTTCATTTGTTCATTTGTTCATTTGTTCATTTGTTCATTTGTTCATTTGTTCATTTGTTCATTTGTTCATTTGTTCATTTGTTCATTAGTTCATTTTTTCATTTGTTCATTTGTTCACTTGTTCATTTGTTCATTTGTTCATTTGTTCATTTGTTCATTTGTTCATTTGTTCATATGTTCATTTGTTCAATTGTTCATTTGCTCATTTGTTCATTTGTTCATTCGTTCATTCGTTCATTCGTTCATTTGATCATTTGATCATTTGTTCATTTGTTCATTTGTTCATTTGTTCATTTGTTCATTTGTTCATTTGTTCATTTGTTCATTTGTTCATTTGTTCATTTGTTCATTTGTTCATTTGTTCATTTGTTCATTTGTTCATTTGTTCATTTGTTCATTTGTTCATTTGCGCGATTGTCTATTGGCTCATTTGTTCATTCGTTCATTTGCCTATTCGCTCATTTGTTCATTTGTTCATTTGTTCATTTGTTCATTTGTTCATTTGTTCATTTGTTCATTTGTTCATTTGTTCATTTGTTCATTTGTTCATTTGTTCATTTGTTCATTTGTTCATTTGTTCATTTGTTCATTTGTTCATTTGTTCATTTGTTCATTTGTTCATTTGTTCATTTGTTCATTTCTTCATTTCTTCATTTCTTCATTTCTTCATTTGTTCATTTGTTCATTTGATCATTTGTTCATTTGTTCATTTGTTCGTTTGTTCGTTTGTTCGTTTGTTCGTTTGTTCATTTGTTCATTTCTTCATTTCTTCATTAGTTCATTTGTTCATTTGTTCATTTGTTCATTTGTTCATTTGTTCGTTTGTTCGTTTGTTCATTTGTTCATTTGTTCGTTTGCTCATTTGTTCATTTGTTCATTTGTTCATTTCTTCATTTCTTCATTAGTTCATTTTTCATTTTTTCATTTGTTCATTTGTTCATTTGTTCATTTGTTCATTTGTTCATATGTTCATTTGTTCATATGTTCATTTGTTCATTTGTTCATTTGTTCATTTGTTCATTTGTTCATTTGTTCATTTGTTCATTTGTTCATTTGTTCATTTGTTCATTTGTTCATTTGTTCATTTGTTCATTTGTTCATTTGTTCATTTGTTCATTTGTTCATTTGTTCATATGTTCATTTGCTCATTTGCTCATTTGTTCATTTGTTCATTTGTTCATTTGTTCATTTGTTCATTTGTTCATTTGTTCATTTGTTCATTTGTTCATTTGTTCATTTGTTCATTTGTTCATTTGTTCATTTGTTCATTTGTTCATTTGTTCATTTGTTCATTTGTTCATTTGCTCATTTGTTCATTTGCTCATTTGTTCATTTGTTCATTTGTTCATTTGTTCATTTGTTCATTTGTTCATTTGTTCATTTGTTCATTTGTTCATTTGTTCATTTGTTCATTTGTTCATTTGTTCACTTGTTCATTTGTTCATTTGTTCATTTGTTCATTTGTTCATTTGTTCATTTGTTCATTTGTTCATATGTTCATTTGTTCATTTGTTCATTTGCTCATTTGTTCATTTGTTCATTCGTTCATTCGTTCATTCGTTCATTCGTTCATTTGATCATTTGATCATTTGTTCGTTTGTTCGTTTGTTCATTTGTTCGTTTGTTCGTTTGTTCATTTGTTCATTTGTTCATTTGTTCATTTGTTCATTTGGTTATTTGTTCATTCGTTCATTCGTTCATTCGTTCATTTGTTCATTTGATCATTTGTTCATTTGTTCGTTTGTTCGTTTGTTCGTTTGTTCGTTTGTTCGTTTGTTCGTTTGTTCGTTTGTTCATTTGTTCGTTTGTTCATTTGTTCATTTGTTCATTTGTTCATTTGTTCATTTGTTCATTTGTTCATTTGTTCATTTGTTCATTTGTTCATTTGTTCATTTGTTCATTTGTTCATTTGTTCATTTGTTCATTTGTTCATTTGTTCATTTGTTCATTTGTTCATTTGTTCATTTGTTCATTTGTTCATTTGTTCATTTGTTCATTTGTTCATTTGGTTATTTGTTCATTCGTTCATTCGTTCATTCGTTCATTTGTTCATTTGTTCATTTGTTCATTTGTTCATTTGTTCATTTGTTCATTTGTTCATTTGTTCATTTGTTCATTTGTTCATTTGTTCATTTGTTCATTTGTTCATTTGTTCATTTGTTCATTTGTTCATTTGTTCATTTGTTCATTTGTTCATTTGTTCATTTGTTCATTTGTTCATTTGTTCATTTGTTCATTTGTTCATTTGTTCATTTGTTCATTTGTTCATTTGTTCATTTGTTCATTTGTTCATTTGTTCATTTGTTCGTTTGCTCATTTGTTCATTTCTTCATTTCTTCATTAGTTCATTTCTTCATTAGTTCATTTTTCATTTTTTCATTTGTTCATTTGTTCATTTGTTCATTTGTTCATTTGTTCATTTGTTCATTTGTTCATTTGTTCATTTGTTCATTTGTTCATTTGTTCATTTGTTCATTTGTTCATTTGTTCATTTGTTCATTTGTTCATTTGTTCATTTGTTCGTTTGTTCGTTTGTTCATTTGTTCATTTGTTCGTTTGCTCATTTGTTCATTTGTTCATTTGTTCATTTCTTCATTTCTTCATTAGTTCATTTTTCATTTTTTCATTTGTTCATATGTTCATTTGTTCATTTGTTCATTTGTTCATTTGTTCATTTGTTCATTTGTTCATTTGTTCATTTGTTCATTTGTTCATTTGTTCATTTGTTCATTTGTTCATTTGTTCATTTGTTCATTTGTTCATTTGTTCATTTGTTCATTTGTTCATTTGTTCATTTGTTCATTTGTTCATATGTTCATTTGCTCATTTGCTCATTTGTTCATTTGTTCATTTGTTCATTTGTTCATTTGTTCATTTGTTCATTTGTTCATTTGTTCATTTGTTCATTTGTTCATTTGTTCATTTGTTCATTTGTTCATTTGTTCATTTGTTCATTTGTTCATTTGCTCATTTGTTCATTTGCTCATTTGTTCATTTGCTCATTTGTTCATTTGTTCATTTGTTCATTTGTTCATTTGTTCATTTGTTCATTTGTTCATTTGTTCATTTGTTCATTTGTTCATTTGTTCATTTGTTCACTTGTTCATTTGTTCATTTGTTCATTTGTTCATTTGTTCATTTGTTCATTTGTTCATATGTTCATTTGTTCATTTGTTCATTTGTTCATTTGCTCATTTGTTCATTTGTTCATTCGTTCATTCGTTCATTCGTTCATTTGATCATTTGATCATTTGTTCGTTTGTTCGTTTGTTCATTTGTTCATTTGTTCGTTTGTTCATTTGTTCATTTGTTCATTTGTTCATTTGTTCATTTGGTTATTTGTTCATTCGTTCATTCGTTCATTCGTTCATTTGTTCATTTGATCATTTGTTCATTTGTTCGTTTGTTCGTTTGTTCGTTTGTTCGTTTGTTCATTTGTTCATTTGTTCATTTGTTCATTTGTTCATTTGTTCATTTGTTCATTTGTTCATTTGTTCATTTGTTCATTTGTTCATTTGTTCATTTGTTCATTTGTTCATTTGTTCATTTGTTCATTTGTTCATTTGTTCATTTGTTCATTTGTTCATTTGTTCATTTGTTCATTTGCGCGATTGTCTATTGGCTCATTTGTTCATTCGTTCATTTGCCTATTCGCTCATTTGTTCATTTGTTCATTTGTTCATTTGTTCATTTGTTCATTTGTTCATTTGTTCATTTGTTCATTTGTTCATTTGTTCATTTGTTCATTTGTTCATTTGTTCATTTGTTCACTTGTTCATTTGTTCATTTGTTCATTTGTTCATTTGTTCATTTGTTCATTTGTTCATTTCTTCATTTCTTCATTTGTTCATTTGTTCATTTCTTCATTTGTTCATTCGTTCATTTGTTCATTTGTTCATTTGTGCATTTGTTCATTTGTTCATTTGTTCATTTGTTCATTTGTTCATTTGTTCATTTGTTCATTTGTTCATTTGTTCATTTGTTCATTTGTTCATTTGTGCATTTGTTCATTTGTTCATTTGTTCATTTGTTCATTTGTTCATTTGTTCATTTGTTCATTTGTTCATTTGTTCATTTGTTCATTTGTTCATTTGTTCATATGTTCATTTGCTCATTTGCTCATTTGTTCATTTGTTCATTTGTACATTTGTTCATTTGTTCATTTGTTCAGTTGTTCATTTGTTCACTCGTTCTCTTGTTCATTTGTTCACTTGTTCATTTGTTCATTTGTTCATTTGTTCACTTGTTCATTTGTTCACTTGTGTATTTCTTCATTTGTTCATTTGTTCATTTGTTCATATGTTCATTTGTTCATTTGTTCATTTGCTCATTTGCTCATTTGTTCATTTGTTCATTTGTACATTTGTTCATTTGTTCATTTGTTCAGTTGTTCATTTGTTCACTCGTTCTCTTGTTCATTTGTTCACTTGTTCATTTGTTCATTTGTTCATTTGTTCACTTGTTCATTTGTTCACTTGTGTATTTCTTCATTTGTTCATTTGTTCATTTGTTCATATGTTCATTTGTTCATTTGTTCATTTGCTCATTTGTTCATTTGTCCATTTGTTCATTTGTTCATTTGTTTATTTGTTCATATGTTCATTTGTTCATTTGTTCATTTGCTCATTTGTTCATTTGTTCATTTGTTCATTTGTTCATTTGTTCATTTGTTCATTTGTTCATTTGTTCATTTGTTCATTTGTTCATTTGTTCATTTGTTCATTTGTTCATTTGTTCATTTGTTCATTTGTTCATTCGCTCATTTGTTCATTCGTTCATTTGTTCATTTTGCTCATATTGCTCATTTGTGCGATTGTCTATTCGCTCATTTGTTCATTCGCTCATTTGTTCATTCGCTCATTTGTTCATTCGTTCATTTGTTCATTTGTTCATTTTGCTCATATTGCTCATTTGTTCATTTGTTCATTTGTGCGATTGTCTATTCGCTCATCTGTTCATTCGTTCATTTGGCTATTCGCTCATCTGTTCATTCGTTCATTTGTTCATTTGTACATTTGTTCATTTGTTCTTTTGTTCATTTGTTCATTTGTTCATTTGGTTATTTGTTCATTCGTTCATTCGTTCATTTGTTCATTTGTTCATTTGATCGTTTGTTCGTTTGTTCGTTTGTTCGTTTGTTCGTTTGTTCGTTTGTTCATTTGTTCATTTGTTCATTTGTTCATTTGTTCATTTGTTCATTTGTTCATTTGTTCATTTGTTCATTTGTTCATTTGTTCATTTGTTCATTTGTTCATTTGTTCATTTGTTCATTTGTTCATTTGTTCATTTGTTCATTTGTTCATTTGTTCATTTGTTCATTTGTTCATTTGTTCATTTGTTCATTTGTTCATTTGTTCACTTGTTCATTTGTTCACTTGTGTATTTCTTCATTTGTTCATTTGTTCATTTGTTCATATGTTCATTTGTTCATTTGTTCATTTGCTCATTTGCTCATTTGTTCATTTGTTCATTTGTACATTTGTTCATTTGTTCATTTGTTCAGTTGTTCATTTGTTCACTCGTTCTCTTGTTCATTTGTTCACTTGTTCATTTGTTCATTTGTTCATTTGTTCACTTGTTCATTTGTTCACTTGTGTATTTCTTCATTTGTTCATTTGTTCATTTGTTCATATGTTCATTTGTTCATTTGTTCATTTGCTCATTTGTTCATTTGTCCATTTGTTCATTTGTTCATTTGTTTATTTGTTCATATGTTCATTTGTTCATTTGTTCATTTGCTCATTTGTTCATTTGTTCATTTGTTCATTTGTTCATTTGTTCATTTGTTCATTTGTTCATTTGTTCATTTGTTCATTTGTTCATTTGTTCATTTGTTCATTTGTTCATTTGTTCATTTGTTCATTTGTTCATTCGCTCATTTGTTCATTCGTTCATTTGTTCATTTTGCTCATATTGCTCATTTGTGCGATTGTCTATTCGCTCATTTGTTCATTCGCTCATTTGTTCATTCGCTCATTTGTTCATTCGTTCATTTGTTCATTTGTTCATTTTGCTCATATTGCTCATTTGTTCATTTGTTCATTTGTGCGATTGTCTATTCGCTCATCTGTTCATTCGTTCATTTGGCTATTCGCTCATCTGTTCATTCGTTCATTTGTTCATTTGTACATTTGTTCATTTGTTCTTTTGTTCATTTGTTCATTTGTTCATTTGGTTATTTGTTCATTCGTTCATTCGTTCATTTGTTCATTTGTTCATTTGATCGTTTGTTCGTTTGTTCGTTTGTTCGTTTGTTCGTTTGTTCGTTTGTTCATTTGTTCATTTGTTCATTTGTTCATTTGTTCATTTGTTCATTTGTTCATTTGTTCATTTGTTCATTTGTTCATTTGTTCATTTGTTCATTTGTTCATTTGTTCATTTGTTCATTTGTTCATTTGTTCATTTGTTCATTTGTTCATTTGTTCATTTGTTCATTTGTTCATTTGTTCATTTGTTCATTTGTTCATTTGTTCATTTGTTCATTTGTTCATTTGTTCATTTGTTCATTTGTTCATTTGTTCATTTGTTCATTTGTTCATTTGTTCATTTGTTCATATGTTCATTTGCTCATTTGCTCATTTGTTCATTTGTTCATTTGTTCATTTGTTCATTTGTTTATTTGTTCATTTGTTCATTTGTACATTTGTTCATTTGTTCATTTGTTCGTTTGTTCGTTTGTTCGTTTGTTCATTTGTTCATTTGTTCATTTGTTCGTTTGTTCATTTGTTCATTTGTTCATTTCTTCATTTCTTCATTAGTTCATTTTTCATTTTTTCATTTGTTCATTTGTTCATTTGTTCACTTGTTCATTTGTTCATTTGTTCATTTGTTCATTTGTTCATTTGTTCATTTGTTCATTTGTTCATTTGTTCACTTGTTCATTTGTTCATTTGTTCATTTGTTCATTTATTCATTTGTTCATTTGTTCATTTGTTCATTTGTTCATTTGTTCATTTGTTCATTTGTTCATTTGTCATTTGTTCATTTCTTCATTTGTTCATTAGTTCATTTTTTCATTTGTTCATTTGTTCACTTGTTCATTTGTTCATTTGTTCATTTGTTCATTTGTTCATTTGTTCATATGTTCATTTGTTCATTTGTTCATTTGCTCATTTGTTCATTTGTTCATTCGTTCATTCGTTCATTCGTTCATTTGATCATTTGATCATTTGTTCATTTGTTCATTTCTTCATTTCTTCATTAGTTCATTTTTCATTTTTTCATTTGTTCATTTGTTCATTTGTTCACTTGTTCATTTGTTCATTTGTTCATTTGTTCATTTGTTCATTTGTTCATTTGTTCATTTGTTCACTTGTTCATTTGTTCATTTGTTCATTTGTTCATTTGTTCATTTGTCCATTTGTTCATTTGTTCATTTGTTCATTTGTTCATTTGTTCATATGTTCATTTGCTCATTTGCCCATTTGTTCATTTGTTCATTTGTTCATTTGTTCATTTGTTTATTTGTTCATTTGTTCATTTGTACATTTGTTCATTTGTTCATTTGTTCGTTTGTTCGTTTGTTCGTTTGTTCGTTTGTTCATTTGTTCATTCGTTCGTTTGCTCATTTGTTCATTTGTTCATTTGTTCATTTCTTCATTTCTTCATTAGTTCATTTTTCATTTTTTCATTTGTTCATTTGTTCATTTGTTCACTTGTTCATTTGTTCATTTGTTCATTTGTTCATTTGTTCATTTGTTCATTTGTTCATTTGTTCATTTGTTCATTTGTTCATTTGTTCATTTGTTCATTTGTTCATTTGTTCATTTGTTCATTTGTTCATTTGTTCATTTGTTCATTTGTTCATTTGTTCATTTGTTCATTTGTTCATTTGTTCATTTGTTCATTTGTTCATTTCTTCATTTGTTCATTAGTTCATTTTTTCATTTGTTCATTTGTTCACTTGTTCATTTGTTCATTTGTTCATTTGTTCATTTGTTCATTTGTTCATTTGTTCATATGTTCATTTGTTCATATGTTCATTTGTTCATTTGCTCATTCGTTCATTCGTTCATTCGTTCATTTGATCATTCGTTCATTCGTTCATTTGATCATTTGATCATTTGTTCATTTGTTCATTTGTTCATTTGTTCGTTTGTTCGTTTGTTCGTTTGTTCGTTTGTTCGTTTGTTCGTTTGTTCATTTGTTCATTTGTTCATTTGTTCATTTGTTCATTTGTTCATTTGTTCATTTGTTCATTTGTTCATTTGTTCATTTGTTCATTTGTTCATTTGTTCATTTGTTCATTTGTTCATTTGTTCATTTGTTCATTTGTTCATTTGTTCATTTGTTCATTTGTTCATTTGTTCATTTGTTCATTTGTTCATTTGTTCATTTGTTCACTTGTTCATTTGTTCATTTGTTCATTTGTTCATTTGTTCATTTGTTCATTTGTTCATTTGTTCATTTGTTCATTTGTTCATTTGTTCATTTGTTCATTTGCTCATTTGTTCATTCGTTCATTCGTTCATTCGTTCATTCGTTCATTTGATCATTTGATCATTTGTTCATTTGTTCGTTTGTTCGTTTGTTCGTTTGTTCGTTTGTTCGTTTGTTCGTTTGTTCGTTTGTTCGTTTGTTCATTTGTTCATTTGTTCATTTGTTCATTTGTTCATTTGTTCATTTGTTCATTTGTTCATTTGTTCATTTGTTCATTTGTTCATTTGTTCATTTGTTCATTTGTTCATTTGTTCATTTGTTCATTTGTTCATTTGTTCATGTGTTCATTTGTTCATTTGTTCATTTGTTCATTTGTTCATATGTTCATTTGCTCATTTGCTCATTTGTTCATTTGTTCATTTGTTCATTTGTTAATTTGTTTATTTGTTCATTTGTTCATTTGTACATTTGTTCATTTGTTCATTTGTTCGTTTGTTCGTTTGTTCGTTTGTTCGTTTGTTCGTTTGTTCATTTGTTCATTTGTTCGTTTGCTCATTTGTTCATTTGTTCATTTGTTCATTTCTTCATTTCTTCATTAGTTCATTTTTCATTTTTTCATTTGTTCATTTGTTCATTTGTTCATTTGTTCATTTGTTCATTTGTTCATTTGTTCATTTGTTCATTTGTTCATATGTTCATTTGTTCATTTGTTCATTTGTTCATTTGTTCATTTGTTCATTTGTTCATTTGTTCATTTGTTCATTTGTTCATTTGTTCATTTGTTCATTTGTTCATATGTTCATTTGCACATTTGCTCATTTGTTCATTTGTTCATTTGTTCATTTGTTCATTTGTTCATTTGTTCATTTGTTCATTTGTTCATTTGTTCATTTGTTCATTTGTTCATTTGTTCATTTGTTCATTTGTTCATTTGCGCGATTGTCTATTGGCTCATTTGTTCATTCGTTCATTTGCCTATTCGCTCATTTGTTCATTTGTTCATTTGTTCATTTGTTCATTTGTTCATTTGTTCATTTGTTCATTTGTTCATTTGTTCATTTGTTCATTTGTTCATTTGTTCATTTGTTCATTTGTTCATTTGTTCATTTGTTCATTTGTTCATTTGTTCATTTGTTCATTTGTTCATTTGTTCATTTGTTCATTTGTTCATTTGTTCATTTCTTCATTTCTTCATTTGTTCATTTGTTCATTTGTTCATTTGTTCATTTGTTCATTTGTTCATTTGTTCATTTGTTCATTTGTTCATTTGTTCATTTGTTCATTTGTTCATTTGTTCATTTGTTCATTTGTTCATTTGTTCATTTGTTCATTTGGTTATTCGTTCATTCGTTCATTCGTTCATTTGTTCATTTGTTCATTTGATCATTTGTTCATTTGTTCATTTGTTCGTTTGTTCGTTTGTTCGTTTGTTCGTTTGTTCATTTGTTCATTTGTTCATTTGTTCATTTGTTCATTTGTTCATTTGTTCATTTGTTCATTTGTTCATTTGTTCATTTGTTCATTTGTTCATTTGTTCATTTGTTCATTTGTTCATTTGTTCATTTGTTCATTTGTTCATTTGTTCATTTGTTCATTTGTTCATTTGTTCATTTGTTCATTTGTTCATTTGTTCATTTGTTCATTTGTTCATTTGTTCATTTGTTCATTTGTTCATTTGTTCATTTGTTCATTTGTTCATTTGTTCATTTGTTCATTTGTTCATTTGTTCATTTGTTCATTTGTTCATTTGTTCATTTCTTCATTTCTTCATTTCTTCATTTGTTCATTTGTTCATTTGTTCATTTGTTCATTTGTTCATTTGTTCATTTGTTCGTTTGTTCATTTGTTCATTTGTTCATTTGTTCATTTGTTCGTTTGCTCATTTGTTCATTTGTTCATTTGTTCATTTCTTCATTTCTTCATTAGTTCATTTTTCATTTTTTCATTTGTTCATTTGTTCATTTGTTCATTTGTTCATTTGTTCATTTGTTCATTTGTTCATTTGTTCATTTGTTCATTTGTTCATTTGTTCATTTGTTCATTTGTTCGTTTGTTCGTTTGTTCATTTGTTCATTTGTTCATTTGTTCGTTTGCTCATTTGTTCATTTGTTCATTTGTTCATTTCTTCATTTCTTCATTAGTTCATTTTTCATTTGTTCATTTGTTCATTTGTTCATTTGTTCATTTGTTCATTTGTTCATTTGTTCATTTGTTCATTTGTTCATATGTTCATTTGTTCATATGTTCATTTGTTCATTTGTTCATTTGTTCATTTGTTCATTTGTTCATTTGTTCATTTGTTCATTTGTTCATTTGTTCATTTGTTCATTTGTTCATTTGTTCATTTGTTCATTTGTTCATTTGTTCATTTGTTCATTTGTTCATATGTTCATTTGCTCATTTGCTCATTTGTTCATTTGTTCATTTGTTCATTTGTTCATTTGTTCATTTGTTCATTTGTTCATTTGTTCATTTGTTCATTTGTTCATTTGTTCATTTGTTCATTTGTTCATTTGTTCATTTGTTCATTTGTTCATTTGTTCATTTGTTCATTTGTTCATTTGTTCATTTGCTCATTTGTTCATTTGCTCATTTGTTCATTTGTTCATTTGTTCATTTGTTCATTTGTTCATTTGTTCATTTGTTCATTTGTTCATTTGTTCATTTGTTCATTTGTTCATTTGTTCATTTGTTCATTTGTTCACTTGTTCATTTGTTCATTTGTTCATTTGTTCATTTGTTCATTTGTTCATTTGTTCATTTGTTCATATGTTCATTTGTTCATTTGTTCATTTGTTTATTTGCTCATTTGTTCATTTGTTCATTCGTTCATTCGTTCATTCGTTCATTTGATCATTTGATCATTTGTTCGTTTGTTCGTTTGTTCATTTGTTCATTTGTTCGTTTGTTCATTTGTTCATTTGTTCATTTGTTCATTTGTTCATTTGGTTATTTGTTCATTCGTTCATTCGTTCATTCGTTCATTTGTTCATTTGATCATTTGTTCATTTGTTCGTTTGTTCGTTTGTTCGTTTGTTCGTTTGTTCATTTGTTCATTTGTTCATTTGTTCATTTGTTCATTTGTTCATTTGTTCATTTGTTCATTTGTTCATTTGTTCATTTGTTCATTTGTTCATTTGTTCATTTGTTCATTTGTTCATTTGTTCATTTGTTCATTTGTTCATTTGTTCATTTGTTCATTTGTTCATTTGTTCATTTGTTCATTTGCGCGATTGTCTATTGGCTCATTTGTTCATTCGTTCATTTGCCTATTCGCTCATTTGTTCATTTGTTCATTTGTTCATTTGTTCATTTGTTCATTTGTTCATTTGTTCATTTGTTCATTTGTTCATTTGTTCATTTGTTCATTTGTTCATTTGTTCATTTGTTCATTTGTTCATTTCTTCATTTGTTCATTTGTTCATTTCTTCATTTGTTCATTTGTTCATTTGTTCATTTGTTCATTTGTTCATTTGTTCATTTGTTCATTTGTTCATTTGTTCATTTGTTCATTTGTTCATTTGTTCATTTGTTCATTTGTTCATTTGTTCATTTGTTCATTTGTTCATTTGTTCATTTGTTCATTTGGTTATTTGTTCATTCGTTCATTCGTTCATTTGTTCATTTGTTCATTTGATCATTTGTTCATTTGTTCATTTGTTCGTTTGTTCGTTTGTTCGTTTGTTCGTTTGTTCGTTTGTTCGTTTGTTCATTTGTTCATTTGTTCATTTGTTCATTTGTTCATTTGTTCATTTGTTCATTTGTTCATTTGTTCATTTGTTCATTTGTTCATTTGTTCATTTGTTCATTTGTTCATTTGTTCATTTGTTCATTTGTTCATTTGTTCATTTGTTCATTTGTTCATTTGTTCATTTGTTCATTTGTTCATTTGTTCATTTGTTCATTTGTACATTTGTTCATTTGTTCATTTGTTCATTTGTTCGTTTGTTCATTTGTTCCTTTTGCTCATTTTGCTCATTTGTTCATTTGTTCATTTGTTCATTTCTTCATTTGTTCATTAGTTCATTTTTTCATTTGTTCATTTGTTCATTTGTTCATTTGTTCATTTGTTCATTTGTTCATTTCTTCATTTGTTCATTTGTTCATTTGTTCATTTGTTCATTTGTTCATTTGTTCATTTGTTCATTTGTTCATTTGTTCATTTGTTCATTTGTTCATTTGTTCATTTGTTCATTTGTTCATTTGTTCATTTGTTCATTTGTTCATATGTTCATTTGCTCATTTGCTCATTTGTTCATTTGTTCATTTGTACATTTGTTCATTTGTTCATTTGTTCAGTTGTTCATTTGTTCACTCGTTCTCTTGTTCATTTGTTCACTTGTTCATTTGTTCATTTGTTCATTTGTTCACTTGTTCATTTGTTCACTTGTGTATTTCTTCATTTGTTCATTTGTTCATTTGTTCATATGTTCATTTGTTCATTTGTTCATTTGTTCATTTGCTCATTTGTTCATTTGTCCATTTGTTCATTTGTTCATTTGTTTATTTGTTCATATGTTCATTTGTTCATTTGTTCATTTGCTCATTTGTTCATTTGTTCATTTGTTCATTTGTTCATTTGTTCATTTGTTCATTTGTTCATTTGTTCATTTGTTCATTTGTTCATTCGCTCATTTGTTCATTCGTTCATTTGTTCATTTTGCTCATATTGCTCATTTGTGCGATTGTCTATTCGCTCATTTGTTCATTCGCTCATTTGTTCATTCGCTCATTTGTTCATTCGTTCATTTGTTCATTTGTTCATTTTGCTCATATTGCTCATTTGTTCATTTGTTCATTTGTGCGATTGTCTATTCGCTCATCTGTTCATTCGTTCATTTGGCTATTCGCTCATCTGTTCATTCGTTCATTTGTTCATTTGTACATTTGTTCATTTGTTCATTTGTTCATTTGTTCATTTGGTTATTTGTTCATTCGTTCATTCGTTCATTTGTTCATTTGTTCATTTGATCGTTTGTTCGTTTGTTCGTTTGTTCGTTTGTTCGTTTGTTCGTTTGTTCATTTGTTCATTTGTTCATTTGTTCATTTGTTCATTTGTTCATTTGTTCATTTGTTCATTTGTTCATTTGTTCATTTGTTCATTTGTTCATTTGTTCATTTGTTCATTTGTTCATTTGTTCTTTTGTTCATTTCTTCATTTGTTCATTTCTTCATTTGTTCATTTGTTCATTTGTTCATTTGTTCATTTGTTCATTTGTTCATTTGTTCATTTGTTCATTTGTTCATTTGTTCATTTGTTCATTTGTTCATTTGTTCATTTGTTCATTTGTTCATTTGGTTATTTGTTCATTCGTTCATTCGTTCATTTGTTCATTTGTTCATTTGATCATTTGTTCATTTGTTCATTTGTTCGTTTGTTCGTTTGTTCGTTTGTTCGTTTGTTCGTTTGTTCATTTGTTCATTTGTTCATTTGTTCATTTGTTCATTTGTTCATTTGTTCATTTGTTCATTTGTTCATTTGTTCATTTGTTCATTTGTTCATTTGTTCATTTGTTCATTTGTTCATTTGTTCATTTGTTCATTTGTTCATTTGTTCATTTGTTCATTTGTTCATTTGTTCATTTGTTCATTTGTTCATTTGTTCATTTGTTCATTTGTTCATTTGTTCATTTGTTCATTTGTTCATTTGTTCATTTGTTAATTTGTTCATTTGTACATTTGTTCATTTGTTCATTTGTTCATTTCTTCATTTGTTCATTAGTTCATTTTTTCATTTGTTCATTTGTTCATTTGTTCACTTGTTCATTTGTTCACTTGTTCATTTGTTCATTTGTTCATTTGTTCATTTGTTCATTTGTTCATTTGTTCATTTGTTCATTCGTTCATTTGTTCATTTGTTGATTTGTTCATTTGTTCATTTGTTCATTTGTTCATTTGTTCATTTGTTCATTTGTACATTTGTTCATTTGTTCATTTGTTCAGTTGTTCATTTGTTCACTCGTTCTCTTGTTCATTTGTTCACTTGTTCATTTGTTCATTTGTTCATTTGTTCACTTGTTCATTGGTTCACTTGTTTATTTCTTCATTTGTTCATTTGTTCATTTGTTCATATGTTCATTTGTTCATATGTTCATTTGTTCATTTGTTCATTTGCTCATTTGTTCATTTGTTCATTTGTTCATTTGTTCATTTGTTCATTTGTTCATTTGTTCATTTGTTCATTTGTTTATTTGTTCATATGTTCATTTGTTCATTTGTTCTTTTGCTAATTTGTTCATTTGTTCATTTGTTCATTTGTTCATTTGTTCATTTGTTCATTTGTTCATTTGTTCATTTGTTCATTTGTTCATTTGTTCATTTGTTCATTCGCTCATTTGTTCATTCGTTCATTTGTTCATTTTGCTCATATTGCTCATTTGTGCGATTGTCTATTCGCTCATTTGTTCATTCGCTCATTTGTTCATTCGTTCATTTGTTCATTTGTTCATTTTGCTCATATTGCTCATTTGTTCATTTGTTCATTTGTTCATTTGTGCGATTGTCTATTCGCTCATCTGTTCATTCGTTCATTTGGCTATTCGCTCATCTGTTCATTCGTTCATTTGTTCATTTGTACATTTGTTCATTTGTTCATTTGTTCATTTGTTCATTTGGTTATTTGTTCATTCGTTCATTCGTTCATTTGTTCATTTGTTCATTTGATCATTTGTTCGTTTGTTCGTTTGTTCGTTTGTTCGTTTGTTCATTCGTTCATTTGTTCATTTGTTCATTTGATCATTTGTTCGTTTGTTCGTTTGTTCGTTTGTTCGTTTGTTCGTTTGTTCATTTGTTCATTTGTTCATTTGTTCATTTGTTCATTTGTTCATTTGTTCATTTGTTCATTTGTTCATTTGTTCATTTGATCATTTGTTCATTTGTTCATTTGTTCGTTTGTTCGTTTGTTCGTTTGTTCGTTTGTTCATTTGTTCATTTGTTCATTTGTTCATTTGTTCATTTGTTCATTTGTTCATTTGTTCATTTGTTCATTTGTTCATTTGTTCATTTGTTCATTTGTTCATTTGTTCATTTGTTCATTTGTTCATTTGTTCATTTGTTCATTTGTTCATTTGTTCATTTGTTCATTTGTTCATTTGATCATTTGTTCATTTGTTCATTTGTTCATTTGTTCATTTGTTCATTTGTTCATTTGTTCATTTGTTCATTTGTTCATTTGTTCATTTGTTCATTTGTTCATTTGTTCATTTCTTCATTTCTTCATTTCTTCATTTGTTCATTTGTTCATTTGTTCATTTGTTCGTTTGTTCGTTTGTTCGTTTGTTCGTTTGTTCATTTGTTCATTTGTTCATTTGTTCATTTGTTCATTTGTTCATTTGTTCATTTGTTCATTTGTTCATTTGTTCATTTGTTCATTTGTTCATTTGTTCATTTGTTCATTTGTTCATTTGTTCATTTGTTCATTTGTTCATTTGTTCATTTGTTCATTTGTTCATTTGTTCATTTGTTCATTTGTTCATTTGTTCGTTTGTTCGTTTGCTCGTTTGTTCGTTTGTTCATTTGTTCATTTGTTCATTTGTTCATTTGTTCATTTGTTCATATGTTCATTCGTTCATTCGTTCATTCGTTCATTCGTTCATTCGTTCATTCGTTCATTTGTTCATTTGTTCATGTGTTCATTTGTTCATTTGTTCATTTGTTCATTTGTTCATTTGTTCATTTGTTCATTTGTTCATTTGTTCATTTGTTCATTTGTTCATTTGTTCATTTGTTCATTTGTTCATTTGTTCATTTGTTCATTTGTTCATTTGTTCATTTGTTCATTTGTTCATTTGTTCATTTGTTCATTTGTTCATTTGTTCATTTGTTCATTTGTTCATTTGTTCATTTGTTCATTTGTTCATTTGTTCATTTGTTCATTTGTTCATTTGTTCATTTGTTCATTTGTTCATTTGTTCATTTGTTCATTTGTTCATTTGTTCATTTGTTCATTTGTTCATTTGTTCATTTGTTCATTTGTTCATTTGTTCATTTGTTCATTTGTTCATTTGTTCATTTGTTCATTTGGTTATTTGTTCATTCGTTCATTCGTTCATTTGTTCATTTGTTCATTTGATCATTTGTTCATTTGTTCATTTGTTCGTTTGTTCGTTTGTTCGTTTGTTCGTTTGTTCATTTGTTCATTTGTTCATTTGTTCATTTGTTCATTTGTTCATTTGTTCATTTGTTCATTTGTTCATTTGTTCATTTGTTCATTTGTTCATTTGTTCATTTGTTCATTTGTTCATTTGTTCATTTGTTCATTTGTTCATTTGTTCATTTGTTCATTTGTTCATTTGTTCATTTGTTCATTTGTTCATTTGTTCATTTGTTCATTTGTTCATTTGTTCATTTGTTCATTTGTTCATTTGTTCATTTGTTCATTTGTTCATTTGTTCATTTGTTCATTTGTTCATTTGTTCATTTGGTTATTTGTTCATTCGTTCATTCGTTCATTTGTTCATTTGTTCATTTGATCATTTGTTCATTTGTTCATTTGTTCGTTTGTTCGTTTGTTCGTTTGTTCGTTTGTTCATTTGTTCATTTGTTCATTTGTTCATTTGTTCATTTGTTCATTTGTTCATTTGTTCATTTGTTCATTTGTTCATTTGTTCATTTGTTCATTTGTTCATTTGTTCATTTGTTCATTTGTTCATTTGTTCATTTGTTCGTTTGTTCGTTTGCTCGTTTGTTCGTTTGTTCATTTGTTCATTTGTTCATTTGTTCATTTGTTCATTTGTTCATATGTTCATTCGTTCATTCGTTCATTCGTTCATTCGTTCATTCGTTCATTTGTTCATTTGTTCATTTGTTCATGTGTTCATTTGTTCATTTGTTCATTTGTTCATTTGTTCATTTGTTCATTTGTTCATTTGTTCATTTGTTCATTTGTTCATTTGTTCATTTGTTCATTTGTTCATTTGTTCATTTGTTCATTTGTTCATTTGTTCATTTGTTCATTTGTTCATTTGTTCATTTGTTCATTTGTTCATTTGTTCATTTGTTCATTTGTTCATTTGTTCATTTGTTCATTTGTTCATTTGTTCATTTGTTCATTTGTTCATTTGTTCATTTGTTCATTTGTTCATTTGTTCATTTGTTCATTTGTTCATTTGTTCATTTGTTCATTTGTTCATTTGTTCATTTGTTCATTTGTTCATTTGTTCATTTGTTCATTTGTTCATATGTTCATTTGTTCATTTGTTCATTGGTTCATTCGTTCATTCGTTCATTTGTTCATTTGTTCATTTGTTCATTTGTTCATTTGATCATTTGTTCATTTGTTCGTTTGTTCGTTTGTTCGTTTGTTCATTTGTTCATTTGTTCATTTGTTCATTTGTTCATTTGTTCATTTGTTCGTTTGTTCGTTTGCTCGTTTGTTCGTTTGCTCATTTGTTCATTTGTTCATTTGTTCATTTGTTCATTTGTTCATTTGTTCATTTGTTCATTTGTTCGTTTGCTCATTTGTTCATTTGTTCATTTGGTTATTTGGTTATTTGTTCATTTGTTCATTCGTTCATTTGTTCATTTGTTCATTTGTTCGTTTGTTCGTTTGTTCGTCTGTTCATTTGTTCATTTGTTCATTTGTTCATTCGTTCATTTGTTCATTTGTTCATTTGTTCATTTGTTCGTTTGTTCGTTTGCTCGTTTGTTCGTTTGCTCATTTGTTCATTTGTTCATTTGTTCATTTGTTCATTTGTTCATTTGTTCATTTGTTCATTTGTTCATTTGTTCATTTGGTTATTTGTTCATTTGGTTATTTGGTTATTTGTTCATTCGTTCATTCGTTCATTCGTTCATTTGTTCATTTGTTCATTTGTTCGTTTGTTCGTCTGTTCATTTGTTCATTTGTTCATTTGTTCATTTGTTCATTTGTTCATTTGTTCATTTGTTCATTTGTTCATTTGTTCATTTGTTCATTTGTTCATTTGTTCATTTGTTCATTTGTTCATTTGTTCATTTGTTCATTTGTTCATTTGTTCATTTGTTCATTTGTTCATTTGTTCATTTGTTCATTTGTTCATTTGTTCATTTGTTCATTTGTTCATGTGTTCATTTGTTCATTCGTTCATTCGTTCATTCGTTCATTTGTTCATTTGTTCATTTGTTCATTTGTTCATTTGTTCATTTGTTCATTTGTTCATTTGTTCATTTGTTCATTTGTTCATTTGTTCATTTGTTCATTTGTTCATTTGTTCATTTGTTCATTTGTTCATTTGTTCATTTGTTCATTTGTTCATTTGTTCATTTGTTCATTTGTTCATTTGTTCATTTGTTCATTTGTTCATTTGTTCATTTGTTCATTTGTTCATTTGTTCATTTGTTCATTTGTTCATTTGTTCATTTGTTCATTTGTTCATTTGTTCATTTGTTCATTTGTTCATTTGTTCATTTGTTCATTTGTTCATTTGTTCATTTGATCATTTCTTCATTTGTTCATTAGTTCATTTTTTCATTTGTTCATTTGTTCACTTGTTCATTTGTTCATTTGTTCATTTGTTCATTTGTTCATTTGTTCATTTGTTCATTTGTTCATTTGTTCATTTGTTCATTTGTTCATTTGCTCATTTGTTCAATTGTTCATTTGTTCATTTGTTCATTTGTTCATTTGTTCATTTGTTCATTTGTTCATTTGTTCATTTGTTCATTTGTTCATTTGTTCATTTGGTTATTTGTTCATTTGTTCATTTGTTCATTTGGTTATTTGTTCGTTTGTTCGTTTGTTCGTTTGTTCGTTTGTTCGTTTGTTCGTTTGTTCATTTGTTCGTTTGTTCATTTGTTCATTTGTTCATTTGTTCATTTGTTCATTTGTTCATTTGTTCATTTGTTCATTTGTTCATTTGTTCATTTGTTCATTTGTTCATTTGTTCATTTGTTCATTTGTTCATTTGTTCATTTGTTCATTTGTTCATTTGTTCATTTGTTCATATGTTCATTTGTTCATTTGTTCATTTGTTCATATGTTCATTTGTTCATTTGTTCATTTGTTCATTTGCTCATTTGTTCACTTGTTCATTTGTTCATTTGTTCATTTGTTCATTTGTTCATTTGTTCATTTGTTCATTTGTTCATTTGTTCATTTGTTCATTTGTTCATTTGTTCATTTGTTCATTTGTTCATTTGTTCATTTGTTCATTTGTTCATTTGTTCATTTGTTCATTTGTTCATATGTTCATTTGTTCATTTGTTCATTTGTTCATATGTTCATTTGTTCATTTGTTCATTTGTTCATTTGTTCATTTGTTCATTTGTTCATTTGTTCATTTGTTCATTTGTTCATTTGTTCATTTGTTCATTTGTTCATTTGTTCATTTGTTCATTTGTTCATTTGTTCATTTGTTCATTTGTTCATTTGTTCATTTGTTCATTTGTTCATTTGTTCATTTGTTCATTTGTTCATTTGTTCATTTGTTCATTTGTTCATATGTTCATTTGTTCATTTGTTCATTTGTTCATATGTTCATTTGTTCATTTGTTCATTTGCTCATTTGTTCATTTGTTCATTTGTTCGTTTGTTCGTTTGCTCATTTGTTCATTTGTTCATTTGTTCATTAGTTCATTTTTCATTTTTTCATTTGTTCAGTTGTTCATTTGTTCACTTGTTCATTTGTTCATTTGTTCATTTGTTCATATGTTCATTTGTTCACTTGTTCATTTGTTCATTTGTTCATTTGTACATTTGTTCATTCGTTCATTTGTTCATTTGTTCATTTGTTCATTTGTTCATTTGTTCATTTGTTCATTTGTTCATTTGTTCATTTGTTCATTTGTTCATTTGTTCATTTGTTCATTTGTTCATTTGTTCATTTGTTCATTTGTTCATTTGTTCATTTGTTCATTTGTTCATTTGTTCATATGTTCATTTGTTCATTTGTTCATTTGCTCATTTGTTCATTTGTTCATTTGTTCATTTGTTCATTTGTTCATTTGTTCATTTGTTCATTTGTTCATTTGTTCATTTGTTCATTTGTTCATTTGTTCATTTCTTCATTTGTTCATTAGTTCATTTTTTCATTTGTTCATTTGTTCACTTGTTCATTTGTTCATTTGTTCATTCGTTCATTCGTTCATTCGTTCATTCGTTCATTTGTTCATTTGTTCATTTGTTCATTTGTTCATTTGTTCATTTGTACATTTGTTCATTTGTTCATTTGTTCAGTTGTTCATTTGTTCACTTGTTCACTTGTTCACTTGTTCACTTGTTCATTTGTTCATTTGTTCATTTGTTCATTTGTTCATTTGTTCATTTGTTCATTTGTTCATTTGTTCATTTGTTCATATGTTCATTTGTTCACTTGTTCATTTGTTCATATGTTCATTTGTTCATTTGTTCATTTGTTCATTTGTTCATATGTTCATATGTTCATTTGTTCATTTGTTCATTTGCTCATTTGTTCATTTGTTCATTTGTTCATTTGTTCATTTGTTCATTTGTTCATTTGTTCATTTGTTCATTTGTTCATTTGCTCATTTGTTCATTTGTTCATTTGTTCATTTGTTCATTTGTTCATTTGTTCATTTGTTCATTTGGTTATTTGTTCATTCGTTCATTCGTTCATTTGTTCATTTGTTCATTTGTTCATTTGATCATTTGTTCATTTGTTCATTTGTTCGTTTGTTCGTTTGTTCGTTTGTTCATTTGTTCATTTGTTCATTTGTTCATTTGTTCATTTGTTCATTTGTTCATTTGTTCATTTGTTCATTTGTTCATTTGTTCATTTGCTCGTTTGTTCGTTTGTTCATATGTTCATTTGTTCATTTGTTCATTTGCTCATTTGTTCATTTGTTCATTTGTTCATTTGTTCATTTGTTCATTTGTTCATTTGTTCATTTGTTCATTTGTTCATTTGTTCATTTGTTCATTTGTTCATTTGTTCATTTGTTCATTTGTTCATTTGTTCATTTGGTTATTTGTTCATTCGTCCATTCGTTCATTCGTTCATTTGTTCATTTGATCATTTGTTCATTTGTTCATTTGTTCGTTTGTTCGTTTGTTCGTTTGTTCGTTTGATCGTTTGTTCATTTGTTCATTTGTTCATTTGTTCATTTGTTCATTTGTTCATTTGTTCATTTGTTCATTTGTTCATTTGTTCATTTGTTCATTTGTTCATTTGTTCATTTGTTCATTTGTTCATTTGATCATTTGTTCATTTGTTCATTTGTTCATTTGTTCATTTGTTCATATGTTCATTTGTTCATTTGTTCATTTGCTCATTTGTTCATTTGTTCATTTGTTCATTTGTTCATTTGTTCATTTGTTCATTTGTTCATTTGTTCATTTGTTCATTTGTTCATTTGTTCATTTGTTCATTTGTTCATTTGTTCATTTGTTCATTTGTTCATGTGTTCATTTGTTCATTTGTTCATTTGTTCATTTGTTCATTTGTTCATTTGGTTATTTGTTCATTCGTTCATTCGTTCATTTGTTCATTTGTTCATTTGATCATTTGTTCATTTGTTCATTTGTTCGTTTGTTCGTTTGTTCGTTTGTTCGTTTGTTCGTTTGTTCATTTGTTCATTTGTTCATTTGTTCATTTGTTCATTTGTTCATTTGTTCGTTTGTTCATTTGTTCGTTTGTTCATTTGTTCGTTTGTTCATTTGTTCGTTTGTTCATTTGTTCGTTTGTTCATTTGTTCGTTTGTTCATTTGTTCATTTGTTCATTTGTTCATTTGTTCATTTGTTCATTTGTTCATTTGTTCATTTGTTCATTTGTTCATTTGTTCATTTGTTCATTTGTTCATTTGTTCATTTGTTCATTTGTTCATTTGTTCATTTGTTCATTTGTTCATTTGTTCATTTCTTCATTTCTTCATTTGTTCATTTGTTCATTTGTTCATTTGCTCATTTGTTCATTTGTTCATTTGTTCAATTGTTCATTTGTTCATTTGTTCATTTGTTCATTTGTTCATTTGTTCATTTGTTCATTTGTTCATTTGTTCATTTGTTCATTTGTTCATTTGTTCATTTGCGCGATTGTCTATTGGCTCATTTGTTCATTTGTTCATTTGTTCATTTGTTCATTTGTTCATTTGTTCATTTGTTCATTTGTTCATTTGTTCATTTGTTCATTTGTTCATTTGTTCATTTGTTCATTTGTTCATTTGTTCATTTGTACATTTGTTCATTTGTTCATTTGTTCATTTGTTCATTTGTTCATTTGTTCATTTGTTCATTTGTTCATTTCTTCATTTGTTCGTTTGTTCGTTTGTTCGTTTGTTCGTTTGTTCGTTTGTTCATTTGTTCATTTGTTCATTTGTTCATTTGTTCATTTGTTCATTTGTTCATTTGTTCATTTGTTCATTTGTTCATTTGTTCATTTGTTCATTTGTTCATTTGTTCATTTGTTCATTTGTTCATTTGTTCATTTGTTCATTTGTTCATTTGTTCATTTGTTCATTTGTTCATTTGTTCATTTCTTCATTTCTTCATTTGTTCATTTGTTCATTTGTACATTTGTTTAATTGTTCATTTGTTCATTTGTTCATTTGTTCATTTGTTCATTTCTTCATTTCTTCATTTGTTCATTTCTTCATTTGTTCACTTGTTCATTTGTTCATTTGTTCACTTGTTCATTTGTTCACTTGTTCATTTGTTCACTTGTTCATTTGTTCACTTGTGTATTTCTTCATTTGTTCACTTGTGTATTTCTTCATTTGTTCATTTGTTCATTTGTTCATTTGTTCATTTGTTCATTTGCTCATTTGTTCATTTGTTCATTTTTTCATTTGTTCATTTGTTCATTTGTTCATTTGTTCATTTGTTCATTTGTTCATTTGTTCATTTGGTTATTTGTTCATTCGTTCATTCGTTCATTTGTTCATTTGATCATTTGTTCATTTGTTCATTTGTTCGTTTGTTCGTTTGTTCGTTTGTTCATTTGTTCATTTGTTCATTTGTTCATTTGTTCATTTGTTCATTTGTTCATTTGTTCATTTGTTCATTTGTTCATTTGTTCATTTGTTCATTTGTTCATTTGTTCATTTGTTCATTTGTTCATTTGTTCATTTGTTCATTTGTTCATTTGTTCATTTGTTCATTTGTTCATTTGTTCATTTGTTCATTTGTTCATTTGTTCATTTGTTCATTTGTTCATTTGTTCATTTGTTCATTTGTTCATTTGTTCATTTGTTCATTTGTTCATTTGTTCATTTGTTCATTTGTTCATTTGTTCATTTGTTCATTTGTTCATTTGTTCACTTGTTCATTTGTTCACTTGTTCATTTGTTCATTTGTTCATATGTTCATTTGTTCATTTGTTCATTTGTTCATTTGTTCATTTGTTCATTTGTTCATTTGCGCGATTGTCTATTGGCTCATTTGTTCATTCGTTCATTTGCCTATTCGCTCATTTGTTCATTTGTTCATTTGCGCGATTGTCTATTGGCTCATTTGTTCATTCGTTCATTTGCCTATTCGCTCATTTGTTCATTTGTTCATTTGCGCGATTGTCTATTGGCTCATTTGTTCATTCGTTCATTTGCCTATTCGCTCATTTGTTCATTTGTTCATTTGTTCATTTGTTCATTTGTTCATTTGTTCATTTGTTCATTTGTTCATTTGTTCATTTGTTCATTTGTTCATTTGTTCATTTGTTCATTTGTTCATTTGTTCATTTGTTCATTTGTTCATTTGTTCATTTGTTCATTTGTTCATTTGTTCATTTGTTCATTTGTTCATTTGTTCATTTGTTCATTTGTTCATTTGTTCATTTGTTCATTTGTTCATTTGTACATTTGTTCATTTGTTCATTTGTTCATTTGTTCATTTGTTCATTTGTTCATTTGTTCATTTGTTCATTTGTTCATTTGTTCATTTGTTCATTTGTTCATTTCTTCATTTCTTCATTTGTTCATTTCTTCATTTGTTCATTTGTTCATTTGTTCATTTGCTCATTTGTTCGTTTGTTCGTTTGCTCATTTTGCTCATTTGTTCATTTGTTCATTTGTTCATTAGTTCATTTTTTCATTTGTTCACTTGTTCATTTGTTCATTTGTTCATTTGTTCATTTGTTCATTCGTTCATTTGTTCATTTGTTCATTTGTTCATTTGTTCATTTGTTCATTTGTTCATTTGTTCATTTGTTCATTTGTACATTTGTTCATTTGTTCATTTGTTCAGTTGTTCATTTGTTCACTTGTTCACTTGTTCATTTGTTCACTTGTTCATTTGTTCATTTGTTCACTTGTTCATTTGTTCACTTGTGTATTTCTTCATTTGTTCACTTGTGTATTTCCTCATTTGTTCATTTGTTCATTTGTTCATATGTTCATTTGTTCATTTGTTCATTTGCTCATTTGTTCATTTGTTCATTTTTTCATTTGTTCATTTGTTCATTTGTTCATTTGTTCATTTGTTCATTTGTTCATTTGTTCATTTGTTCATTTGTTCATTTGTTCATTTGTTCATTTGTTCATTTGTTCATTTGTTCATATGTTCATTTGTTCATTTGTTCATTTGTTCATTTGTTCATTTGTTCATTTGTTCATTTGATCCTTTGTTCATTTGTTCATTTGTTCATTTGTTCATTTGTTCATTTGTTCATTTGTTCATTTGTTCATTTGTTCATTTGTTCATTTGGTTATTTGTTCATTCGTTCATTCGTTCATTTGTTCATTTGATCATTTGTTCATTTGTTCATTTGTTCGTTTGTTCGTTTGTTCGTTTGTTCATTTGTTCATTTGTTCATTTGTTCATTTGTTCATTTGTTCATTTGTTCATTTGTTCTTTTGTTCATTTGTTCATTTGTTCATTTGTTCATTTGTTCATTTGTTCATTTGTTCATTTGTTCGTTTGTTCAGTTGTTCATTTGTTCATTTGTTCATTCGTTCGATTGTCTATTCGCCAATTTGTTCATTCGTTCATTTGTTCATTTGATCATTTGTTCATTTGTTCATTTGTGCATTTGTTCATTTGTTCATTTGTTCATTTGTTCATTTGTTCATTTGTTCATTTGTTCATTTGTTCATTTGTTCATTTGTTCATTTGTTCATTTGTTCATTTGTTCATTTGTTCATTTGTTCATTTGTTCATTTGTTCATTTGTTCATTTGTTCATTTGTTCATTTGTTCATTTGTTCATTTGTTCATTTGTTCATTTGTTCATTTGTTCATTTGTTCATTTGTTCATTTGTTCATTTGTTCATTTGTTCATTTGTTCATTTGTTCATTTGTTCATTTGTTCATTTGTTCATTTGTTCATTTGTTCATTTGTTCATTTGTTCATTTGTTCATTTGTTCATTTGTTCATTTGTTCATTTGTTCATTTGTTCATTTGTTCATTTGTTCATTTGTTCATTTGTTCATTTGTTCATTTGTTCATTTGTTCATTTGTTCATTTGTTCATTTGTTCATTTGTTCATTTGTTCATTTGTTCATTTGTTCATTTGTTCATTTGTTCATTTGCCTATTCGCTCATTTGTTCATTTGTTCATTTGTTCATTTGTTCATTTGATCATTTGTTCATTTGTTCATTTGTTCATTTGTTCATTTGTTCATTTGCTCATTTGTTCGTTTGTTCATTTGTTCATTTCTTCATTTCTTCATTTCTTCATTTGTTCATTTGTTCATTTGTTCATTTGTACATTTGTTCATTTGTTCATTTGTTCATTTGTTCATTTGTTCATTTGTTCATTTGTTCATTAGTTCATTTTTTCATTTGTTCATTTGTTCATTTGTTCACTTGTTCATTTGTTCATTTGTTCATTTGTTCATTTGTTCATTTGTTCATTTGTTCATTTGTTCATTTGTTCATTTGTTCATTTGTTCATTTGTTCATTTGTTCATTTGTTCATTTGTTCATTTGTTCATTTGTTCGTTTGTTCGTTTGTTCGTTTGTTCATTTGTTCATTTGTTCATTTGTTCATTTGTTCATTTGTTCATTTGTTCATTTGTTCATTTGTTCATTTGTTCATTTGTTCATTTGTTCATTTGTCCATTTGTCCATTTGTTCATTTGTTCATTTCTTCATTTGTTCATCTGTACATTTGTTCATTTGTTCATTTGTTCATTTGTTCATTTGTTCATTTGTTCATTTGTTCATTTGTTCATTTGTTCATTTCTTCATTTGTTCATTTCTTCATTTGTTCATTTGTTCATTTGTTCATTTGTACATTTGCTCATTTGTTCGTTTGTTCATTTGTTCATTTCTTCATTTCTTCATTTCTTCATTTATTCATTTGTTCATTTGTACATTTGTTCATTTGTTCATTTGTTCATTTGTTCATTTGTTCATTAGTTCATTTTTTCATTTGTTTATTTGTTCATTTGTTCACTTGTTCATTTGTTCATTTGTTCATTTGTTCATTTGTTCATTTGTTCATTTGTTCATTTGTTCATTTGTTCATTTGTTCATTTGTTCATTTGTTCATTTGTTCATTTGTTCATTTGTTCATTTGTTCATTTGTTCATTTGTTCATTTGTTCATTTGTTCATTTGTTCATTTGTTCATTTGTTCATTTGTTCATTTGTTCATTTGTTCATTTGTTCATTTGTTCATTTGTTCATTTGTTCATTTGTTCATTTGTTCATTTGTACATTTGTTCATTTGTTCATTTGTTCATTTGTTCATTTGTTCATTTCTACATTTGTTCATTTGTTCATTTGTTCATTTGTACATTTGTTCATTTGTTCATTTGTTCATTTGTTCATTTCTTCATTTGTTCGTTTGTTCGTTTGTTCGTTTGTTCGTTTGTTCGTTTGTTCATTTGTTCATTTGTTCATTTGTTCATTTGTTCATTTGTTCATTTGTTCATTTGTTCATTTGTTCATTTGTTCATTTGTCCATTTGTTCATTTGTTCATTTGTTCATTTGTTCATTTGTTCATTTGTTCATTTGTTCATTTGTTCATTTGTTCATTTGTTCATTTGTTCATTTGTTCATTTGTTCATTTGTTCATTTGTTCATTTCTTCATTTGTTCATTTCTTCATTTCTTCATTTGTTCATTTGTTCATTTGCTCATTTGTTCATTTGCTCATTTGTTCGTTTGTTCGTTTGCTCATTTTGCTCATTTGTTCGTTTGCTCATTTTGCTCATTTGTTCATTTGTTCATTTGTTCATTTGTTCATTTGTTCATTTGTTCATTCGTTCATTTGTTCATTTGTTCATTTGTTCATTTGTTCATTTGTTCATTTGTTCATTTGTTCATTTGTACATTTGTTCACTTGTTCATTTGTTCAGTTGTTCATTTGTTCACTTGTTCACTTGTTCATTTGTTCACTTGTTCATTTTGTCATTTGTTCACTTGTGCATTTGTTCACTTGTGTATTTCTTCATTTGTTCACTTGTGTATTTCTTCATTTGTTCATTTGTTCATTTGTTCATATGTTCATTTGTTCATTTGTTCATTTGCTCATTTGTTCATTTGTTCATTTTTTCATTTGTTCATTTGTTCATTTGTTCATTTGTTCATTTGTTCATTTGTTCATTTGTTCATTTGTTCATTTGTTCATTTGTTCATTTGTTCATTTGTTCATTAGTTCATTTTTTCATTTGTTCATTTGTTCATTTGTTCACTTGTTCATTTGCTCATTTGTTCATTTGTTCGTTTGTTCGTTTGTTCGTTTTTTCGTTTGTTCATTTGTTCATTTGTTCATTTGTTCATTTGTTCATTTGTTCATTTGTTCATTTGTTCATTTGTTCATTTGTTCATTTGTTCATTTGTCCATTTGTTCATTTGTACATTTGTTCATTTGTTCATTTGTTCATTTGTTCATTTGTTCATTTGTTCATTTGTTCATTTGTTCATTTGTTCATTTGTTCATTTGTTCATTTGTTCATTTGTTCATTTCTTCATTTGTTCATCTGTACATTTGTTCATTTGTTCATTTGTTCATTTGTTCATTTGTTCATTTGTTCATTTGTTCATTTGTTCATTTGTTCATTTCTTCATTTGTTCATTTCTTCATTTGTTCATTTGTTCATTTGTTCATTTGTACATTTGCTCATTTGTTCGTTTGTTCATTTGTTCATTTCTTCATTTCTTCATTTCTTCATTTATTCATTTGTTCATTTGTACATTTGTTCATTTGTTCATTTGTTCATTTGTTCATTTGTTCATTAGTTCATTTTTTCATTTGTTCATTTGTTCATTTGTTCACTTGTTCATTTGTTCATTTGTTCATTGTTCATTTGTTCATTTGTTCATTTGTTCATTTGTTCATTTGTTCATTTGTTCATTTGTTCATTTGTTCATTTGTTCATTTGTTCATTTGTTCATTTGTTCATTTGTTCATTTGTTCAT